>NW_027397069.1:6530605-6903059 GCF_003265705.2 Callorhinus ursinus
CTTCTCCATCCCCCTTTGACCTCCCATCTTTTCAGTGCCCCCATCCACATTTAAGATCCTTTTTTTTTTTAAGATTTTATTTATTTATTTATTTGACAGAGAGAGAGAGCACAAGTAGGCAGAGCGGCAGAAGGAGAGGGAGAAGCAGGCTTCCCGCTGAACAGAGAGCCTGATGTGGGGCTCGATCCCAGGACCCTGGGATCATGACCTGAGCCGAAGGCAGACACCTAACCAACAGAGCCACCCAGGCGCCTCCCGCCCCCCATCTAAGATTCTCACTAAGCAAGCTCTCTTGGAATAGTCACCAAAAATGTATGCCAACTAACTTACTATCCTTTACAATTGTTTTTATTTAAAATAGGGTACACACACACACACACACACACACACTCATTCAAAATAGCTGAAAATATGATAATAACTACAACCTAGACTATACGGTAAGCCATTTAACTCAGAAGCCTTAGAACACCCAAGTAAGAGGCTAGTTGAAGAGTCCTGAATATCCTGTGTAGTTGGAGCCCAATTAAAACCTATTGTTATTTATTTCCTAGAATAATCACAAGGGCCTTCCTTCAAAGCAACTAAAAGAAAAGGACGGGGAACTGACAAACACCATTCAATTCAAGACCTGCAGCACCCTCACATACATTCAACAATATTCATTCTATTAAAAAAAAAAAATAGAAAGTTCCTCCTACTCCACTTCTTCAATTGACTCTCCTTTCTCATCTTCTGCTTTGTCTCTACTATGAAGCAGCAACAAATTTAAGCTCCCAGGGATAGCTTCCTCCATGAAAACTATAACCACTAGATTTGAACATGAAAGATTCAAGGGATTCAGTTAGAAAGTAATTTTAGGGGCTCCTGGGTGGCTCAGTTGGTTAAGCGACTGCCTTCAGCTCAGGTCGTGATCCCAGAGTCCTGGGATCGAGCCCCTGTAACCGGTTCCCTGCTTGGCAGGGAGCCTGCTTCTCCCTCTCCCACTCCCCCTGCTTGTGTTCCCTCTCTCGCTGTGTCTCTCTCTGTCAAATAAATAAATAAAATCTTTTTTAAAAAAAAATAAATAAAATTACATTGAGATACTATTTCTCACCTATCAAATTGGAAATATTCCAAAAATTTTAAAACACATTTTTTTTAAGCTTTCGGAAAATAGTTACTCTCCGACATTGCTGGTAGGATAAGGGGTATAACTTCTATGGAGGATCTTTCAGCAAAATTTACCAAAACTGCAAATGCATTCATCTTTGACCCAGCCATTCCACTTTTAGAATGAGTCCCACAGATATACCTGTGTATATAACCTGTACAAGTACAAAGTTATACACACACACAATTTTTCATTGAGTCACTGTTTGTAATAGTGAAGACTGGATAAAACCCAAGTATCTAGCAATAGAGAAAAGGTAGAATAAACCATGGTATGTCCCTACTATAGAATATTATGTAGCTATTAAAGAGAATGAAGAAAATCTCCATGTAGTGATATATAGACAGATCTCCAGAATATATTGTTGAGTTAAAAAAAAAAGGGGCTCCTGGGTGGCTTAGGCAGTTAAGCGTCTGTCTGCCTTCGGCTCAGGTCATGATCCCGGGGTCCTGAGCAGGGAGCCTGTTTCTCCTCTCCCCCTGCCCCTCCCCCTGCTTGTGTTCTCTCTCTCTCCCTCAAATAAATAAATAAACCTTTAAAAAATTAAAAAAAAAAACACAAGGAGACTTCATGGAAGATACCAGGAAATCATCTCTCTACCTAAACAACTACTTAAACAGCAGGAACTTGTCTAAAGCAAATACTTTGAAATATTGGAGTTTAGTCAAATATTTGCAACATCCAGGCCAGAGCTTGACAAAATGTTGGTAAATTTTAGTGAATTTTAACCTTTTGCATAGTGGCTACCATCCCTCAGCCCTATAGCAGTTCATATTTCAGGAAAAATCTTCATGACATTAAATTTGACAATGATTTCTAGGATATAATACCAAAAGCATACGTAACAACAACAAAACATAGATAGGACTTAATCAAAATTAAACTTTTGTACATCTAAGTACAATGTCAACAAAGTGAAAAAACAATAGAATGGGAGAAAATATTTGCAAATCATATATCTGATAAGGGATTCATATCTAGAATATATAAAGAACTCAGGGGCGCCTTGGTGGCTCAGTCAGTTAAGTGTCCCACTCTTGGTTTTGGCTCAGGTCATGATCTCAGGGTCATGAGATTGAGCCCCCACATCAGGCACTGTGCTCAGCTGGGAGTCTGCTTAAGATTCTCTCTCTCTCTCTCTCTCTCCCTTCCCCCTGCTTGCTCTCTCTCTCTCTCCCCTTCTCACAAAATAAATAAAAACTTAAAAAAAAAAAAGAATATATAAAGAACTCCTGCAACTCAACAACAAAAAACCAACCTAATTAATACAGGTAAATAACTTGAAATAAACATTTCTCCAGAGAAGACATACAAATGGCCAAAAGGGGGGCGCCTGGGTGCCTCTGTCAGTTGGGCATCTGCCTTGGGCTCAGGTCGTGATGCCAGGGTTCTGGGATCGAGTCCCATATCAGGCTCCCTGCTCAGCAGGGAACCTGCTTCTCCCTCTCTTCTGCTGCTCCCCCTGCTTGTTCTCTTGCTCTCTCTCTCTCAAATAAATAAATAAAATCTAAAAACAAACAAACAAACAAAAAAAACAAATGGCCAATAGCACATGAAAAGGGACATCATCAGTAATTAGGGAAATGCAAATCAAGAGTATAATGAGACACCACTTCACTCACATTAGGATGGCTATTATCAAAAACAGGGGCACCTGGGTGGTTCAGTCAGTTAAGCCTTTGACTCTTGATCTCAGCTCAGGTTTTGATCTCAGGGTTGTGAGCTCGGGCCCCGCGTTGGGCTCCACACTGGGCGTGGAGCCTACTTAAAAATAAAAAAATAAATGTGGGATGTGAAGAAAATGGAACTCTTCTACATTGCCGGTGGGAGCATAAAATGGTGCGGCCACTGTGAAAAACAGCTTGGACGTTCCTCAGAAAGGTAAATATGGAATTACCATTTGATCCAGCATCCCCACTCCTAATTATACACCCCAAAGAAATGAAAACAGAGACTAGAACAGATATTTGTACATCATGTTCATAGCAACATTATTCACAATATTCAAAAGGTAGAAAAGACTCAAATGTCAATCGACAGATGAATGAACAAATAAAATGCAGTATAGATATGTAATTTTACTCAGCCTTAAAAACGAAGGAAACTCTAACACATACCACAAGATGAGGACATTAAGCTAAGCAAAACAAGCCAGTTACAAAAGGACAAATATTGTATGATTCCACTTATCTGTGGTACCTAGTGCAGTCAAATGTATTGAGACAGAAAGTAGAATGATGGTTGCCAGGGGCTGGGGGAAGAAAAAGGGATGAAGGGTTATTGTTTAATGGGTACAGAGTTGCAGTTTGAGATGATGAAAAAATTCTTGGGATAGATGGCGGTGATGGTTGCACACCAGTGTGAATGTAGTTAGTGCCACCAAAGTGTATACTTAAAAATGGTCAAAATGGTAAAATGTTATGTATATTTCACCACAATAAAAAAGAAATATACAAATGGCCAATATGAACATGAAAAGATGTTTGCTATCTGTAGCCATTAGAGAAATGAGAATCAAAACCACAATGAGATACCACTTCACACCACCAGGAAGGCTTATTACCAAAAACAAACAAACAGAAAATAACAAGTGTTGGATGTGGAGAAACTGGAATCCTCCCAGTGAGAATGTAAAATAGTACAGCCATTCTAAAAGAACAGCTTGGTAGTTCCTCAAAAAGGTAAACAAAGTTATCATATGATCTAGCAACTCCCCTTGTTGTTTAAAAGGGTAAATTTTGGGGTTCCTGGGCAGCTCAGTCGGTTAGGCATCCAATTCTTGGTTTCAGCTCAGGTCATGATCTCAGGGTTGTGGGATCAAGCCCTGCATCGGGCTCTGCACTCAGAGCAGAGTCGGCTAAAGATTATCTCCCTCTCCCCCTCTGCTCCTTCCCCTGCTCTGGAGCTCTCTCTTTAAAATAAATAAAGAAAATATTTTTTTAAAAAAAGGAGGTAAATTTTATGTAATGTATATTTTACCGCAATTAAAAAAAAAAACTTTTGAAAGGTATGTTACCTTTTGTGTAAGAGATAGGGGCATAACATTCATGTCTGCTTACATTTGCATAAAGAAATACTTAACAATAAACATATAAAAGTGTTTACCTGTAAGAGAATTGTTATGAGTGGATGGGGACAGATGTGAGGAGATTACCTCATGTACATTCTTTATGTCATTTTTATTTAAATCATGTAATGTACTACCTATTTAAAAATGAATAGATTTGGGGCGCCTGGGTGACTCAATCGGTTAAGCGTCTGCCTTCGGCTCAGGTCACGATCCCAGAGTCCCAGGATCAAGCCCCACATCAGGCTCCTTGCTCAGCGGGGAGTCTGCTTCTCCCTCGGACTCTCCCCCATCTCGTGCTCTCTCTCTCTCTCACCCTCTCTCTCTCAAATAAATAAATAAAATCTTTTTAAAAAAAGATTTTCAAACAACTAAACAACATTCATTCAGATATGGTTTTTCCCTGACTAAAGCAGTTCACATGCTTTTCTAAATCATTCGTGATACACCTGGGTGGCTCCAGTCAGTTAAGCATCTGCCTTCAGCGGGGGTCATGAAACTGGGGTCCTGGGATGGAGCCCTACATCGGGCTCCCTGCTCAGCCGGGAGCCTGCTTCTCCCTATGCTGCTCCCTCTGCTTGTGCTCTCTCTCTCTGACAAATAAATAAATAAAATCTTTAAAAAAAAATCATTCTGGGGCGCCTGGGTGGCTCAGTCAGTGGTATCTGCCTTCGGCTCAGGTTATGATACCAGGGTCCCGGGATCGAGTCCCACATCTGGCTCCCCGCTCAGCGGGAAGCCTGCTTCTCCCTCTGCCTCTACCTGCCACTCCCCCTGCTTGTGTACGCGTGTGCTCTCGCTCTCTCTCAAATAAATACCTAAAAGCTTTTTAAAAAAATCATTCTTACAGGGGCGCCTGGGTGGCTCAGTCGTTAAGCGTCTGCCTTCGGCTCAGGTCATGATCCCAGGGTCCTGGGATCGAGCCCCGCGTCGGGCTTCCTGCTCAGCGGGAAGCCTGCTTCTCCCTCTCCACTCCACCTGCTTGTGTTCCCTCTCTCACTGTCTCTCTCTGTCAAATAAATAAATAAATAAATCTTAAAAAAATAAATAAATAAACATGTTCTTTAAAAAAAAAATCATTCTTACATAATTAAAGGTTGTATAGTTACTTTAAATCATCAACACAGTCTCAATTACATTTTAAATAAAAATGTTTGATCCCATAAAATAACAAAAGCTTCACGGATAATTTAATGCTAGCTCTTGTCCCGTCCTGCAGATGGGCTCTGCAGTGGGTTAACTCCTGTCAATGGCAGAGGGGGGCATGGCCCTCTTTCCCCTCTCCGAACTTCTACCATTCCTTACTGGGATTTGATTGCCCTTTCTCTCTGACCCACCGCCCTCCACCAAGAGGCAGAAAGAAATGTTCTTACTTTACTGGTACGACCATAAGATGGTTGTATGCCTTCTTTGCCTGCGGATATTTAAAGCTGACTTTTCTCTTTTGGGGCTCTTCATGGGTTCTTAAGAGATGCACCCTACAAATCATTGTTGGATTCTCAGCTGCCGGTCCCTTGACCTGAAAGGATGCACTCTATTCCAAGTACCTTATTCACTCCAAAACACTAGGAATTCAATGGGGCTCCTCCTGCTTCTCCTCATTTGTGTGGCCTTTGAGTCAGATTATGCAATGACCCCAGACAGGCCCTCTTTCACATATGGTTCATGGGAAACACTCAGGCATCGATGGCCTAACAAACTCTGGAAGAACGCTGATTACAATTTACTAGAGAGTCTCCCCTGCTCCCCTTCTAAGCAGCTCTTCTCTTGATCTCTAGATTTCCCGAAAAGGAGTCAGACATCAGTGAACTGTGACCTGATAAATTCAGAGGACATACATTAGGCTTTCCAAGTGGAAGCCTCTCACTTTTGACTTGAGGTAAGGAGGAAATCACATACCTACTTCTCCACTGGGAAGGGAGCAAGATTCAAAGCCTACCAACAGCTCTCCCCAAAGAAATTCTTTTTACTTTTTTTTTTTTAAGATTTTATTCATTTACTTGACAGAGAGAGAGACAGCGAGAGAGGGAACACAAGCAGAGGGAGCAGGAGAGGGAGAAGCAGGCTCCTTGCTGAGCAGGGAGCCCGGACACGGGGCTTGATCCCAGCACTCTGGGATCATGACCCAAAATGAAGGCAGACACTTAACGACTGAGCCACCCAGGTGCCCCTCCAAAGAAATTCTTTTAAAAATTCCTCTCCCTTATAGTGAAGAAATTGCAACCTTGGCCAAATTATCAAAATTAGTGTAACCAGGGGCGCCTGGGTGGCTGTCAGTTGAGTGTCTGACTCTTGATCTCAGCTCAGGTCTCGAGCTCATGCTCGTGAGCTCAAGCCCCGAGCTGGGCTCCATGCTGGGTGTGGAGCCTACTTAAAAAAAAAAAAATTAGTGTAGCCAATGAGAGACAGACAGATATGAGGCACCTCAAGGTGTGATACTCTGAGAAACATACATCATTTATATAGCATTTTGACTAGGGTCATAAGCTGAATCTTATCATGAGAAAACAGCAAACAAACTAAAAACAAGAACTGTTCCTTTAAAAACATTTTTTTCAGTGTTCTTCAAAACTACTATTGTTATAAAAGACAAAGAAAGGCCCCAGAACTGCTGCACATGAAAGACTCAAGAAAACAGCTGAATGCTGTCTGCACACTGCGTACAAACGTATGTACACTGCAACCTCTAGTGGAGGGAAGCCAATGCTGTGAAGGCTGCCACCCGCTGTTGGCACTTCCTGAAGTCAGCAACAGCGCTGTGCTCATGGGACACGATGATCTTTCTCTTAGGAAGTACACAATAAAGTCTCTAGAGACGAAGAGGCATAATGTATGCAGCTTATTCCTAAATAATTTAGAAAAAACAGAGGAAGAGGGATGAGAAATCTCTAACAAAAAAGCAATTTACCACAAAACGTTAACAATAAGTGAATCTGAAGAAAAGCCAAAAAGGTACTTTTTGTACCACTCTTGCAACTTTTCTGTGACTTTGAAATTATTTCCAAATAAAAAGCTTTTTATTTTAAAAATCTGCCCCCTAAGGGGCACCTGGCTGGCTAGGTTGGTGGAGCATGTGACTCTTGATCTCAAGGTTGTAAGTTTGAGCCCATGTTGGGTGCAAAGATTACTTAAAAATAAATAAATAGATAGATAAATAAATAAATATCTCTTTTTAAATCTCCAAGAACAGGGTGCCTGGGTGGCTCGGTTGGTTAAGCGACTGCCTTCGGCTCAGGTCATGATCCTGGAGTCCCAGGATCGAGTCCCACATCGGGCTCCTTGCTCAGCGGGGAGTCTGCTTCTCTCTCTGACCCTCTTCCCTCTTGTGCTCTCTATCTCTCATTCTCTCTCTCTCTCTCAAATAAATAAATAAAATCTTTAAAAAAAAAAAGATAAATCTCCAAGAACATGACTCATTTATACCCTTGCTAAAGGTAAAGGGACTGAGAGTAATATATCTGATTTTTTAACAAATTACTCTTCTTTTTAATTATTTTAGTATGAAAATAGCACACAAATGGACAAGTGTATATTATGAACACAGTTTGAAAAACAATAACATGAATACCTGTGTACCTAGGATGTAGCTTCTAAAACAGAACACTCTCAGTATCTTAGAAGCCCCTATTCCACATGATGCCTTTTCTCAACCACTCCCCCCATTATTCCAGCTTAGATAATCACCATCATGACTTTTATAATCCTTCGATCCTTTTCTGCATGTTGTTATCACATATGTATGTAGAACTTAACAATGTAGAATTTAAATGTGTCTCTTTTACATTTTAAACAAATAGAATGTGTTATGGTCTGAATGTTTGTGTCCCCTCAAATTCGTACATTGAAACCTAACCACCAAACTGATGGTATTAGGAGGTGAGCATAGGAGCCACCCTCATGAATGGGATTGGTGCTCATATAAAAGAGGCCCCACAGGAGCGCCTGGGTGGCTCAGATGGTTAAGCGTCTGCCTTCGGCTCAGGTCATGATCCCAGGGTCCTGGGATCGAGTCCCGCATCGGGCTCCCTGCTAGGCGGGGAGCCTGCTTCTCCCTCTTCCTCTGCCTCTCTCTCTCTGACTCTCGTGAATAAATAAATAAAACATTAAAATAAAATAAAATAAAATAAAAAATAAAAGAGGCTCCACAGAGCTCCCTGACCTCTTCTGCCATGTGAGGATACACGAAGTATGCAACCTGAAACAGGGCTTTTACCCAACCATAACAGCACCCTGATCTTGGACTTCCAACCTCCAGAACTGTGAGCAATACACTTCTGCTGTTTCTAAGCCACCCAGTCTATGGCATTCTGTTACAGTAGCCTGAATGCCCTGAGAATGATATAATGTTTACTTTTCTCTGACTTGCTTTTTTTTTGGTCAATACCACATTTTTTTTTTTAAAGATTTTATTTATCCACTCATGAGAGACAGAGGGAGAGAGAGAGAGAGAAGCAGAGGGAGAAGCAGGCTCCCAAGGAGCAGGGAGCCCGATGCGGGACTCAATCCCAGGACCCTGGCATCATGACCTGAGCCGAAGGCAGACGCTTAACCATCTGAGCCACCCAGGCGCCCTCAATACCACATTTCTTTAAAGATTGTATTTATTTATTTGAGAGAGAGAGAGAGAGAGAGCACGAGCTGGAAGAAGAGTGAGAGAGAATCTGAAGCTGACTCTGCGCTGAGCACAGAGCCCGACTCGAGGCTGGATCCCACGACCCCGAAACCATGACCTCAGCTGAAGCCAAGAGTCAGCCGCTCAACCAACTGAGCCACCCAGGTGCCCCTCAATACTACATTTTTGAGATTAATTCATACTAATGAATACAGCTAATGTTCATTAATTTTCATCGCTATAAAATAGGTGAGTGTACAACTATAGTACACTAATCTATTAATCCAGCTACTATCTGATGAACATTCGTGTTGCTCCTATGTTTTTAGGTGCTCCTATTTTCATTACTAAATAATGTTGCTCTCGGCATTTGTGCACTTGTATCTCCTTCTTTTGAAGATTTTATTTATTTATTTGGGAGAGAGAGAGAAAGCATGAGCAAGGCCCAGGTGGGGGGGGGCGCGGTGGCAAAGGGAGAGGGACAAGCAGACTCCCTGCTGAGCTCAGAGCCTGCCCAGGGGCTCAGTGCTGGGTGAGCAGAAGACGGACACTTAACCAACTGAACCACCCAGGTGCCCCTGTGTACTTATATCTTGAAAAACATATTCATAAGCTTTCTCTAGGATACATTCCTAGGAATGGAACTGCTGGTATGCACCAGTGTTCAGCTTTACAGGTGACTAGAACTGTCAGCTACCACTAGATAATGCTAAAATGTTTTCCAAAGTGATTGTAGCAATTTACATTTCCATCAGCTACGGATGAGAGAAATATTTGTTTCATAACCCTTGTCAGCATTTGGTATTATCCAACTTTAAAATTTTTCCATTCTGGTAAATATGAATGGAATCTTACTATGGTTTAATTTGCATTTCCCTCACTACCAATGAGCTTGATCTCTTTGCATATACTTATGGGATGTTTGTCTTTCTCTTCAGTGAAATGCCTGCTCATATATTTTGCTCTTTTTTCTATTGGGTTTTCTTTTTCATATTGATCTGTAAAACTTTTTTTATACATTCTGAATAATAATCATTTTTCGATTATATATGTTAGAATTATATTCTCCCAGTTTGTAGTTCATATTCTCACTCTTTTTGATGTCTTTTTTATTTTTATTTTAATTTTAATTTTTTTAAAGATTTTATTTATTTTTCAACAGAGAGAGAGAGAGAGAGACCGACAGCGAGAGAGGGAACACAAGCAGGGTGAGTGGGAGAGGGAGAAGCAGGCTTCCTGCTGAGCAGGGAGCCCGATGTGGGACTCAATCCCAGGACCCTGGGATCACGACCTGAGCTGAAGGGAGATGCTTAATGACTGAGCCATCCAGGCGCCCTGATGTCTTTTTTTAAGCAGAACTTTTTCTGATCTCATGGTTGCAAGTTCAAGCCCCACACTGAGTGTAGAGAGTACTTAAAAATAAAATCTTTGAAAAACAAAACAAAACAAGGGGCACCTGTGTGGCTCAGTCAGTTAAGTGCCAGCTCTTGATTTCAGCTCAGGTCATGTTCTCAGGGTCGTGAGATTAAGCCCCACATCTGGCTCAGTGCTCTGTGGAGAGTCTGCTTGGGATTTTCTCTCTCTCTCTTTCTCTCCCTCTCCCTCAGCCCCTCCCACTCCCTGTGCTTGTTCTCTCTCGAGTGCTCTCTCTCTCTTAAACAAATAAATAAATCTAAAAAAAAAACAGAACTTTTTCATTTTGATGTAATCCAATTGATTAATCTTTCATTTTTGGTTTGAATTGTTTGTGGTTGAGTCAGTTAAGTGTCTGCCTTCGGCTCCAGTCATATCAGGGTCTTGGGATCAAGCCCTGCATCGGGCTCCCTGCTCAGCTTCTCCCTCTCCCTCTGCTGTTCTTCCTGCTCAAGCTCTCTCTCTCTTTATCTCAAATAAATAAATAAAATCTTTTTTAAAAAAGTTTTATAGCTTTGCCTTCATATTTAAATCTTTAATTTACTCAGAATTAGTTTTTGTTTATGGTTTGAGGTAGGGACCAGACTTTTTCTTTTTTCTTTTTTTTTTTTTTTTAGGTTTTATTTATTTATTTGAGAGAGAGAGAGAATGAGGAGGGGGAAGGACAGAGGGAGAAGCAGACTCCCCACTGAGCAGGGAGTCTGACACAGGGCTCAGTGCCAGGACCCTGAGATCATGACCTGAGCTGAAGCAGCCGATTAACCGACTGAGCCACCCAGGTGCCCCTGACTTTGTTTTTCTTCTAATTGAACCGAACTTGGGCCATTTTTTCAATAACCATCTTTTCTTTCCTTTTTTTTTTTTTAAGATTTTATTTATTCATTTGACAGAGAGAGAGCACAAGCAAGGGGAGTAGCAGAGGGAGAGAGAGAAGCAAGCTCCCCACTGAGCTGGGAGCCCAACATGGGGCTCCATCCCA
Source organism: Callorhinus ursinus (assembly GCF_003265705.2). Lineage (NCBI taxonomy): Eukaryota > Metazoa > Chordata > Mammalia > Carnivora > Otariidae > Callorhinus > Callorhinus ursinus. The sequence goes on from NW_027397069.1 coordinate 6,541,830, forward strand.
GGACCCTGGGATCATGGCCTGAGCTAAAGGCAGATGCTTAACTGACTGAGCCACCCAGGCACCCCAGTAACCATCTTTTCTACCCTCTGATTTCCGGTGTCCTTACTGTCCGAATATGGTCATACATGTGGGGGATCTGATTCTCTATTCTGTTATACTGGTCTGTTTCTCTATTCCTTTGTCAGTTCAATATGCTCAATTACTATACGTGTGAATTTTAAGATCTTGTAACAACCTTACTGTTTTTCATTAGAAGAGTCTTGATATTGTTAGAACTTTCTCCTTCATGTCAATTACAGATTCAGCATCTTAAATTCAAAGGAAAACTCTGTTGGGGACATTAGAATTCTAATGACTCTTTAGGCAGAATTAGCATTCTTACAATATTGAATCTTGCCTATTCACATAAAATAGCTTTACATTTATTTAGATCTCTTGAATAAACTCTTTTTGTTACATTTTTCTAAGGCCACTGCAAAAGTTTTTGTAGTGTAATAAATGAAATTTTTAAAGTTTTTTTAAAGTAATCTCTATACCCAACATGGGGCTCAAACTTACAACCCTGAGATCAAGAGTCACATGTTCCACTGACCGAGCCAGCCAGATGACCCTAATAAATGGAAATTTTAAAATTATATTTCTAACAGATTTTTCACGGTGTTTAAATGTAATTGAGTTTTTAATAGTGCTTGTGTATCCAAAGACCTTGCTAAATATTCTTATTTATCTTAATGGTTAATCTGTTGATTTAAACTTTTCTACATCAACAATCATATCAGCTGTAAAAATGTCAATTTTTTCTTTGCAAAAATTATACTTTCAATTTGAATAGAAATGATGGTTTGGGGCATCTCTGTATTGTTCCTGATATAAATAAATGTTATTAACATTTCACAATTAAGTACAGTTGACCCTTGAACAACAAGGGTTTGAACTGTGTGGGTCCATTTGTATGAGGACTTTTTTGATATAGTACCAGCACTTTATAGTTTATATTTTCTCTTCCTTATGATTTTCTTAATAACATTTTACTTTCTCTAGCTTATTCATTGTAAAGATACGGTATGTAATACATAAAACCTACAAAATATGTGTCAGTCAACTGATTATGTATTGGTAAGGCTTCAGGTCAATAGTAAGCTATTAGTAGTTAAGTTTTTGAGGAGTCAAAAGTTTTATGTAGATTTTCAACTGGGGCGTCAGCAGCCCTAATCCCCATATTGTTCAAGGGTCAATGGTATATTTGCCATGAATTTTTTGGAGGTGGACTTTATCAGCTTATGGGAGTTCATTTATGTTTCTAGCTTGGTTAGAGTGTTCTCATTTTATTTTTCTGCATTTATTAAGATGATCATATGGTTCTTAACCTTTAGTCTCATCTAGTAAATTATATATATATTAACTGCAATAAAAATCAATTTTCAAATGTTAAACTAACTTGCATTTCTGGGGTGAATCCAATTTGGTCATGATGTATTTCATCACTTTTACTCATCAATGGATTTAGTTTGCTTAGATTTACTTAGGATTTATGAAGGAGATAGGCCTATAATTTCTTGCACTATCCTTGTTAGCTTTGGTGTTGCTCTAAATTAATCTCTTTCATAAAGAATAATGAGAATTTCAAAGATAAAGGAAAGGTACTGACAATGACAACAGATAAGACCCCAGGTATTAGAATAATTACTGTGACCATCTTCCTATTCCCCCTTTCTTTCTTTAAGATTTTTTTTTAAGATTTTACTTTTTAGGGACGCCTGGGTGGCTTAATCGGTTAAGTGCCTGCCTTCGGCTCGAGTCATGATCCCAGCATCCTGAGATCGAGTCCTGCACTGGGCTCGCTGCGCAGCAGGGAGTCTGCTTCTCCCTCTGCCTGACAATCCCCCTGCTTGTCCTCACTCTTGCTTTCTCTCTCTCTTTCTCTGACAAATAAATAAATAAAATCTTAAAAAAAAATTTTACTTTTTAGGTTTTTTTATTTTTTTTATTTTTTTAAAGATTTTTATTTATTTATTTATTTATTTATTTGAGAGAGAGAGAATGAGAGATAGAGAGCACGAGAGGGAAGAGGGTCAGAGGGAGAAGCAGACTCCCTGCTGAGCAGGGAGCCCGATGTGGGACTCGATCCCGGGACTCCAGGATCATGACCTGAGCCGAAGGCAGTCGCTTAACCAACTGAGCCACCCAGGCGCCCTAGGTTTTTTTAATAAAGATTTTATTTTTTCTTTAAGTAATCTCTACACCCAACATGGGGCTCAAACCCACAACCCGAAGACCAAGAGTTGCAAGCTCCATAGACTGAGCCAGCCAGGCATCCCTTTAAGATTTTATTTTTAAGTAATCTCTACACCCAATGTGGAGCTTGAACTCACAACCCTGAGATCAGGAGTCACATGCTCTACCAACTGAGCTGACCAGACACCCCAAGATTTTTTTTAAGTAATCTCTATACCCAATGTGGGGCTCAAACTCACAACCCCAAGATCAAGAGTCACATGCTCTCCCGACTGAGCCAACCAGGCATCCCCTATCCCCCCTTTCTTATTCCCTCTTTCCACTAATAGAGAATGATATAAAAGAATAATGACATATACTATGTCATCATTTCTTCAATTTTGCATATTTTACAGAAATTGAGCAAATACAGGAAAAAATGTAAAGAATAATCAATGGATTTAGATTCTTATGTTTTAATTCCTATTTTCTAATCAAACTGCTCAACTAAAACACTTGCCTACTCTAAGAAGTAAAAATTAGGGGTGCCTGGGTGGCTTAATCGGTTAAACGTCTGCCTTCAGCTCAGGTCATGATCTCAGGGTCCTGGGATTGAGCCCCATGGCGGGCTCTCTGCTCAGCGGGGAGCCTGCTTCTCCCTCTCCCTCTGCCTCTGCCGGCCATTCTGCCTGCTTGTGCTCTCTCTCTCTCTCTCTTTCTCTCTCTGGTAAATAAATAAATAAATAAATAAATAAATAAATAAATAAATAAACAAACAAACAAAATCCTTAAAAGACTCATTAAAAAAAAGAAGTAAAAATTATACTTAGGAAGTAAATCATGTTCTATAATTTTCCACTGAATTCCTTGGGATTATTTCTTAATACCATGTCAGGCTGACAGTTGCTATGTTATTCTAGTTGGAAAGTATGTTGTGAGGGGCGCCTGGGTGGCTCAGATGGTTAAGCGTCTGCCTTCGGCTCAGGTCATGATCCCAGCGTCCTGGGATCGAGTCCCGCATCGGGCTCCCTGCTCCTTGGGAGCCTGCTTCTCCCTCTGCCTCTCTCTTTCTCTCTCTCTTTCATGAATAAATAAAAATCTTTAAAAAAAAAAAAAGAATCTTTAAAAAAAAAAAGAAAGTATGTTGTGAAATAGCATGAAAAATAATTTTAAGAAATACTGATAGGGAAAAAATTAAAATAAAACCACAGACCTAGAGATCTTGCTGCTTCCTCCAAAAATGTAACTATAGCTGCTGGATGCATTCACATGCTCACTCCATGGCACAGGAGAGAAAAGTCAGACTTGGGTGACTCCCTATTTGTTAAGTGCAAACAAAACTGTTGACTCAGCCCTCAACAGGGAAAGGCAATGTCTTTGTCCCCGGACAAGTTCAAAACCTAAGACAAGCAAATGCCTTACAAGCTCTCCAACAACAACCTGAATGAAAATAAGGCACTTATGTTCTAACCTTTTAAGTACAGGAACCCAAAATAGATGTATAAAAACTTTTCCTCTTACCACCTTATCTTGAAACTGTGGGACATTATATTCTGAGATTGCTATTTTACAAGTTATGGAAGTAATGCTAAATCTCTCAAAGTTAAAAATATACAGTGTAACTGTTTAGGCATTGGTTCTCATACTCGGGATCCTTCCACATGTCACATGGCTACATGATATTCCCAAGTCATGGATTGTGCCATTTGATCTCAGATGCAGCTTGAAGATATTTCAGGGCTCCAGAGCTAGGCAGTTCTCTGAATACACTAAGTATACATATGAAGCAGCTCAAATATACAAGTGCTTCCATCAACAATCACTTCAAAGGTCATTAATAACTTACAGGTGTGAGAGTGGAAATGCCCTCTGCACTCTCCTGCCCCTTCTTGAACTCTGGTTACTCTCTCTGGACCATTTTTGTAACAGTGAATTCTTAACTTGATATTTCTCTTTCTTCATTTTCTCTTCCCTGGTTCTGGGGCTTCTAAGATGACATTATAAAGTCTTCTAGGAAACACAAAAGCAGACAAAAATGCTTCAATGCGTTAATTCTGGTGTTTTGTTTTTTTCTTCTTCTTCTTCTTTTCTTCCTTATGTTAGTTTAGTAAGAGTAGAGAAAAGCGGGGCACCTGGCGGGCTCAGTTGGTGGAGCATGTGACTCTTGGTCTTGGGGTTGTGGGTTCCGGCCCCATGTTGGGTGTAGAGACTACTTAAAAATAAAATCCTTTTTTTTAAAGATTTATTTATTCATTTTGAGAGAGTGAGAATGAGAGAGAGAGAGAGAGAGCGCACATGAGAGGGGGGAGGGCCAGAGGGAGAAGCAGGTTCCTCACTGAGCAGGGAGCCCGATGCGGGACTCGATCCCAGGACTCCAGGATCATGACCTGAGCCGAAGGCAGTCGCTTAACCAACTGAGCCACCCAGGCGCCCTAAAAATAAAATCCTTAAAAAAAGTAGAGAAAAGCAATTCAAATCCTTCTTGAGAAGATACCTATAAAGGAAAAGGAAAGACAGAACAGGTGGGCAGTAAAAATCTACCTGGTTTGAAACATGGTAAAATTGTGATGGATTCTAACATCTACTTGGTTTCTACCACTGCTGAAGATAGGCTCTAAGACTTTACTAGTGTCTCTGAAATGAACTGTGTGTGAGAAAGAAGCTTAATTCTACATCTAGAATTTCTCAACAGAACTACTGACATTCTGGTCTGAATAATTCTTTGCTAGGGGGGCTTTCCTGTGCATTGCAGGACACACAAAGCATCTTTGGCCTCTACCCACTAGATGCCAGTATGCACCCCCTCTCAGTTGTGACAACCAAAAATGTCTTCAGACATTGCCAAATGTTCCCCGAGGGGCAAAATCACCCCCAGTTGAGAACCACTGTTCTAAATGGAAGTGTCTTTTGATCTTGAGCCTATGAATATGAATCAACCCTACATGATAGCAGGCCAAATAAGACAATTAAATATGTGTTTATTCATTGAGTGAAGGGATATTTCCACTCCATAGTGAAGTATCACTCCATAGATTACTTTTAACTAGAAAGGAGAAAATGTACTTTTACCATAGGGAGAACTGACAATCACCACCTTAACCTAGTGACCGAATGTAGCAATGATAATAATGGAACAAAATGACATCATGAATTTCACCTGAGTCTAAGCAAACCTCTAGACTTGGGGTACCTGGGTGGCTATGTCAATTAAGTGTCTGACTTCAGCTGGGGCCCTGATCTCAGGGTCCTGGGATCAAGCCCCACATGGAGCAGGGAGTCTGCTTGTTCTTCTCCCGCTGCCCCTCCCCTTGCTTCTGCTCCCTCTCCCCCCACCTCAAATACATAAAATCTTTTTTTATTTTTTTATTTTTTTTTAAAGATTTTATTTATTTATTTGGGAGAGAGAGAATGAGAGATAGAGAGCACGAGAGGGAAGAAGGTCAGAGGGAGAAGCAGACTCCCTGCTGAGCAGGGAGCCCGATGTGGGACTCGATCCCGGGACTCCAGGATCATGACCTGAGCCGAAGGCAGTCACTTAACCAACTGAGCCACCCAGGCGCCCTCAAATACATAAAATCTTAAAAAAAAAAAAAAAAAAAATCTAGGTTTATAGAAAAGAGAAGGGATAGAACAGGTTAAATGACACCATGAAGAAACAATCAAACACAGAATGTGAGACATACTATAAGAAAAAGTAGACTGGGGGTGCCTGGGTGGCTCAGCCGGTTAAGCGTCTGCCTTCGTGGCTCAGGTCTTGATCCCGGGGTCCTGGGATTGAGCCCCGCATCAGGCTCCCTGCTCAGTGGGGAGTCTGCTTCTCCCTCTCCCTAACCCCTCTGCTCATTGTTCTATCTCTGTCTCGCTCTCTCTCTCTCTGTCAAAGAAATAAATAAAATCTTAAAAAAACAAAAAACAAAAAAAAGGAAAAAAAACATTTACTACTAATGTTATAAAAAGAAAACAAAAAGTGAGGGACTTTTTTAGACCAAAAAAGATTAAAGAGATAACAATTTAGAAACTTTGTGTCATTTTTAACCTATAAAACACATTTGTTGAAACAACTGGAGAAATTGGAATATGAACTGGATATTAGATGGTATCTAAGTTGTGATATGGTAGTATATGGGAGAATGTTCTTTTTTTTTTTTAAAGTATACAATGTTTTCTTTCTTTTTTTTTTTTTAGAATTTATTTATTTATTAGAGAGAGAGAGAGAATGAGAGATAGAGAGCACGAGAGGGAAGAGGGTCAGAGGGAGAAGCAGACTCCCCACCGAGCAGGGAGCCCGATGCGGGACTCGATCCCGGGACTCCAGGATCACGACCCGAGCCGAAGGCAGTTGCTCAACCAACTGAGCCACCCAGGCGCCCGAGAATGTTCTTAATCTTAGCATGCTGGGGTGAAGTTTCATGAGGTCAAATCGCTCATGCAAATATGTTTGAAAAGTTTCAAAATGGGGCCTGGATGGCTCACTTGATAGACATGGGACTCTTGATCTCGAGGTCATGAGCTCGAGCCCCATGTTTGGTGTAGAGATTACTTTATCTATCTATCTATTTATTTATTTATTATTATTTTTTAAGATTTTATTATTTTTTTAAGATTTTATTTATTTAGGGGCACCTGGGTGGCTCAGTTGGTTAAGCGACTGCCTTCGGCTCGGGTCATGATCCTGGAGTCCCGGGATCGAGTCCCGCATCGGGCTCCCTGCTCAGCAGGGAGTCTGCTTCTCCCTCTGACCCTCTTCCCTCTCGTGCTCTCTATCTCTCATTCTCTCTCAAATAAATAAATAAAATCTTTTTTTAAGATTTTATTTATTTATTTGATGGAGAGAGATAGCGAGAGTAGGAACACAAGCAGGGGGAGTGGGAGAGGGAGAAGCAGGCTTCCCGCGGAGCAGGGAGCCCGATGTGGGGCTTGATCCCAGGGCCCTGGAACAGTGACCTGAGCCGAAGGCAGACCCTCGACGACCGAGCCACCCAGGCGCCCTAAAGATTTTATTTATTTATTTGACAGAGAGAGACACAGCGAGAGAGGGAACACAAGCAGGGGAAGCAGGAGAGGGAGAAGCAGGCTTCCCGCCGAGCAGGGAGCCTGATGCGGGGCTCCATCCCAGGACCTGGGATCATGACCGGAGCCGAAGGCAGACGCTCAACGACTGAGCCACCCAGGTGCCCCTAGAGATTACTTTATTATTTTTTTTAAAGATTTTATTTATTTGACAGAGAGAGAGAGAGAGAACAAGTAGGCAGAGAGGCAGACAGAGGGAGAGGGAGAAGCAGGCTCCCTGCTGAGCAGGGAGCCTGATGCGGGACTCGATTCCAGGACCCTGGGATCATGACCTGAGCCGAAGGCAGCCGCTTAACCGGCTGAGCCACCCAGGCGCCCTAGAGATTACTTTAAAAAAAGTTTCAAAATAAAAAATTAGGGAAAAACAAAAGATAAAGGTGTTTAATTGAAAGGATCACTACTATTTATATTGTCACCAATAATAAGTATTTACTGAGTTTATACTCAATGCACTATGATGGATTCAAAGCTATATAATCTCTGGCCATGAAGGGATAAACATTAATATTCTCTTGGAGTCTCCAGAAGGAATGCAACCCTCTAGACCCATCCAGAACTATAATAAATTTGTGTTGGGCAAGCCACTAAGTTTGTGGTAATGTGTTACAGCAGCAATAGGAAACATGAGTAAATCAAATGTAAGCTTTCTATATATTGCCAAATTTCCCTCCACAAAGTTTGTACCTTTTTGTACTTGGCCAGCAATGTGCCTATTTTCCCACCATGTCTCCAACAAAGTGTGTTATCAAACTTCTGAATTTTTGCCCATATTATAGGTGAGAAATTCTTTATCTCAGTATGGTTTTAATTCATGTGTGAGACTGAACATCTTCTCACAAAGATTTCTTTTTCTGAACTATCTGTTAAAATATTTTCTACATTTTTCTACTGGGTTGTTGCTCTGGTCTTGATTTATTTCTAAATGCTCTTTATATTTTAGGGATCTTATCCCTTTGTAATATGAATTGCAAATATTTTTCCCACTTAGTCATTGGTCTTTCACATTGCTTGTGGTATTTATTGCTATACATAAGTTTTTATTATTTGTATTTATTTTTAATTGATGTTTAAAGTTGTCTTTGTATATGTTTTGGGTTTTTTTTTAAAGATTTTATTTATTTATTTGAGAGAGAGAGAGAGAGCATGAGCAGAGGGAGGAGCAGAGGGAGATAATCTCTAGCAGACTCTGCACTGAGCATGGAGCATGACATGCAGCTCAATCCCATGACCCTGAGATTATGACCTGAGCAGAAACCAAGAGTTGACACTTAACTGGCTGCACCATCCAGGTGCCCCTATATGTTTTTCATAGTCAAAAGATTTTATCATGTCCTGTTTTAGTATATTAATTCAGTAAAATTTCTCCCTAATCTCAAGGCCCAAGAGTAGTTGACTTGCTTTCCTTTCTTATTTCTGCACTGATATGCAAATGTAGGAAAATTCAAATGTGAGAAATACACACAAGATGGCAAAAGAAAACTTCAAATAATCTAACAACTTTTAGCAATGCAATTACTGCTTTATTTAAATTCATTAAAATAAAAAGAACTAAAAATCCATAAATTTGGGACACTGGGTGGCTCAGTTGGTTAAGCATCTGCCTTTGGCTCAGGTCATGATCCCAGGGTCCTAGGACTGAGTCCTACATCAGGCTCCTTGTTCAGCAAGGAGCCTGCTTCGCCCCCTGCCTGCCACTCCCTCAGTGAGCACTCTCTCCCTCCCCCGACAAATAAATAAATAAAATCTTTAAAAAAAATTAAAATCCATAAATTTGCTAAGAGAATTATAAAGTTTTACTACGAGAGTACGTGGATCTTTTTTTTAAAGATTTATTTATTTGAGAGAGAGCACACAGGTGTGTACACACACACACACACACACACACACACACGAAGGAAGGGGGAGGGGCAGGAGAGGGGTAGAGAGAATCCCAAGCATGAGCGTGGAGCCCTGCGCAAGGCTCAATCCCATGACCCATGAGATGACCTGAGCAGAAACCACCAGTCAGACGCCAATAGATTAAGCCACCCAGGCACTCCTATAAGAGAATGTTTTTTACCCAAATGCATTCTTTTTTTTTTTTAAAGATTTATTTATTTGAGAGAACGAGAATGGGAGAGAGAGTACATGAGAGGGGAGAGGGTCAGAGGGAGAAGCAGGCTCCTCGCCGAGCAGGGAGCCCGATGCGGGACTCGATCCCGGGACTCCAGGATCATGACCTGAGCCGAAGGCAGTCACCCAACCAACTGAGCCACCCAGGCGCCCCCAAATGCATTCTTTTGAATTCTATTTTTTTAAAAGATTTTATTTATTTATTCATGAGAGACAGAGGGAGAGAGACAGAGAGGGAGAGAGAGAGAGAGAGAGAAGCAGAGGGAGAAGCAGGCTCCCAAGGAGCAGGGAGCCCGATGTGGGACTCGATCCCAGGACCCTGGGATCATGACCTGAGCCGAAGGCAGACGCTTAACCATCTGAGCCACCCAGGCGCCCCTGAATTCTATTTTTGAGAAACCCATTTGTGTATTTATAGGAAGACATTCTCCTAGCAGCATTATTTACAATAATGAATGATGGGGCGCCTGGGTGGCTCGGTTGGTTAAGCGACTGCCTTCGGCTCAGGTCATGATCCTGGAGTCCCAGGATCGAGTCCTGCATCGGCCTCCCTGCTCGGCAGAGAGTCTGCTTCTCCCTCTGACCTTCCCCCCTCTCATGCTCTCTCTCTCTCTCTCTCTCATTCTCTCTCTCAAATAAATAAATAAAATCTTAAAAAAAAAAGATTTAACAATAGTGAATGATGGAAGTGGCCAAGGTGTCCATCGATAGATGAATGGATAAAGAAGATGTGGTATACATATACAATGGAATATTATTCAGCCACAAAATAGAATGAAATCTTGCCATCTGCAATGACATGGTTGGAGCTAAAGAGCATAATGCTAAGTAAAATAAATCAGTCTGAGAGAGACAAATGCCATATGATTTCACTCATATGTGAAATTTAAGAAACAAAACAAATGAGCACAGGAAAAAAGAGAGAGAGAGACAAGTCAAGAAACAGACTCTTAACTACTGAGAACACACTGATGGTCACCAGAGGGGAGGTGGGTGGGGGAATGGATGAAATAGGTGATGGGGATTAAGGAGTGCACTTGTCCTGATGAGCACTGGACAATGTATGGACTTGGTGAATCACTATACTGTACACCTGAAACTAATATAACACTGTATGTTAACTATACTAGAATTAAAAGAAAAAAAGACATTCTTTCTCTTAATTAAAATGAACTAAGACGGGGCGCCTGGGTGGCTCAGTCAGTTAAGCGTCTGCCTTCGGCTCAGGTCATGATCCCAGAGTTCTCAGCAGGGAACCTGTTTCTCCCTCTCCCTCTGCCAACTCCCCCTCCTTGTGTGTGCTCTCTCTCTCAAATAAATAAATAAATAAAAGCTTAAAAAAATGGACCAAGACCACTTCGGGATCACAATAAGGAAACATTTAACAGGGGCACATGGCTGGCTCAGTCGGGAGAGCATGTGACTCTTGATCTTGGGAGGTGTAAGTTCCAGCCCCAAGCGATGGGTGTAGAGATTACTCAAAAATAAAATCTTTAAGGAAAAAAAAACATTTAACTTAGTTACTACTAATTAGGATAGAAATTTAAGCAACTCAAAAAATGGAAGTTGTATAACCTAGAAAATTTTCCTAAAATGGGTTATCACAAAAACTATTTTAAGTTAGTTTATAATTTAAACACTGATGGTAGTGGGAAAATATTGTGCTTATGGAATTTTTAAAAAATATTTTATTTATTTATTTGACAGAGAGAGAACAAGCGGGGCCAGAGGCAGAGGGAGAGGGACCAGCAGACTTCGGCTAAGTCGGGAGCCTGACTCGGAGCTCAATCCCAGGACCCCGAGATCATTACATGAGGTGAAGTCAGACACTTGACTGACTGAACCACCCAGGTGCCCCTGTGTTTACTTTTTATAATATGTTGCTTTTGAGTTTAACTTTTCCAAAAAATATTTATATATAAGTGTTGGGATTTTTAAAGTTTTTTAAAAAATGCTATTTGGTCATAAAGTGATATACCTATGTATGGGTATACCAACAAAAAGTCTCTTTTTGTTGTTCTTGGGGGTAAGCCTACATTAGACTTTGCACTGGGGCCTATTTTTACTACTTCGAGTCTACTGAGTATTGGCCACCGGGCACTGAGACCAGAAACAGAGGCCACGATCCAGATCACAATAAGCTGCAGGGAGCATCTCATCCACTCCAGTGACACCAACAGCCATCTTCCCCTTCTTCCACAATAACAGCTAGAGCCAGACATATGTCTGCTGAGCTAAGCTACATTTCCCAGCCTCCCTTGCAACTTGGTGACTCAGTTGCCAATAATGGAATGTGCCTGGAAATAATGTGTGCTGCTTCTGGTTATAAGCCTACAGATACTAGGCACACACTGTTCAGTCACTGTCTCTTCACCTTCCTTCACGTTGTCATGCTAAATGCTAAAAACTACAGCACCTTGCAAGCTACATGTTGAGGATAACAAAGCTGTGTAACTAGTCTGGATCTCCAGGATGGCTTCACCGAGCAAAGTCCATCTACCTACCCTGAACTATTATGTGAAAGAGAGTTAAATCACTATCTAATTGGCTGCTGTATTTGAGCATCTGTTTTTTGTTTGTTTGTTTGTTTGTTTTACAGAAACTTAACCAAATATGCCAAATATGTTTAAGAATAATTTATTAGGGGCGCCTGGGTGGCTCAGTTGTTAAGCATCTGCCTCTGGCTCAGGTCATGATCCCAAGGTCCTGGGATCAAGCCCCACATCGGGCTCCCTGCTTGGCGGGGAGTCTGCTTCTCCTCCCCCCCTGTGCTCTCTATCCCTATCTCTGTCTCTCCCTCAAGTAAATAAATAAAATCTCTAAAAAATTATTTTAAAAAAGAATAATTTATTAGATGGGGCACTTGGGTGGTGCAGATGGTTAAGCGTCTGACTCTTGGTTTCAGCTCCTGTCATGATCTCACAGTCGTGAGATCAAGCCCCAAATCGGGCTCTGTGCTCAGCGCAGAGTTGGCTTGAGATTCTCTCTTCCTTTCCCTCTGCCCCTCCCACTCATGCTCTCACTCTCTCTCTGAAATAAATAAAAATCTTAAAAAAAAAAAAGAATTTCTTAGATAACACACAAATAGTTATTTTAGGATGACTGCTCTATGTGTCTAGTATAAGAAATCCCTCTTGAGATCATAAAGGTATTCTGTATTTTCTTTCTAAAAATGTTTAAGTTTTGCTTTTGAAATTAAGGTTTTAATACTGGAATGTGGTTTGTATATAGATGGGGTAAAGATTTATTTTTTTTTTAAGATTTTATTTATTTGAGAGAGACAGACAGAGACAGTGAGAGAGAGCACAAGCTAGGAGGAGAGGGAGAAGCAGGCTCCCCACTGAGCAGGGAACCTGATGCGGGGCTCCATCCCAGGACCCTGGGACCATGACCTGAGCCGAAGGCAGACACTTAACCAACTGAGCCACCCAGGTGCCCCTGAGGTAAGGATTTATAGTTTTTATATGGAGTTAGCTTATTGTTTCAGCACTCTTTATTGAATATACCATCCCACTGATTCATAATATCACCTGTGTCACATACCAAATTACTATAAGTACATGACTGTCCTCTGTTCCATTGTTTATTAGCTTGTGCCAATGTCACAACAGTATAATTACTAAAATTTCACATCAGATCTTTATATTTGGCAGAACAAATCACTCATTTTTCAAAATCATCTTGGAAATTCTTGACATTTTCCTCTTCCATTTAAATTTTAACATCCACCTATCAAATTACACACACATACAGAAGTATTGGGACTTATGGTGCAACTGCAAGGAATGCATGGGTTACCACAGGGACAAATTACATCTTTATAAAATCAAGTCTTCCCACTCATGAGCATGTTATGTTTATACATTATGTATTTAAATAAATTCTTATAATTTTCTCCATAAAGATCTTCAACATCTTTTGTTAGATATATTCCAAGGTCCCTTATAGCTTTTTCACTATTTCATGTGGTATTTCTTTTCTTTTTTTTTTTTTTTTTAAAGTAATCTCTAGGGGCGCCATGGTGGAACAGTAGCTTAAATGTCTGACTCGTGGTTTTGGTTCAGGTCATGATCTCAGGGTTGTGAGTTCAAGTCCCATGTCAAGCTCTGTGCTGAGCAGAGTCACCTTCAGATTCTCTCTTCCTCTCCTTCTGCCCCTCCTGCTCTCTCTCTCTCTCATGAATGAATGAATCTTTTAAAAATAAAGAAACAAATCTCTATACCCAATGTGGGGCTCAAATTTACAATCTCAAGATCAAGAGTTGCATGCTTTACCAACTGAACCAGCCAGGTGCCCTGTCATATAGTATTTTTTTAACTGGATTTTCAACTTGTTTGTTGTTGGCACATAGGAATATTGTTGGTCTTCTGCATACTGATCCTGTAGCCTATAATTTTGCTGAATTCTCTTATTAATTTTAATGGTTTGGTTTTCTTAGATTTTCTACATAGGCAATAAGGATGACAAATAACAACTTAGGGGTGTCTGAGTGGCTCAGTCAGTTAAGCATGTGTCTTAAACTCAGGTCATAATCCCAGGGCCCTAGGAGCAAGCCCGGCGTTGGGCTCCCTGCTCAGCTAGAGCCCGCTTCTCCCTCTCCCTCTGCTGCCCCCCTGCTTGTGCTCGCAAGTGCACTCTCTGTCAAATTAATTAATTTTAAAATAATAATAAAAATAAATAAAAGCATTATGGGAAATAAACAAATAAATAAATAGATAGAAGCATCATGGGCCTGGTATGTTTTACTATGGAAAATTTAATTTTCTTATAAAGATTTTATTTATTTACTTGATAGAGAGAGAGAGAGGGAGAGAAAGCAGGAGCAGGAGCGGGGGCAGAGGGAGAAGCAGGCTCCCTGCTTAGCGGGGAGCCCAATGAGGGGCGGGATCCCAGGACCCTGGCATCCCGGACCCTGGCAACCTGAGCCAAAGGCAGCCACTTAACCGACTGTGGAAAATTTTAAAACAAATAATTCCATTTGTTTAATGGATGTATGTTCACCCAGGTTGTCAATTTCCTCTTAAAGCAATGCATCAAGTAAAGAATACGTTAGGCTGGAAATAACAGAAAAACTGACTCCGTTTAAAAAAAAAAAAGAGCTTACTTTTTTCCCTCACATAATAAGGCTAGATTAAGACTGTCCAGAGAAGACATAGCTCCTTAATGATGCTGTCAGGAAAGTAGGCTCTAACTTTCCATTCCACTACCTTTAGCTTACAGGTCTTCATCTCATGCTTGGTACACTTTGGACTCAGAATAGCTGCTTATATTTCCAGTTCTCAGTTTTTTTAGGTAAGAAAGAAACTGAAGCAGAAAGAGGTAACACCCATATCAGGAAATCAAAAGCTTTCATTCTCATTGTCCAAAACTGTGTCACATGGCTTATCTAGCCACAAAGGAATTTAGGGAAGTATTTGTATTTGGGCACATTACTCCAAACAAAATCAGAGCTAGGTTAATAAAGGAGAAAGAGGGCTGGATTTTGAATTGTCATTTGGCAGTATTTGCTGTACTCACTTTGGATAAGTTATATTATCCTAAGAAATTGTCCGTACTACCTAAGTTCCTAAATTCTCTTATCATTTTGAAAAAAATCTCTGCTATATCTATAGTTTGTCTCCTTTAAAAATTCCTAGCATCGTACATTTGTGCCTTTTAAAATTAATTTTTTAATTAATTTTTTAATTAATTTATTTTAGAGAGAGAGCACGAGAGAAGGGGCAGAGTGAGAGGGAGAGAGAATCCCAACAAGACCCCAGGCCAAGCGTGGAGCCCAACACAGAGCTTGATCCCAGGACCCCAAGATCACAGCCTGAGCTGAAACCAAGAGTTGGATGTACAACTGACTGTCCACCCAGGTGCCCCAATGTTTTTAAATTAATTAAAATGTTGGGCGCCTGGGTGGCTCAGTTGGTTGGGCGGCTGCCTTCGGCTCGGGTCATGATCCTGGAGTCCCGGGATCGAGTCCCACATCGGGCTCCCTGCTCGGCGGGGGGTCTGCTTCTCCCTCTGACCCTCTTCCCTCTCATGCTCTCTGTCTCTCATTCTCTCTCTCAAATAAAGAAATAAAATCTTTTAAAAAAAATTAATTAATTAAAATGTTGTCTATTTCACCGGGGCGCCTGGGCAGCGCAGTTGGCTCAGTGTCTGACTTCAGCTCAGGTAATGATCTCAGGGTCCTGGGATCAAGCCCTGCATCGGGCCCCTGCTGGGGGTGGGGGCCAGGTTTGTCTCTCTCCCTCTGCCCCTCACCCTGGCTCGAGCTCTCTCTCTCTCACAAATAAAATTTTAACCAAAAAAGTTTGTGTACTTCATTAATCTTTTCAGAGAATGAACTTTCATTTTCTTGAGCCTCCCAGTTGCTTCTTTGATTTCTAGTGCATTCATTTCTGTATTCATTATTATTACTTACTTCCCTCTTCATATCTGTGTTAGATTTTTTCTCTACCTTTTTTATGTTATTATAAATGGTGTTTTTAAAATTTCCTTTCCCATTTGCGTCTTTCTAGCATACAAGTGATTTTTTGTATTTTGACCTCGTATCTAGTTAATCTTGCTAAATGCACTTATTGCTTTTGATAGTTTGTAGATTCATTTAGATCTTCTATCAGCACAGCTGTGTCCTCTGCAAATAAATTTTATTCCTTCTTTACCAATCCTTATGCCTTTTCTTTCTTTTTTCTTGACTTATTGCAAGTGGCTACAAGGCTAGGCCCTCCAGTACAATGTTGAATAGAAATGGTGAGAGCTAACATCCTTATCTTATTCCCAATCTGAGGGGAAAAAGTATTCAGTTTTTTCCTTTGAGTATTATGTGAGCTGAGAGTTTTGTAGATGCTCTATCTGGCTTGAGGAAGATGCCTTCTGTTTTTAGTTTGCTAAGAGTTTCTATCATGAACTGCTATATCGGATTCTCTCAGTTTGGGTAAGTTGTGTTGACCGTCATGTTGTAAACACCCTGAACTAGTGATCATCATATTATTTTATATATGCAATAACTGTTCGATTTCCCACATGTCAATGAACAGCTTCTTTGTGCATCATTTCCTCTTGTAGCCCACTCTGTCCTTCTGGAATCAACAAACTCTTTCCTCCTGTACCTCCTAAAACTTCCTACAGTCATTATCAAAGGCAAGTGGTAATTTCCCACTTTTTCGGTCTGAAGACATATTTATTTAGCCCTCACTTTTAAATAACAGCTAGCTGGGTATGGCATTCTGGGTTACAGTTTTTTTCTCTCTGCTCCTTTCGAGATAGTAGTCCTTTGTCTTCAGACGTTTCTTGTTGATGTTGGGAAGTATACGGCAAGCCTAAATGTTGTTCCTTTTACAGTTTCTGATGTTATTTTATCCATCTTTGAACACTTTGAAGAATGTATGAACATTTCTTTTAAGGTACTCATTATGCTTTATATTATTTAGTCACTCCCCATACTCTAATATTATTTACTTTGTATTATTTAATCATTTTACATAACTGCCTTAACTCCACCATTAGAGAACAAGCTACCTGATACCGTAGTAAATAATGTACATCTTCTCCTATAAAGAGGCACAGTGTTCTCTTACGGAATGGGGAGTAGCACACAAAGAAAAAGATCAAAATGTCCTATCTGAGTTTAGCAACAGAGGCTTGGCTCAAAGAGTGCCTGGATATCAATTTGTTGACAATTGGCTAATGTTTAAGAACAAATAACAAATGAGTAAATTATCTATGCATTGACTATTCTGTTCACTATTTATTGTTTGGCTTTCAACAGATGGTTGGCATTCTTATTAGGGACTGTTTAAACATCAAAAAGGTATTTGTTAACCTCAGCAGTCTTCATCTGCCAACCTGGGAATTTACCAGCATATATACAGATCTGATTCTGAGTGAATTTATTGGGAAGGGGAGTAGCCCCAACTCTTCCCCAAGTATACAGTCTAAGCTGTTTCCATCTCTGAGGTTCACACATGTCCGAGCAATTCTGAAAGAATAGTAAGACAACCACCTGAAATCTATTTACACGAGAGACTGAGAAACCTCCGGGGAGTAAACTTATTATCTTAAGCAAAGAGAAGATTAGGTAGCTTGATCTTGAAACAAAGTCTTGGTGCTTAGAGGAGATGAGTAATTTTGAATGTTCCTGAGACTAGGCATTATTCCTTGCTCAGACCACCTTAGATTCAAAGTTAGGTTCTAAGGAGAGAGAGGACTGTAAATAACAAAAATGGCTCTTTATATTAAAACCATTGACAGAGTATTTTGGAACCCCCTGACAACAAATATCATGGACAATCAACAATGAACACTGCAGAGCTCTGGCATCTGCATTACCATTACATCCATCACCAGCTATATCCAGAAGCAGCAGCAACAATGTACGCAGAAGAGATGCCTGACATGCGTTTAGACATTTTAAAACGGCTAGAAATAGAATGCCCACAGAAATCTTCCCCAGAATGATGATCAATAGAAAAATGTCATCCAAGGAACTGAAGTATGGGGGTAACCCTAAAGTTCAATCTAATTTTAAAACAACATATGTCATTTTACCGCAAAGTAACACTCTGTACTTAGTCTTCCCAGAGGATCTCAAATTGTGTTAGGGCCACATCTTTTTTCAGCTTTTCTAGGGAAGAGAAAGAAGACAAAAACTTAAAATGATTTGCTAACCCAGATCTCAAATTAAAGCCCAGACCTCATCTCTCCTACTGTCTTTTTCTCCCCCCCCCCCAGAAGCAGCACTAACCTCCATTCTAACAAGGGGGTGCCAGGTGTGATAGCAATGTCACAGTAGCGGACACTTGGAGGGAGAGGGAGCTGAGAGGAAAAGACAGGAAGGTGACTCCCAAATACTGATTAGGTATTACCTCTCTATTTTACAGACTCTGCAGAGCACCTGAACGTCTTTCATGGACTGGACAAAGGCACCGCTAGATAGGGAAGCCTACAGACTCAAAGCGAGCGAGCTAAGAAAAGGGATGGGCTCCATGAGGTGCCACATAATCCCCCAGTAGTTTCCTTACTACAATTCCACAGCCAAAAATAACCCCATAGTGAAACGTAGCCATGCCAAGTACTTCAGGTATCACTTAAATTTCCTCCTCTTCTTTATGAATTTGTATTATTTATGAGACACTTGACACATGTTTAAACACTTACATAGCTCCTCAGTTTCAGGAAACATGGCTTGTTCAGCTGAGGAGAAAAAAGCATATAATGAGGGAGTTAACAAGGGCTGATATTTTTTTACAACATTCTTTAAAAACTGAAAAACCTCTTTAAACACCGGGAACAGCTTAAATAATTCACTCTAGGCCTGCGGGGCCCATGTGGACGTTTCCCTCTCGGTTCCCTTTCTGGCCACGGCCACGTTCTCCCGGGTTTCATCCGGGAAGGTGGGCCTGACGGGCTGCCACCTGCGGCCTAGAGGCCACACTGCCACCCGTCCTCCGCCTTGGGGGAAGAGGACGCGTGGCCCGAGGCGCGCGCGAGGCCCCAACGCCGGAAGCGGCCCGGGGCCCTTTGACCCCCGGGCGCGCAGGACGCCGGGAGCGGGCGGAAGTACTGCACCCAGGCCTGTCGCGGCCTGTCGCGGCCTGTCGCGGCCTATACCGGCCGGCCGGAAAGAAACAGCTTTAAGGCCGCTGCCTGGATCAGGGTAGCGGCCGTGGAAAGCAAACGATGCCCGAGGCGCTCTGTCGCCGGCCTTATTCCAGGGACTTGTATGACCGCTGGACGGGATCCAGTAGGCCACTGCCCTTGGCCCACCCCGCCCCCTCCGTTAGCGGCGGACAAGGGCGTCCTACGGGGAAGAACCCGCGCTGAGGCCCTGGGGGCGGCCTGTAGGCCAGCTTTGCGGACTCCGGGCCCTCGTGCCGGTTGTTTTGCGGGAGGGAGGTCGACGGAAGCTGCGTTCTCAAATCCCTCGCACTCGGGGGGTCCGGGGATGGTGGAGACCAACCTCCGGGCCGGACTGGGAGGAAGGAGTGCGAAATGCGGCAGCCGAGCGCGGCCGGAACGGCGCCGGCTGCCGAGCTGCCGGGCGAAGGGAAGCACCTGCCTCCGCCCACCTTGACCCCAGGGCCGTCGCCCCGAGCTCCGGGCGCCCCTCCCGGGCGGTCCTCGCGGAGGTCGCAGGAGGGCGAAACCCGGAACCTCGCGGCCTTCGAGTGCTCTCCTGCCGGGGCGGGGGAGGGGAGGCACTCGGATACCCTTGACCAAGGCCCGCTCCCCAGGGCACTGAGAGTTCGACGCTCCCAAGGAGGGAGTCTCCATGGAGGAATTCCTCCTGCTTCGCTTTCAAACTTGAAAGCCCGGAGGCCGTCGGTGCTGCAAAGAGGAGCGGTCGGGCGCGGGCAAGCAAGCAGCTGATGAAAATAATTGTCCTAGCACACACAGCCCTGCGCCCAGGGGCGCGCGTGCACACACGCGCACACACACACGCGCGCGCGCTCGCATGCCCCCCCCCCCCACATACACATACAACTTGCCTCATCTAGCTGCCCAACCTTAGTATTCCGGGCATGCGATTTTCAACAACTTGCTTGACACAATAACAAAGACATTTAAATGCCAGGACGCAGACTTCACTTTTTAACCTGCTGAGAGGAGCTACTTTCAAAGCTTCCCCACTGCGAATAAACTGACAAAAAATATGGGGTGCACTTATAAATTGAACACCTTACCCTCAAAGCGACGTGCGTTAATCAGGTTTCTAAGGCAATAGCCATCTCTGTCTTTTCCTATTCACCCAAATAATGCCACAAGAAGGAACCCCTTTACACAAGAGAGAGCCAGAAAAAAATGAATTATACCCATTGCTAGTAAAAATCATCTTAAATCAATAGAGCACCACTTGAACTTGAGTTTCCATTGTTTCACTGAATCATCAATGTTTTTAATTAAACAGAGCTACCCTTTCTGTTAAAACATTACATAAAAGGGTTAGGTTTCTACTTTTGTTGAGGCAGCTGGCGTTTGTTGGCTGTTGTGTTTGAGCAACAGACTGTTCAATAGAAGCGAGAAATAGCTCAACGCGCTCTTAATAGACCTGTTTCAACAATGTACCTTGAAAAGGAATACATTGTGTTATTGTGTTAGTTTGCTACAAACCTATTAAAAGAAAAATAGCATCCATCAGGTCTAACAAAACGCATTTGTATTATACGTACTTATCTGCTTCAAATACACTTCTTGGCACAATGTCTAGAATTCAACTAGATCATCAAGAGCTGGACAGAATAACACATACCAGTTAGGTAATGATACACGGGCTAAAAATAATAATAAAGGAAGATCTAAGCCGACAGTAATCGTTACTTTTTGTTTGTTTATCATGAGAAATACAGGCAACCCTTCTTCAGTTGAAAATATATTGCAAAAATGTGGACTCTTAAGGCAAAAACAAATTTTAAAATATTCTTCAAATTTAAAAATATTCCAGTATAGGAATATTGATTCAAATCCTGTATTTTGAACGAATCTGATACACTTTCGATAGCAATTTGTTTCAGACAAAAATCCAAGGCACAAGCGATGCATTTTTAAAGCAGAATTAAATAGCGCAGAGAGCCCGGTTCTTTAGGGAAATGCGTGAAACAAACAAATCGAAAGCAAGGGTTCCAGCCAAGAGGTTGGGGAGCAGCGCTGTCTGGCAGTAGGAGAGGAAGTGCTTCTTGAAAGTGCTCCCTTAAAAATTATTTTTAAACTGACTTTATTGTATTTTAAACACACAACAAAATTTGAAGCAAAGATAGGCGACTTTGCCACTGTGAGACGGAACCTACGGTATGTTTCAGAGAGGGCTGCCACTTGGACTATAAACCTTAGAAAAATAGTAGCAAGTGATGAAGCTAATTTAATTCTGAGAACCGCTTAGAAGAAAAGACACCTAAAGTAGCATCTGTCAGAGGGAAACAACTTTTGCTTCCAGGAAAACCAATTGGTGGGGTTTCCAACCTCAGAGTGCCCAGCGTTCAACTTTCAACAGCAAAAATGTTGGGGGGCACAAGAGAATAGTAGACTACAAGTGAACTCTTGTCAAAAATAAAAGAACTTACATAAATTACAAGAGCAGTCTATGGGAGATATTTACGTTAACAGATGATGCAATACTTTGCCCGATAAAATCAATTATTTTTTACATTTCTGAACTAGTAAGTTAGTATTAGTAAAGATTTAGAAAAATGTCACCCTGAAACTTTAGGTGACAGTTTTGCTATATTGTAAAATACTCGTGACAGACTTTTCTAGAAGGCATTTGAAGTCAGATGATTGATATGACTGCTCTCTTCAGTTCAAACATTTTCTTTTCTCAGGAAGGGTGTGTGTATGAATGTACTGGGAGGTAGTTGAGGTATGTCTGGTTTATAAGTTAGGACTTTTCATTGATAAATGTTTCCTCCCTAGTCCAAATCAGTTTTTGAATTAATTCTCTCGGATTTAAAAAAAGGAAATGAAATAAAAATTTCCAATTGCATATCATGAAAATAACTTCTCATAACATTGACAGAAAAGTTGATATTTTCAAGGTGAGATTTTCTTTTGATGTATCAGGTAATTTACCAAAGATGAAAGGAAGTTTACAGTAAATTGGTTTGGCCATGACAAGAAATGTTGTTACGAAGACTTTATAAAAAATCTTTGATTTTCATTCAGAACTTTTAGAAATGTTTTGTATGTCAGAAGTTAAACTATCCAGGGGGAAATAATTCATTTCATTTTAATTTGAACAGATAGTTCAGATGAACAATCACCAAAGAGATCATTTGAAAACCCATCAGAGGAAGACATATATTTTAGGGGAAGATTACAATCTGATTCTTTGTTTTGTTCTTCACCTTGAAAATCCTTGATTCTCCACTCTTGCAAAGAATTCTCAATAATATGTGAGGGCTAGATATTTTTATTTATTTCTCTAAGGTTAAAAAAATCCAAATAGTATGCACTATAATTTATCTCCTTAAAGAACAGGAAGAAGAGGATCACATACAGATTATTTTCTATATGTCCTCCAAATTCTTTCCCAGAAAGAGATATCTAGCCTAATTCATTATCACTAATATCTAGAAAAGTTTTAACCAATCAAATCATCAAATATTTTTTACTGCCGTTGATCTTAAGCAGCATCTAACTTGAAAGAGTCTGTAGAGTCCATTCTCAAAGCATCAAGTCTCTCTGCAGTTTCTTGTCTGCCTTGTGCAGGTAAATGAATATCATTTCAGATTTCCTTTTGGCTTCTTTTGCCTGCCAGTTCAGAAGTATGGGAAGTAAGAGGGGTTAATACTAGTTTCTAAACATTTCTGCCACACGCAATTATTTCAATACCCCTCTCTGGTGTTGTGTCTGAAAAAAGGGTGGCCGAGCCTGCAGCCCGCAGCGCCAGACAGTCAGCCGGATCCACCCCTGGGCACAGTCGTCAGAGGGAAAAGATTCTGCTTCCAAACTTGATTAAAAACAGCCTACCAGTTTCTGCCCCGTTAAGGCACTGTGTGGCTTGAGAAGCTGAGTAAGCTGCCTGGGATGGGAGAGGAGTGGCTGAGGTCTATATCCCTGTCAGTTGGGAATCCAGAGAAGCTTGAAAAAAGCAGTGGATAGTGGGCTATAGGACAACTTGTCCATCAAAATCTGCAGTTAAAATCCACTTCACACGATTTAGGTGCTGAAAAAGTGATTTTACTTTGTAATTTTTCACCTTAATTTGAAGGGAAAAAGGGAACACATGCACACGCCAAAAACCTACCCAGATGCTTGGGAAATGTTGTTTCTGAGTTACTTTTTTTTCCCTTCCTGTTGGCAAATACTTAAAAATATCCTTCTCTCCCTTAAGTTATATTCTGGATGATACAATTAAAAGAAAAATACTAAGATAGAAAAATATCCTAGAAATAATGAGTGTGTAGGTCAGTGAATAAAATAGATGCCTGTCAGCATCTTCTTAAAGATACGCTGCTGTTGTTGCTTGTGATATTTTTATGGGAAAAACTAAAGACATCCAAACAGGATTCAAATATGAAGAGAAGTGGGAGGTTTCCTGATGTGTTTCAATAATAAAATGAAAATCGAGTCTGTATGTGCCTGTGTGTTCCCCTTCGATTTGAAATTTTATTCCAGAAAGTGCTACAACTTGTTACTTTTTTGTGGGCACAGGAGGAGGAAAAATATGATACATTGGGGGATTTTTCGGTAGAGCTGTGTTTAGTTTTAATTTTCCTGTATTTTAAAATAAACACTTTGACCAAAGCATGTTTGATCTTTGCAAGAAGGAAATATACATTGTGGAGGAATGTGCAGCGGTTGGGTATGAAAATGGGGTTGTGACTCACAGCTGCAGGCTGAAAAAAAAGGCGTCGTGGTGTCAGCCAGAGGTGTTCAGTCTAATAATTCAAGCTGTAAACTGTATCCCCTAAAATTACCTACATAATAAATCATTGTGTGAAGAAAAAAAGTTTGGACTGGAAAGTGTAAGTGAAACAGAATCCTCAGGAGACTTCAATGCTGGGACCTATTGACAATGATGTGAAATAGGGGTTTATTTTGTCCCAAACGTTGAAGATCAAAATAATACTGGAAATAATTCTAATACAGCTCTTTTTTTGTTTTGGTTTGTTTTGGTTTTGCCTTGAGTTGCATAGTCTGTTGCAGAAACGGGGTTGCATTCCCCCCCCATCACACAGCTGAAACTGCTTTATGGGATTTACAGTCAATTTATATATTTTCAAGAGAAAACTCAATTAAAAAATGGGTCTATTTTAAGAAAAAGAGCATAACTGAGTTATCAAATGCATATTAAGAATGGAGGCAGAAATGGTTCTGGAAATTCCCTTAGGTTCCTGTCTCAGATTTCACTGTTGCTTACAGGTAGCAAAGAAAACATTGCAATTAAGTAAACTGATGAATTAGCTTGCCTAAGAATTCACTGCTAGATTGAAACATTTAGACACTGCGGTTGGCAAAGCCAGTGTCAAATCCTGGAGACTTGAGAAACGGGAACGTTTGGGGATGGAATACACCCGTCTGGAGTAGAAAGGAGCTCAGTGCCCGGAGAAAAGATGCAATTGTCAAGAGGAAGTTTAAAGGCCAAGGACACACGAAGTCTTTGAAACAATAAGGGTGAGGAAGTCAAGAAGCAGACTCGCCAAAGCCACATTGAAACAATTTATTTTATAGGATCCCCTACATTTCCAGAATTAGTGAGCAGAAGAAGCGCCCTGCTGGGAACTCGGGCTGTGGGCTCTCCCGCTCACACGGGCACTGGGAAAGGGATAAAGTCAAGTTGACGCGGGTCTCTTTCGCCTGGGCATTTCAAATGAAAATGTAAGAAGGAGGGCGGGGAGAGAGGGAGACAAAACGAAGCTCGAAAAGACCGACTCCGAAGTCTGCAATAAAGATTAACTGGAAAAAGGAAGTCCATAGCAATTAAAACTCCTACCCTGGCTCATTAGTATTCATGACCGAATGTCCAGCTTTTCTGTTTATCTTTCTCCCAAGATCAATATCGGAGCAGCGTGGGCCTGGGAGGAGCCCAAGCCCGGCCCTGCGTGCGCCTGACCTCTCGCGCCCTCCCTACAGGTCAGAGCATCTTCAGAACCGCCGGGCCAAAGCCGCGCCCAGGATCATTAAAGCCACCATTCATCTGCCGGCAGGGAGGAGGAGGGGGAGGCCTGGGTTGGAGGGATGGGGGTGGGGGCAACCGGCAAACAGACCCAAACGACTCCAGAGAGTTTCGAGAAACCACACTCCGCCACACCAACCACTGTGGGCCCAGTGGGCCAGGAGAAAGAAGAAAAAGAACGAAACGCGCGCGTTTACAGCAAGAGGCCCAGCGCGGCTCCTGGCCAGGCGGTTGCAGGCTCGGCCTGGTTCCAGACCCAAGATTTGAAGGGGGCTGGGGAGTATAGGGCAGGCAACATAAGAACCTCTCCACACCCTCCCCTATAGAGGACCCCACACCCATTTCCAGCCCCGCGCGGTCTGTAGCCGCCCCAGGCCTCCACCAGCCTCTGAGGAGCAACCCAGTTGGGGAGCGTTAACTAGGATGATTATCTTTGACATTATTAACATTATTATTATTTCTACCCTCAACCTCTCTGGCGGCGTGGCGCCCTGTTCCGCTCCTCTGGGCCACCAGATTTGGCCTCGGGGACAGGAAAATACTGGCGTGGAGAGGTTAGGAAAAGAGGCTAAGGGCAGGGGTTGGAGGAAGGGGGCAGGGTTAGAAAACTTTCCCTTCCTCCTGGCTTAACGGAGAGGTAAAGGAGCGACCGCCCAACGCACACCCGGGAGTAAGTGGGTGCGAGGGGAGGCCGGACGGTCTGGCCTATCACATTCCTAGGAAAGTGGGCCTGAGGGATCCGGACGGTGTGCGGGGATCCCCGCCCCCAACTTGTCTCACACTGGTGGCTCAAAGTGCGGGTTTCGGAAATAAGGCCCAGGCAGTAGACTCTCAAAAGCCAAGTTGGATGGAGAGTCCAGGGCAGGCCAGGGCCCTTTCGGAGAGAGGCCGTAGCGGGTGGGGGAGCTGGAAAAGAGTGGAAGGATGAGGGGGGCATCTCTTGCTGGGTCTTCCCTCTACGCGCCCCCAATCTCTGCAGCTCGGGTCCATCCCACCCACGCGAATGGGTGCCTGGGGCATGCCAAAGGAGGCGAGCATATGTGAGTGCATGTGTGTGTGTGTATGTTGAGGCGTGGAGAGAGATTGTGAGAGAGCATGTGTGTGTATGCGGGGTATCTGTGTGAGTGAACGCAAGTGAATGCCGCATTCCCCCCTCCCCCCCAAGCTCTGGCCTGGTGGCTGCGGGATGCGGGACAAGGGCAGGATGCAGGGCTGGAGACGAAGCGAGGGGTCACCTCTTCAAAAGCTCGTCGAGCCCTGGGAACAAAAGGGAAACGTACAAGGGCGACGAGGTGGCCCCAGCAGGGACAGTTCGCAGACTGGGCCCTGAGGGGCGGGGCGGGAGTGGGAGGACCCTGGCTTCGCGTGCCCTGCCCGAGGTCTGCGCGGCGGAGAAGCAGGGGCGGAGCGGGGCGTGGACCCTGCGGCCGCAGTCACTCCACAGCCTTGACCGTGAACTCGAACCCTCGGGCTGCCCTGGTTATGGTTTACAGAAGTTCTCATTAGTAACACCCAGTTCAAATTGCCAAGGCTGCCTTTTTCCTTCACAGGAGCCCAGCGGGACGACCGATCACTCGATCCAGTCTGGAAGGATCTAGGTTCTTCCCTAAAATAAAACCCCTGCAACAATCTGTTGGAGGCATGGGGAGGGGTTTAGCGAGGAGGGCCACACGTCTCCAGCCCTGTTCTAAGCTGCCAGTTAAAAATAGAAACCGTTCATTGCGGTCTGCTGGGGGTAGCAGTGGGCCGAGGAGCTCCCAAGTTTCTGTGGAACCAAAGCAGTATCAGACTATATAATCAATCAATCCTCAAGTATTCACTGAACGCATATTTTGGATCCCGTGGGTCGCTTTCCGGGGCACGTGTCCGTTTAAGTAAAACGGCATCCAAGGGTTCAACCAAGTCTTGGTGAGGTATTATTTTGAGGCCTTTATTGCTTAGCTCTTGCACACAGGCCTAGCGCGCCCTTTGGGTTACTTTGGTGGCGTGACAGAGAGGAGAGTCCCAAGTGAATACTTGGGGGGGCTGCCGCGTGTCCAGGTGTGCTACTGGTGCGCTCACCAGGGACCCACCAGAGCACACCTCCCCCAGTCAGTCCTGCCCACTCAGCCGGGCAACCGATGACTTGGAAAACCCAGGCCTTCCTAGCCACCCCTGGAATGAGGGAGAGCAGCGCGGTGGACAGGGAAACCCGAAACTCCGGTCCAGCCTGTAATCTGCCCTAGATATCACAGTTCTGTGCGGAAAATACACCATTTGGTACTGAAAACATCCGTCTGAAAAAGACAAAAGGGGCGGGGGGTGGGGAGGAGGAGGAAGAGAGAAGGTGCCAGCAGAAAGGAAAGGGTCTGGGACAGCGGGGACGGGGTGTGCAGGGCCTGGGACCCGTTTCCTCTACTCGCGCCCTGCGGGGCCTCGACCTTAGCAGCCTCCCCCTTGCTCGCGCCCAGATCAGAATCAACCCGGCCTCTGCTCCAAGTGTGACCTCCTCCCTGCCTGGGACTTGGGGGACTGCATTGAACCGGGAGAAGCTGATACCGATGCCAGTTATCATTGTGGTCATTAATAATGCAGTGAGGATCACGATAATTAATAATAATAATGATGGTCCTCCCGAGGGGCCTCCAGCTGCCTCCGGATAAAGCGGCTCTCGCGTGAGGGGAGTTATTTGGTAGTGGATGGAGCGGAGCGCAAAAGGAGCGAGCTTGGGCGCTCTGAAGTTCAAGTTGTAGGTTGTGACCGGCAGAAACCATCCTCAGGCGGAGGCAATCGAGCCTCCCTGCGGGCAGCGAACCAGAGGCGCAGCTCTGGTTCCCTGAAGGAAGCGAAGATGGGATTCAGTTTTCTAGTTCTGGAGTCCAGAAGAGGGCAGGTTAGAATTCAAGTCCATTTAGGCGGGGGGGGGGGGGGGGGGAGACGCACTCAACCCCCCCCCAGGCCCAGGCGCCTCTTTGCCACGCAGAATCTTGGGCCGCCAGCCCCCCCCTCGTGCTTTCCAAGTCGAGCAATTCTGACTCCTTTGACCCCTTCTGCCACCTCCCCCTCCCCCCATCCAGTCTCCGGGATTCGAAGGGCCCGAGAGAAAGGCTTGGAGTGAGCCACACCATCGGTCGGTGACTAGTGTGGACAAAGCGGTGGGACGCAAGGAGCCATTTTGCGGGAAGGCTGCTCCCATTCGCTCCTCACATCCTAGGGTGGACTAGGAAACCGCTCCCAGGCTGCGATCTTCCACCGCACGCCAGGCGCCTTCCCATTTTTATTTCCTGCTGAAAACTAGGATCGGCGCCCCCGGACCGAAAGGGCCCTCCGGTAGCTCTCCGACATTCAGCGCTAGAAAGCCAGCCAGCCACCTCAAGACTGAGGACGTCTGCCTCTTCTTGCTGTTTTCCTTCTTCTTCTGCCAAATGAGAAAAGCCCCAAGCCTTGAGTTGATACTAAAGTTGCCTATCTACTTCTGTTCCACTCTTCTCTTTAGACTAGGGAGGTGCCTCAAAACCAACAATTTTCACACAAAAATGAAAAGTTTAAAACATTTAGGATAGACGATCTCATTCTTGCCCAAGTTATGATAAAGATTTAATCTGATTTCTTCACCCCCTTCTCCGGAGGTGGCCCAAGGTGGGGGGTGGGGATGGGGTTGAAAAACTAAATGCTTTTTCCCACAGCTTATAATGTATTCCATGAAATCTCCCAAGGATCAGTAACATATGCCAATTATTTTAATAATTTTCCTTAATATTATTAGGGGTTATAAATTTGACTTTAATAGGGGGTTGATTGCTTCAGGAGCTGGTGCTTGGGCAGTAAGTTGGGCCGCGGGAGAGGGCTAGCCGGGCCTCTGTCACCCTCTGGGACACACACACACACACACACACACACACACACACACACACCCCAGGCTGGAGTCTTTCCCTCCCCCATTGAATAGGTGGCCTCCGGGAGGTCAGGGTTACCCTTCTCTCCAAACAGCCCTCTGGCCTAGCCTGGCCCGGCCCTGCAGCTTAGTCGACTACCGCAGGGGAAAGAGAGAGAAGCAGTGGTCTCCGCTGCAGCCACCCGTGCCCTGGGTCTCCCCCCCACAAAGTCCCGAGAGCCCACTGGGCGACCCTAGGGAGGTGTCGCCACCGACGCCCGCCGAATCTACTCAGTACTGGGGGGGGGGGTGTGACTCAGGGACTGTCAGGGACTCTCCGAGGATACTCAGGAAGAGATGGAGATGTTTTGATGTCTCAGGGATTTAAAAATAATTTCCCCCATTCCTACCCTTTGATTATTAAAACTATTTTTACCTTCTTCTCTAGAGCATCTTGTTTGAAATCCGATAAATTCTTGCAGGGGAAAGGAGTAAAGCTGCAAAACTTCTAGACAAACTAGTGGTTGGTACTCTGCCTCACTTCCACCTGACCATTTTAATCTTTTTCTTATTCTATTTTACTGAATTCTTGAAGGGATTCTCTTTTGTCTTGGGCCAACGGTTTGTTGCTTTCTTAAATTCAAATGTACTCTATCACCTTCTTCTCTTGAACATCCTAGTTATTGGTGCACAGCAGTTGTGCAGATAAGCAAAATTTCTTGAGCAAGCTCTCTAAAATTTCAAGAAAAAAGTTTTGGTAGAAAAGGGTCCTTAAACTATAATCACTGGGCCAAGTTCAAAAACAAAGTACTCAGCTCAGTTTTAAACGTGCAATTAAAAATAACTATACCTCAGCTTTTCAGAGGGAGGGAAAGGAAAGGGGGCAGGGAAGAGGGAAAACAAAGAATAAGGAAATGTTTAGTGCTCTTAAATCCAGTCCAAATAGCTTAAAGAAAGGCATTCCCTCAGATAATGGAGCCATTAGAAACTCTGAAGGTTCCTGCCGCCATTCCTCACAGGGCCTTTCCAAAAATTTAATTCACTCCCAGCTACAAACAAAGGACAGAGAAAATAATTTTGAGACTTTCTGCCAAAGGGGCAGTTTGGCCTGGTTTCTATGCATACATACACCTTCCTCCCCAGAATGCAAGGTGGTACCTCCCATTCATTTAGGCAGCTGAGGCATATCCACATCAACCCTCAGCTGCCCCCTTCCCATTTTCTTTAATAACTTTGCTAGAAAAAAAATAGTATGTTCATGCAGTTTCAACACATTTTATTATATTTCTGTATGCATTACTCTCAAAACATATCACAAGAAATGATCAAACCACTTAAAACCTTCAAATAAAAAATCTGAAACAGTTTATGCCCACAATTGTACATATTTATAGTTAAGAAACATTCTTTATAAATATTGTTTCCTCTGTAGCAAGTTAATACCATAATTTAATTACAAATGGATAAATATGGTAACGGGTATTTACAGAAGGAAGGGTGTTATTACGGAAAAGCTAACGGCACGACGTTTATTTTCCCCCACAATCTCTCATACAGGAACTAACAAATTGAACTTGCAAAAGCACTAAAACATCACATGTAAACCCAGCTAACAGAAAAATACATTCACAAGCGTTGGTGGTGGTGGTGTGTGTGTGTGTGCTGTGGATCAATGTGTTGAAGAAACAGAAGGGAGACTTTGGCACGGCTCGGTTTTTTTCCAGTCTATAGTTGCATGAAGTTTACAATCAAGTTGCCTCATAAAAAGGAACACAATATTCAATACCACAATACAAAATAAACCATTTTCTTCCACATTACTTAAAAAAGAAACCGGGTAAACTAAAAAGAGAAAAAGAAAAAGCCCATCACTTGGGAAAGGGAAGGGAAGAAAGGCAGGAAGGAACGCAATCCGGAGAGTTACAAATGGACAAACTTCTATACACCAAGAAGCCATTAAAACCACCTTGGAGAAGGAAGGAGTTCGCTATGTACAGTTTGTCAGAAGACTGGGAACTGGGAGAGAAGGAAAGAGGGCATGGGGGGGTGATTAAGGATGGGGGTTTGGTTCAATATTTTTACGGGTTTTGTATTTTTTTAATTTTTTATTTCTTATTTTATGTTTTCAGCGTCTGAGACTCCGGGAGGGATATTTTTGCTTTTCATGCCTAGATTATTTAAAAAAAAAAAAAACTTTTAAAAATCCTTCTGGTAAAATCATTTTCATCATCATAAAAATCAGATTCATAATTTTAACAACACATCACAGGGTGCCCTCGGCGCTGGCCACCCGGGGGGCTGCGCCAGGATGGGGACTGGGAGAGGGAGAGAGGCCCCGGCCTCTCACACGTACCATTCATTGAAGTTGGAGGAGAGGCCGCTGTGGCCCCCGGCTGTCCCGCTGCCCCCGCCAGAGCTGCCGCCGCCCCCGCCGCCCGCCCCGCCGCCGCCCCCGCCGCTGCCTCCGCCGGAGCCGCCGCCCGCGCCGCCGCCGCCCGAGCCTCCGCTCCGGTGCACCGCGGACACGGCCGCCGCCGCCGCCGCCGCCGCCGCCGCCGCCGCGGCCGCTGCCGGGGAGAGGTTAGAGCTGCTCTGGGGCTCGGCGCTGGGGGACACCAGCCCCGGGGGCGTGGACGACTCGTAGCCCGAGCTGGCGGCCGGGGAGGACTCAGAGCCCTGCGGGGAGGACTCATGGACCTGCAAGAGAAAAGCCGGGAGGGGAGACCAAAGGGGACTGGGTGTGAGTGCAGCTGCTGTGGGGCCGCGCTCCCGGGGGGAGCACCCCCAGAAATGCCCTTCCCCTCGCTACTTCCGCGCCATCCGGGCCCCGGGGAACCCTGGCCTTCCCAGACTGGCAAGGGTGGTCCAGGCCGGACCCGCGCCGCGGGCCAGCCGCCTCGCACTCCTCCCGGCCTCCCCGGTGGTACCTTCATGTGTTTCCGCAGTGAGCTGGGGTGCGTGTAGGACTTGTCGCACATCTTGCACAGATAGGGCTTATCGGAGGTGTGGACGTGCATGTGCTTCTTCCTGTCGCTGCTGTTGGCGAAGCGCCGGTCGCAGCCCTCGAACTCACACTGGAAGGGCTTCTCCCCTGTGGATAGAAACATAGGCGCTTGCTGCCCACACCCAGAGCTTCCCGGAGCCCCCACCCACTCTGGAAGGAGCAAGGCCGCTGCAAGAAGGAAAGAGGAACCAGAAGGGCCTGGGTCCCTTACCAGGTCGGATCGCCTCTGCGGCAGAACTAAGATGAAATTAACTGCCTTCCCACCTGACAGTCCTGCTCATTTACTTCATATTTTAATTTTCTTCCAGACTGACACCCATTTCCTCAGATTTATAATGAATTTGGGGTAGTACCCGGCCCTGCCCACCTTTCTATAGGACTCCTTGGATTCGCAGCTTCTAACAAACTGGTCTCGCCATGGAGAAGCTGTTATTATGACAAAATATTTAGGGCATTATCAAAATCAGGCAGGCTGCTGGGCTGCTGTCGGTTTGTCTCTGGGGCCAACAGGCAATTACATTTGGAGTTGCTATGTTTGGGGACAGGGCTGTGGATCATAACTGAGCCAGTATTTTTCATCCAAAATTCTGCAAATTAAATTAACCGTTATTCTAGTCTCACTTCCAGTCATTTAAAAATAAGTCGGGGAAAAAGGTAAATATTAGAGATAAGACAGCATCTAGGGATGGCAGAGGCACAAGCTGGGCAGTGGGGGTGGGGGACGTCAGCAAAGGCTTTCAAAATCTCCCTGTTTAATTTTCTGGCGGTCCCCGCATCCTGTTGCCAGAATTCCAAATGCTTGGAGTCATTTAGAGGTGTGAGAACTCAAACATCGTTCCTCTTGGAAAGGGGACCATTTAACGTTAAATTCCATTAGCACCTAAATTGTTTTTTAAAGACATCCGCTCAGACACAGGACTCGAAAGCATTTCATGCAAATAAATTTCTCAAATTTTAAACCTTGTTAAAAGCTTGTCTCGCACCTCGGCTCCCTCCCTTCCCGGAAGAGAACAATAGGCCGCTGGCGCATCCCCACTTTGGGGTAAATATTGACGGGGGAAGTTGCTAAAACATTTGGCTTTCTTTTAGGAAATCGTCTGGCACGATTTTGGCTGGGACCTGGTCAGAGATGAATAATCTATGAGTCGAGAGGCGCGTTCTTTTGCAGCTCCCTCCTCTCACGCGATTGCCCCGCGGGGCCATCCGGCCCCGGGGTTTTCTCTGACCCGGCTGTTGGTCCAAGTTTGGAATCGCAAACCCTCTGGTTTTTCACAAACTACTGCAACCCACCGTAAAGCCCCGCGACCTACCCCGAAATGGGCTTTAAAAACACTTCTTTTTTCTTTTTTTAAACAAGAAACACTCTACAGCTTCGGCTCACAACAGACTCATTTAATGGGAAAACAGTTCCGGGAAGGACTTTTGGACCGCGAGTAAAATAAGTGGGAAAACACACAAGCCACCCAAACACAGACACACAGCCGGAGCAGAAAAGCACATCCAGACAAGCTGGCAAAATCCTCTCTAGGCTCGATTCCCGGGCACCGAGTTGCAGAGCAGTTTTATTTTGTGCGTTCTATTTAGAACGGAAATTATTAACAGGGGCTGAGCAAACGAAGCAATTACATCACCCAAAACATACATTTGATGTTATACCGATCATTTAAAAGCCAATTTCCATACATGGAAAAATCCAGCCCGATAATATTCTTTCTTTCTCCAACAAAAACAAGCCGCTGGCTGTCTCGCACACACAAAAACACCTCCCATCCCGGAGCAGGAACTGGCGGTCTGCGCGTTTCCCCCAGCCAACCAACCACAGCCTCTCTCTCTCTCCCCCGCGCCCCATCCCGTCCCGGCCCTCAGTTACCTGTGTGGGTCCTTTTGTGGATCTTGAGGTTCTCGGAGCGCGCGAAGACCTTGCCGCAGCCCGGGAAGGGGCAGGGGAAGGGTTTCTCGCCTGTGTGCACGCGGATGTGGTTGACCAGTTTGTATTTGGCCTTGAAGGGTTTGCCCTCGCGCGGACACTCCTCCCAGAAGCAGACGTGGTTGCTCTGCTCGGGGCCGCCGACGTGCTCCACGGAAACGTGGGTCACCAGCTCGTGCATGGTGCTGAAAGTTTTGTTGCAGCTCTTCTTGGGGTTGCTCAGCTGCTCAGGGTCGATCCACTTGCAGATGAGCTCCTGCTTGATGCACTGCTGCCGCATGTAGCGGAAAAAGGCACCAGGGTGGTGGTGGTGGTGGTGGTGGTGGGCCGCGGCCGCTGCCATGTTCATACCCATGTTCATATTCATGGGACCGTATTGGTTGTGGAGCTGCGCCGCCGAGTAGGGGTCGGTCCGCGGGCTGGCCACCTGGCGGTACTGCTCCGAGCGCCCGAACACCTCGCCGGGCAGCCCCAGGCGCATCTGCCCGTTGAGCACATTCTGCGAGCCGTGCGGCCCGTGCTGCTCCGGGAGGCCGGGGAAGAGGAGGTGGCCCTGCGCGTCCGAGTGCGCATGGTGCAGGCCGCCCGCTCCTGGCCCAAACAGCCCGTGCTGCCCGCTGCCCGGCGCCGAGTCCCCGAAGCCCCGGCTGCGGAACAGGAAGTCCCGGGTGGAGTTGAAAGGCGGCCCGGAGTAGGAGCCGACGTGCGCCGCATGGGGCCCAAGCGCGGCGGCTGCAGCGGCAGCCGCGGCAGAGCCAGGGTAGGCGCCGGGGCCCTGCGACGTGAACGCCGAGCTCTGGCCCGGGGACAGCTCGTGCGCGCCTGGGTTGAGCTTGAAGGCGCCCATGTGCGCGGCCGCCGAGTCCACGAAGCCGTTCTGCGCCGCGGCCAGGCTCAGTTCGCGGTCCTGCATCTCGGCAGCCGCCGCCGCCGCCGCCGCCGCCGAGTGGTGATGGTGGCGCGCGAAGCTGCCCACCCCGATGGCCGGGAACTGCGGCCCCGCGTCCAGTAGCATGGCCAGCGCGCCCACCCGCCCTGCCGGCCCCGGCGAGCCCCGCGCCTCCTCCGCTCCCACTCCCGCCCCGCGCGCGGTGCGTCCAGCGGCCGCCCGGCTCAGAGCGCAGGCGGCGGTGGTGGTGGCGGCTTCAGCCCCGGGAGCCGCGCTCCTGCGCCCGCCGCCTCCGCCGCCGCCTGGATCTGCCTCGGGCGGCCGGGCGCGGAGCGAAGGCGCGGAGAGGAAGAGGAGGAGGAGGCGGCGGCGGAGGAGGCGCGGGAGGAGGAGGAGGAGGAGGTGGAGGAGGAGAAGAGTCCAAAGCCAGGCGGAGAACCAAAGTGTATTAAAGGAGCTGCGGCGGGGGCGGGCGGGCAGGGCAGGGGAGGGCGGGCGGGAGGAGGGAGCGGGAGGGAGGTGTGGAGAGCGGAGTGGAGAGGGGGGCCAACGGGGGGCGAGCGCAGCGCCGCGGCCCCCACCCCTGCGCGCACCCGCGCGCGCACGCACACACTCACTCACTCGCTCGCACGCTTCGCGGACCCCGGACCCGGCAGCGCCAAGCGGCGCCCGCAGAATGAAATCACAGCAGCGGCGGGGCCACCGTGCCGGAGCGCGGCGGCCGTGCACGGGCTAGGCAGGCGAGCGAGGAGGGGACGGAGGCGAGCTCCGCGCTTGGCGCCCTGACCCGGCGCGCCCACGGTCCACCTGACCGCGGCGGGGGCACTGGGGCGGCAGGCGGAGGCCGAGCGCCCTCTCCCCCGCGCGCTGGGTCGGCCGCTCGGTTCCCCGCGGCCCTACTCGAGCCGCTCCGCGCGCGGCGGGTTATTGTTTAGCGCAGCGGCCGCGGTGTTTAGCCCTCCTCGTCCTCCGCGCTTGGCATTGGCTGCGCCTAGCGCAGTAAACTTGCAGCAGCCACGAATTCCCCCAGATGAAGGAAGCTGCCGCGCCGCGCCTCTCCCTCTTTCTTTAAGTTGTGCGGGAGAAGGAGGCGGGGGAGGAAGAGAGACGGGGGCTGTGGGAGGGGAGAAGGCTTCCAGAGGGAGGGGAGGAGGGGAGGCTAGGCTGAAAAACAATAACAACAATAAAAAAGTGATCTCTAGCTCGCCCGCTTCCTCTGGCCGGTCAGACGCTGGACGCGGAGCGGGCAGCCGCGCTCCCGAGGACCGACCGGAGTCCGAGATCCGAGCAAGTGCGAAGAAGCCAAAGCAGGTCCCCCCCCTTTCGGGTGCGGTGGGCTCCGCTCGCCACCTCCGCCTCTGTTTATTTCGTTGGGCTCTGCAGCCGATGCCGCAGCCTTTTATTTTTATTTTATTTATTTATTTATTATTTTTTTTTTGTCTCCTCCTTTCCTCTCCCCTCCCCCGCGTGCCCCCGCGTCTCCCGCCCGAGCCTCCCTCCCTCCGGCTCTCCCTCCCTCTCTCCCTCCGGCTCCAGGCCGGGACTCACGGTCACACCGCCCCTTTAACGGCGGCTCCCGCCCCGCCCGCCCTTCCGTCGCCACCATTGGCCGCCGAGGCCCCGTCAATCCAGCGCCCCCGCCCCGCGGCTGGTCCGCCCCTCCTCCCCCGCTCTCCCGAAGCTCCCCTCTGCCCCCGCAGCGGCGGACCCCGCGGATCGTCACAGGCAGCCCGGCCTGCCAGCCTACAGCTCCTCGGCCGCGCGGCCGGTGCTGCGGCTCCTGTTCGCGGCCGGCCGCGGCTCTCCCCGGAGCCGGGAGGCCCGCGTAATGCTGGCCCGGGCCGCGGGGTCACTGTGCCCTTGGCTGGGTCCGGAGGAGACAGCACCCTGCACTCGCGCCCTTCTGCAGAGGCCGCCGACTCCCCGGGGACCCGAGCCATTCCCGGCGGGCACCGAAAGCGGGCAACCGTGGTCACTCGAGAACTTGGCTAGCAACCGGGTTCGCCGGCGGGAGATTCCACGAGCCGGGACTCTACAAGGCCCCGGGCCCAGTCGGGAGCGCGCGGCGGGGACGGCCCGGGGACCCGTCCCGGGATCGGTTGGCACGCTCTCTATCTACCCCCCGCCCTTTTTAAACTTACTCTGTGGTATTGAAAACACAGGTGCTGGGTGGTGGGCCTAGGTAAAGCCAGACATACCCCTTCCTCCTACTCTCTGGACACTCATCCAGACACCGCCCCCCTCCCTGGCGGTGGCCCCCACCCGCAGTTCAGCGCGCTCGGCTCCCCCAGCCGCTGGCGTCCTGCTCCGATTACAGCAGTAAACACTGGGCAGCGGCCCCCTTGAGGGAGGGGGTTGATTGGAAGTCGTTTAAAGGCAGTGTATATCCTCGGGATGGATGCCCAGATGCCCCGGCCGCTGCCACAGTGGGGTGGGAAGTATGGGGACGCCGGAGGCGCGCGGCGAAGCAAGGCTCAGGCTCAGGGCCTCTAGAGAAGAAACCTCCAGACTGGTAGGGCTTAAACCTTCTAGAAGATATTTATCACTCCTTGTGCAGGACCTGGGAACGCCCCCCCGCCCCCCCCCCCACCTTCGGGCGGTGGCGGGGCCGGGCGGCTCCTAGTGCCGCGCCAGGCCTGCCTCGGGGCTCTGGGGCTGCAGCCGTCCACCGGGCTCCCGGTTGGCCGTTGGGGACATTTCCTGTCCCGCTGCCGAAAGCTTGCGCTCCCAGAGGTAACCGGAGAGGGTACGCCGGGCCCGGAGGCTGCAGAGGTGTGAATGAAAGGCCTGAAGCCAGCGCCTTTCTTCGCCTAGCTGGCTAGAGAACTCCTTTTATTTACAAATCGCTGAGAGCTGAGATAAAATTCAAGTCAGAGAAAATAATCAACATGCGTTTAAAATTTTCATGTTGAAATGAAATCAACAAAAACGCGGGAAGACAACTCTAGCTCGCTATTGCTGGGAGAACCCGGCCTCTCTCCGCCGGCACTGGCAGCCACTCCCGGCTTAAGCGGGTCTCTGAAGGTCGGACCTGGCGGAAGCCCCTTGCATAAGGTGCCCTGTGTCCTCCCGCTGCCCCCACCCCATTGCCGTTGGAGGGGGGCAGGAAGGAGGGAGGCTGGGTCATCTTGTCTGAAAGCACGAGATTTTTGTCTGGAAGCTGGAGATGCTCGCCTTACCTCAAAGGAGGAAATGTTCCTCATTTCCACACACCTTGCTGTTGGGGGGGGGCAAATGCCAAACTGCCCCCCCTAAGAGAGGGCATTGAGAGAGAGACAGAGACAGAGAAAAGAGAAAATCTCCAAGGAGAAAGGCTGCCTTGCTGTATCGAATCAATAAAAAAATTGCCCAGTGCACAGCCTTTCACATTTGTTTACTTTATTCATCAGTTTATGTGGGGGTGGGGAGGATTGAAAAGCTTACTCCAAAAGTATTTACTAAATAAAATATTTTCCTAGAGACTGGTCGTCCTTCACATCTAGAATCCTCACTTCCCTCCTTTTCTTGAGCCACCAGACCTCAAGTCTTCCTCCTTTCCCACTTTCTCGCCTCCTCCCCAGTCCTCTGCCCCCCTCCGCTTTGCCCCATTCTCTCTGTTCGCTTTCATTCGCCTTTTGCAGCGTCCGCGGTTCGGGCTGACGCGGCTGGGCGCTCGCTGGCGCTAGACTCCGGGGACCGCGCGCGGCCGGGCGGTGGGGCCGACTCCTTAATTCCCGCGGGAGAGTCCGCGGGCTGGGCCCTCCTGGCTATTCTTTCCCGGCTCCAGTTCTCCTCTCTCTGCGGGACACAGAGGAGCTGAGCCAAGTTCAAAGTCACGTCGCCTTCCCCGCTTAGAAGTGCTTTATTTCTCTGCTAACCGCAAAACCCCTTTCCCCCATGACACAGTAATTCTTTTCTTTTCTTTTTTTAAAGGAAGAAAAAGGGAAGAGAGAGAACGAGAGCAAGAAAGCAAGGGGGGGGGGGAACCTGCAAAGGCTTTCAGAGTCATTGCCTCAAAAGTAGATTTGGGCCTCTTGGCCGAAAGGAAAAAAAGCGGCTAAGAGGCGTTCTGCACCTTGTGAGTGATCAGTTTTTCAACAGGTTTCTGGAAAGGCCCGCCTTGACGGTGTCAGACCCACGGGACACACAACTGTCTCCACCGGGCAAATATGTCCCTTCTTTGTAAGTTTTCCAAAATTGTTCTTTGATAGTCTCACGGAGCCTCCCCCGGGCCGGTGCCTGGGGCTGGCGCAAGTCGGGGCTTTGCTGCATGTGGATAGCCCTGCAGGGCAGGCCCCGGGGCGCGTGGGCTGGCATCCATTTCCCACCCCCGCCCCCCGCAATGCGATAGAGAATTCGGGTTGTCTTCAAAAAAAAACGGCAAATCCTTTCAAACACCCAGGCACTCATTCGCTGAGCACCTCATTGCGGTTTGTGGGCCTCTGTGAACAGTTGAGTGACTTCTTTTGTAGCATGACCAGTATTTTGTGTGCACATACACATAAAAACAGTGTATACGTACACACAACATACTCTCACACACACATAGGTATATCTTGCTGGTCAGGAGAGGCCAAAAACAAACAAGCAAACAAAACTGACCTTTACATTGGAAAGCAGAAACACGCTGTGGTCATACCATTTAAATTTTTAATTTCCTCTTAAGGAAAAGGTGGGAATGGGGTAAAGATGGGAGAAACAAATGTGGAATCAGCTGTCTATACACACAAGACCAAAAAAAAAAAAAAAAGGATTTTAGCACCATCTTCTGTATCACAGACTCATAAATTCAACAAGATCATCAACAGGATATTAAGTTGCAGGGCACCTTTGATTCAGCCCTCTCAGCCACTCCTGGGCTGGGCGACCCCTGACCCATGAAGGACCACATGTGTGGTGGGATAGCCTCCTCTGTAAAACCCACCTAGAACAAAAGTTCTTTGTCAGAGCTTCAGAGAAGCATAATGTAAAAAAAAAAAGAGGAAAATTTGTAATGTAAAAGAAGGGAAATCATGAAAATCTCAGCCAGTGTTGTAACTTTTAAATACCATTTTTAAGAAGGGGGAGATTGAATGGAGGCGGGGAGGTATCATAGGATAAGGCCCTCTCCAGTCTGTTCACAGAACTTCTCTTCTTCTACAGTTAAAATTTACTGTTCTGTAACTGGGCTTATAAAAAGTCTCTCTATAAAATATATGCTCACCAGCAGTTTAGTGATGGGGATGCAAATGTTTGTCTATTTGTCATTAGGGACTCGGGATAAAAAAATAGTCGACATTTCTATGTGACAGTGGTTGTGGTTTTGCAAAAGGAAGACAACTAACTAATTGTCCTGACTTTGTCCTCTTTCCTGATGGGAGTGTTTCTACTGCTGCAAAACAAAGCAAAACAAAAACAAACCAGAAAACAGGAGGCATTAGCTTACATGAATGTGTTTAATTATTTTGAGGACCGTTATCCTTTGGGCTCCCAAATGAACTACATCCAGGGAGGTTGAATCCTGGTGGCAGGAGAGCAGCTTTCCAATAAACTGCAGTATTATTGCAATAGACTTTGTAATACAATTTATGCTGTCATTCATAAATAACAATGCCATATGTCAACCATATTGCTTCCACAAGTAAATCCGTCAACGTGTCACTATTTGATTTGCCTCAACAGCTTCTTCAAATATTGAAGTATAGATATTGGAAGGGGTGTGGAACGGGGGAAAGTGCCCACAAAATCTGCAATAAAAAAAAAAAACCCAAACAGCAACACTCCACACAACCTCGACTCCTCCTTCATCTCCCATCTAAAAATACCCTAAAAGATAAAGAATGAAAGGGAGGAAAAGCACATCTTGGGTCCAATATAAATAAATATTGGGTGGTTATATGAACCGTGAACACATGAGGGACTTTTGTGGTTCCTGCTTTGACCTTCTAAGCATATTTTCAAGCACAACAATTAGGCATTTCCCAAGAAATTACCAATCCTAATGGTCAAATGTGGGTCAAAGGCCATTCTCCTACAACCCCCATCTCTGAGGGTAAAAATGATTGATAACCAAGTGAGACTATTTGACGACAGGCCAATTTTACTCAACTTATTTTTTAGTAATGGGAAAGTAAAGAGAGCCATAATTTTTCAAGGGCTTTTAAGCACTGAGGTCAGGGAGACACAGGATGGGTCCCCATTCTTGACTATCCAAAATAAACAAACCCCAAATCCAACGTTTCAGTCACAGCTACCTAATCTCAGACTTGCGCCTAAAAGAAAAAAAAAATCCTCATTAAGTCCAGGTACATGGGACAGGGATCATAAACTTTAGCAAGAAGCACATTTTTAGGTTACTCTCAGCCCCGCAGGTATCCGTGAAGCCTGAGGAATCAGGGCGAGCTCAGAAGGGCGGGAAGGCGAGGCAACCCTGGGAGAGACGCTCAGAGGGCTGAGAATTGCCCGGCTCTTAGGAACACCAAGGCCCCCGGGCAGGCTCGAAGCTCCCAGGAGGTTAGACCGCGAGTGGTGAAGGCGGGAGGACGGGGGTATTTGCCGAGAACAAGCCGAGCAAGGGGCCGAGAGAAGTGGTCCAGTACCTCACTGCCTAGACGCCTAGCAAGCGGGGTTTGAGAAAAACCTTGAACCCGAAGTCCTCATCACTTCCGGCATGGCAAAGCTCAATGAAAAGGAACATCTGTGGGCCCCTTAGCCTACCTTGCCTGGGCTTTAGAGAGGTCTGCGTGTACTCCTCCCCCACCTTCTCCAGTGTCTGCTAGTAACCCTCAAAGCACCCAATGGCGCCCTTGGTCTGGGCTCTTTTGATCCCTGGAATAATTCAGGGCACCCTGTTCGCCCTTAAACGTGCCTCTGGCTTGGCCCAAATGGCACTGGGCGCTCCAAACCCGCCGGGCACCCAGGCCTTCTGCAAGGTGGCCGCCCTCGCGGAAACCACGCGGGACTGGCGAACGGTAAAGCAATTGCAAGGGCAATAAAAAGCAGCTCAGTGGGTCCCCCAGATCCTTTCTTGTCCACCTCACTGTCCCCGGCTTACCCCCTCCCTCCGCCTGCAGAAACAATCAAACAAAGGCTCAAAAGCCAGGAAATGTCCAATTCACTTCCCTTAGAGTTTATTAATCGCCCACACCCATCACAAGGACACTTGGCTGTGCTCAGTGAGGAACGGAGGGCTCCGGGGAGCCTCAGTCACCACCATCCCTGCGCAGCGGGAAGCCACAAGCACCAGCCTGGGCATCCCCAAGACCCGGTCCTACAGCCTCAAGGCGGCTGAGCGCGGCGGGGCCTCCGGGTTCGGGCCAGCTCGGCGTTTACAGTCCCTCCCCAGCCTTCTCCTGCCTTTGTTTGGCTCTGGAAGGAGGTTGGGATTCCGGGTGTAACAGGGAAGTCTGAAAATCGATGCTCCCCAAGAGCACCTGTTGACCCCAGAAAGGGCATTTCCATAGATTGCCACGTTGCTGCCCCCACACAAGCACCTCCGCGGCAAAAGCGCAGATAAGGGCATGAATTTTAGGGTCGGCCCTGACAACCAGCAGCACCGCAGAATCATGGAACATGGGGCTGAATCCACAGATGGGAACTGGCATAACGACTTCTATACACTCCTGCTTGCCTTTTTTTTTTTTTTTTGGAAACCATTATTATTTTCTTCAACGCCCTGGAAATTGCTGGTGTTTATTTAGGAAGTGTGACACAGTTATTGGGTTCTTAGAAACTGGGGATGTTAAGGGGGTTTGATTTGGCTCCCAAATGGCTTGAAAAAGAAACAGCGCACCTGGGGTCAGGCGGGTCATCACAATAACAAAAAGCGCGTCTACAAAATAAAAAGCTCTTTTATAAAGAAAGGCAATCCCGGAAATCCACTGCGAGCCTTCCTGGTGACCATCTAGCTAGGCCTATTCTCAGGTTTAATTGGCAGGCGGTTTATTGGCGCCTTATTGGTGTTGATTGAAATTTTGCTCCCAGTTCTTCCTTTTAAGAATTAGCATCTCAAGTCGATTTACCTGAGTCAATTATCTTTTTAGAGTCTGGGTTTGGCCATAAATTTGCAAATATTCATTAAACGCACTTTGTAAATATCCCTTTTTCCAATCGCCACCCAAATCTCTATTATTTCCTAAGAAAGTCTTTTCTTTTTTAAGGCTTCCATAAAAAGAAATTGATCAGGGAGCTATATTTGAATTAAGACATATTAAATCGATGACAGATACATATCATGCTGTGTTTAACAAGAGTTGTACAAGGAGGCGGGTTCCAGATTCCGCACGGCTCTGCTGCACCATTATTCACATTTTTACAGCCTTTCCTTCATGCCTTCACCCATTAAACCATTAAATTTCAGCAATTCAATAAAACAAAGCAGTTATAATTTTGAGGAAAAGCTATTTTGGAAGGGGTGGAGGTACCCATTTTATTGCACAATAAAAATGCTCAGTAGTCCATATTAAAAGGTAGG
This sequence comes from Callorhinus ursinus, assembly GCF_003265705.2. Taxonomy (NCBI): domain Eukaryota; kingdom Metazoa; phylum Chordata; class Mammalia; order Carnivora; family Otariidae; genus Callorhinus; species Callorhinus ursinus. The sequence continues at coordinate 6,584,931 of NW_027397069.1, forward strand.
TTGTGTTTATTTTCCTCTTTATTCGTTCATTTTTTTTGTTTGTTTTTACTTATAACCTGATTGAATGCAAAGCTGCTATTATGGGAGTAGTGATGATCATTGCCAAGAAATTCAAATAAGGGAAACTCCTTTGAAATGTTCTGAGAGAGGATGGAGACAGTGGTGACAATTCCAAATATGCTTTCCCAGAAACCATCCATAGAGATGGCAGTCCTCGCTACACTTTTGCCTGGTTGACTTGAGACGTTTTAAGTCTTTGAAAGGAAAATTGTGAAAGGACTCATCCTCTCCAAATACAGATGTGGATTTTGTCACTGTTGTTTATTAATTTTTTTCGTTGTGTTTGCATTCATGCTTTTCTTACTTCCCCGTATTTGAACTTCATTGAGGCTTAAAGAAAAAACCTATTTGAAATTTGATTGTAGTATTTTCTTTGTTTGCTTGTCAGGTTTGTAAGAGGAATGACATTCCCAAGGCTCACAGGGAAGTTCCCTGTTAAACATTGCTCACACCGATGTAAATGGAGCTATCGAATTAGTTCTTTGGAAAATATTTCTTACCACTTCCCAGGACCATCTCCTAGGACCATAAAGATGATGGCTTTATGCAGTCTATTTTTCCTTGGACTGCAAACGAATTAAACTGGTAACTTGTTTTTTTGCATCCCCAAAGGGGGGGGGATCACATTTTAGTCATTATGACTTTTTTACAAATAATCTTATGCAGGGCAACAAAATAAAAATTAAAACCCCTGACTTAATTTTTTAGCATCTTGGAACATCACAAAATTTTAAAGTGTTTTCTTTTTAAGAGCTGAAGTGATACTTTTGGGCAGCAACAACCCTAAAGTTTGGGGATGCCACATTTCTCCCCCCCCCCCAAAGTGATGCAGGAACCTATTTCTCTTCTTAAAGAGGTGTGATAACAAACAAATCCTTTGAAAAGGATGGGGCTTTTTTTTTTTAAAGCCAGTTTATATAGTTTTCAAATAAGACAACTCGCCTTCTCTATTAGTTTACTAGAAAAACGATGACAAGGTAAAGGGTTATTCTATTAGTAAGTAAATATCGAAAAATTGCTTGATTTTAAAATATTCATTTTATTGGATCAGTTTTAATTTGTGGTCCTTTCAATGAAACTGAGGCACACATATGGAGTGCTTTCTGAGCTGGAAAGAAGTTCTGCGTAAAGGATATTGTTTACTTAGCCGCTTCCCTCTGGAGAGATGCTGTTTGGCCTGCCCTGCCACTGTATCTCAGGGACGCAAAAGTTAGAATCGCTGCCCGATGTTCTCCCACCCCTACCCGTAGATCTAATTGGAAGTGGCAGATCTAGAACTGAGGAGCAGTGAGATTACACTTCGAGCCAACTCCTGTGAACCACGTTGAAAAGGACTGCAGGAGCTAAAAAGTCGAGGTAAAAGGGTTCCTTTTCGGGAAAGATTTATTTTGACTCCACCCGGTGTCTTGCAGAGCCAAATCACTTAAATTGTTTTTGCAACCAATAGGACTTTAATATCCTTCCTCATTCCGTCGCCTGTCGCTGAGCCCTACGTGAGCGCTTGGCAGATTGGGTGTCCTTCCCCAGTAAGAAGTTTCTAGCATCACCTCTACAAGTACGACGACGGCTATACTCTGTTCACCGTCCTTCTAAAGAGAGCAGCCCAAGACTCTTCCAACGGAGGAGGTAGAAAGTGTTTGCATGCTGGAGGAGACGCTGCGTGCGGTGAGGCGGACGTTTTTGAAGTTGGGGGCTATATCCCCCTCCCTCCTTTTGTCCCGGGGCTGGGGGGGGTCACCAGCCCTTACCCACCCCGCGCCCTTCGGCCGCGTGCCGGCGCACGCTCTCCGAAAGGCGCGCCATGGGAACGCGGGGCGCTGCGCGCGCAGGCCCAACGCAAACTTTCTGCAAGTGCAACTTGGGCATCCCCTGGAAGGCGGGGACGCAGGACTCCAGGGGAGGAGGGGGCGCGAAGCGAAAGCGAAGGAGGCTGCGAGCACGGGGGCGGATCCCTGCTGGGCCGAAGGCCTGAATGGGAGCCAATCCGGCAGCCGTGGCTGCTGCCAATCACGCTGTTCCCTCCAATCCCACCCGTGCCATTTCCAAAAATCTCGGTCCCACTGTGCAGCTCAAATGTGGTGTTCGCTCTGCCAATCGCTGGAGGACAGAGTGGGAACAGGAATATGCAGAGTTAGGAAGCCAGGACAAAGAAGTTAAAGAGAGCCTAATATATACATGTTTTTGAAGGTGAGCAGAGGAAAAAAAGTCCCCCCAGTGAGGGTCTATGGGTCTGATTGTGTAGTTCTGATGGAGCCCCCCTTGAGCAAGAGGAACCCGCCAGCGCTGAGATTAGCGGATTTGGCAACGGCTCAGGCCAGGCCGCTTCAGAATATGACAGGCTTCCCGGCGCTGGGCAGCCCGCCCGCCCACTCCCAACTCCGCGCCACAGCCACGCACCTCCGCCCTCGGGACCTGAGCGCTGACCCCGGCGTGGCCATCACTCCGCTCGGACCGGAGCACATGGCTCAAGCGAGCGCGGTCGGCCTCAGCCCACCCTCCCAGGCGCTCCCGGCACAGCCTGAGGCGCCGGCGGCCGCCGCCCGCGCTGCAGCCTCGGTCGCGCACCCCGGCGCCTGCACCTACCCCGGTGGCGGGGGCAGCAGCCGCGCGCAGCCCTCCGCGCCCCCGCCCCCAGCCCCTCCTCTTCCTCCCTCCCCTCCACCCCCTCCTCCTCCCCCTCCCCCTCCTCCTGCCCTCTCGGGCTACACCACCACCGACAGTGGCGGCGGCGGCAGCAGCGGCAAAGGCCACAGCAGGGACTTCGTCCTCCGGAGGGACCTTTCCGCCACGGCCCCCGCGGCGGCCATGCACGGGGTCCCGCTTGGAGGGGAGCAGCGGTCTGGCACGGGCTCCCCCCAGCACTCGGCCCCGCCTCCCCACTCGGCCGGCATGTTCATCTCGGCCAGCGGCACCTACGCGGGCCCGGACGGCGGCGGCGGCGGGGGCCCGGCGCTCTTCCCTGCGCTGCACGACGCTCCGGGAGCCCCCGGCGGCCACCCGCACCCGCTCAACGGCCAGATGCGCCTGGGGCTAGCGGCGGCGGCCGCAGCCGCCGCGGCTGAGCTGTACGGCCGCACCGAGCCGCCCTTCGCGCCGCGCTCCGGGGATGCGCACTACGGGGCGGTGGCGGCTGCTGCAGCCGCCGCCCTGCACGGCTACGGAGCCGTGAACTTAAACCTGAACCTGGCGGCCGCGGCTGCGGCCGCGGCGGCCGGGCCGGGGCCCCACCTGCAGCACCACGCGCCGCCCCCGGCGCCGCCGCCGCCGCCGCCGCCGGCGCCCGCGCAGCACCCGCACCAGCACCACCCCCACCTCCCAGGGGCGGCCGGGGCCTTCCTGCGCTACATGCGGCAGCCAATCAAGCAGGAGCTCATCTGCAAGTGGATCGACCCCGACGAGCTGGCCGGGCCGCCGCCGCCGCCGCCACCGCCCCCGGCCGGCGGCGCCAAGCCCTGCTCCAAAACTTTCGGCACCATGCACGAGCTGGTGAACCACGTCACGGTGGAGCACGTGGGCGGCCCCGAGCAGAGCAACCACGTCTGCTTCTGGGAGGACTGTCCGCGCGAGGGCAAGCCCTTCAAGGCCAAATACAAGCTCATCAACCACATCCGCGTGCACACGGGCGAGAAGCCCTTTCCCTGCCCGTTCCCGGGCTGCGGCAAGGTCTTCGCGCGCTCCGAGAACCTCAAGATCCACAAGCGCACTCATACAGGTGGGTGTCTGTCCCCGGCCGCGTCGCCGCCGCCGCCTCCCGCGCCGCCGCCGCTTCCGCCGCTGCTTCTCTTTCTCCTTCTCCTCCTGCTCGCCTTAATTTTTCCCTTCTTCTGCTGCTTCTCTTCGCATACGTATAACCCGGACATGTGACTTCTTTTTTTTCTCTCCCCCCCTTTTTTTCTATGAATAAGTAATTCGATAGCACACACAGGCCCCGCGCTGGGTTCCCACACGGTGGAGTCTCCAGCGCGTCCACAGCCCCTCGGCCGTGACCGGCAACGCGCTCCAGCCGCCGCCGCCGCCGCCCCGGAACGGAAGCAGCAGCAGTCGGAGCAGGAAGGCGCCCAGGACGGTCGGCAGCCCCCATTCGCCCGGCCCCGGGAACCTGGGGAGGGCGATGGGGAAGGGAGGCCGGAGCCGGAACCACCCCGGTGGCTCTTCCCTCCTCCCCACCCGGTGGCAGACTCCTTGCGGTCGCCGTGCTCCGAAGAGCGGGCGTGCGAGGGGGCACGTGGGATTTGCTCCAGTATTGAGGCCACTAGGCCCAGCTCGTTGCGGCCCCAACAGGAGGGGAGGGGTCCCGTCCCTCCGGGGCGTGGTGCAAAATGCCAAAGGAATGCGCCCATGGGCCCCCGAAGACCTCCCCCCCACACACTCACGCACCCCACAGGTACATCTTCACGTGCACACAACCCACAAACCACTTTACACAGCCATATCTGATACTACCCATCTCTGCCTCATTGCTGGAACGCCCATATGTTCTGACACACTCCTCTTCCACATACACCCTCACGCACACTTCATCATTTACACACCTTCACACACGCCGATGCTCATACACGTAGCATCACACAGCTCTATCACACACATTCCCACATGCCCGAGAAGGTGCTGGAGAAATTTGCTCTGTCCTTTCAAAAAAGGTTCTAGTTGGAGGAGGACAGGGTGAGCCAAAGTCTCCTGCGCTCGTTGGTACCTGCCCCGCGGAGGAACTTGTGGGGAAATCCCCGGCGCTGTGGCTTCCCCTCCCATCCCAGTCCCCCATCCTATCCCCCCCCCGTGAAGGCGGCTGCGGCGTGGGCCGGTGGGGTGTTTCCTGTGGGTCGTGTGCCCCCATCTAACGGGCGAGCGCTTTGGGCGGAAGCGCTGATGAGCGCGAGCAGTCGGGATTTATAGGGACAGGCAATATTACCCCTCGGAGGACACTTAAGTAACTGGAGTTTACAGTCAGTAATTACTGAGCTGATTTATCGGCGCTGGGCGGCGAGGAGGCAGCCGCCGCGCGTGGGCCCATCGCCTGGCTAGCGGCCGGGGCCGAGGGCACCAGGGACATCTGCGGGCGAAGCCGGGTCGGGGTGACGCAGGCCCGGCGCGGCGCCTTGCCAGCTGTCGGCCAACACCTGAGAGGCCTCATGTGGACCGATGATGGGCCGGGAAGAAGTCTTCCCGGGAACTCCCTGGGTCATCCCCGTTTTTCGAATCGGGATCGGTCCGCCCTAGGGAGTTGTCCGAAAGGAAAAACTTCCCTTGAGGCTTTTGGAAAAACTCCGTGGCCCGCTTAGCCAGTTGTTTGCCCCATGCCCAGCACTTGCCGCCGGGACAGGGGCCTGGGACCGTAAAGGAGGCACGCGGGGCGCAGGAGGTGAAGCAGCCCCCAGCCCCGTCCCCAGTGGGCACCCTGAAAGCAGAGCCTGCGTCTTTGGGCCCTTCCCGCCTTTGCAGGCCTCAGAGAGAGAGTGGACCTGTCTTTTCGCGGCGGCCGGAGCTAAGGGCAGTTTCCGCCCGGGTGGAGCAAGGAACTGAAATTGCGGACGCGGAAGCTGCCCGGGGTCCCCGCTCCCTCGGACCGCTGCCCCGGGGAGAGGGTCGTGCGCGCGCGCGCACGCCGGGGCGGAGATCCGGGACGCTGGGGGGCCCCCGGGCCGCGGTGCTTTCTGGTTGCACGGCGTGCGCAGGGTTGCCTGTCCTGCCAGGCTGCCGGGGACGGCGTGCTTCTCGCCGGGGCCCTCGGGGAGGGAACGACTCACGTTCGTGCTCAAAGCCGCGCCTGGGGATTTTGGCGGTCCTTGGGCCGCCTAGCCCTGGCGCATTGTGTGCGGCGAGGGACCATCCGGGACCCCCCCCCCCACCACCACCACGGCGCTCTCCCTTTTGGGGTTATCCGGGATCCCGGAACAGATTGATCAAAGGAAATAATCCCCCGGCCACTCCTGAAGGCCCATTTCCTGACCCACGTGCCCCTAATTCGGTTTATAACCTTCCTTTGGGCTGGACTCGAGTTCTTTCCGGGAGTAGCTCACGTAGCGTCCCTTACTCTCAAATTCTGCAAGTAGTTAAATTCTGATTGACCCCTCTGTCAGAATCTGAAATGTAAACACTGGGGTCTCTCACCCTTTCCAGTTAGCTAGAATTTGCTCACTGCCCCCCTTAGGCCCCCTGAGTAAAACAGGCAATCCTTTCACCTTTACTTCCCCCCACCCTTCTACTTTCTTCCTCTACCTCTCCTTCATCCCTACTTTTCTACTTTTTCCCCCCCTCCATTCCACATCTCCCTTCACTGGGCCTAATTGCTTGTCTTTATCATGGGCAGTGGCGGGCCATCAGAGTTGAAGCTGTGTGCATTCTTCACAATCCCGGATATGTAAACAGGAGAACTCCACAGACAGCACTGCATATTTCCAAAAGATGAATAAAGCCACTTAGGCCTACATATTGAAGAAAGGCTGATTAAAATTTTTTAAATAACGCTACATTAAATTAGTATCTCCAATTTAAAGTAGAACACAGAGAAGTCAGGACAGATAACTGATGTTTTGATAAAAAGTGATTAACATTTTTTGTTGGTGTTGCAGCTCATCTGCAGAGAAGGTTGTGATGATTGTGTTATGTTGTGTTTTTCCCTGTCTAGATCAACGCAGGATGTATATTTGAGTAATATCTGATTTCATGTTTAGACAGTAATTCCAGGTGGGATAAGTTATATTCCAGGCATCTGAATACTTTCAGACCTGTTACTATGCTCTGGCGCCGAAGCAGTTAGCATTGGTGAAATTAAAACAACAACAACAAACACTGCACTGAAATATTTGTATAAGAAAATTCACCACAAAAACTTATAAACACTAAGCTGTTTTAATAGTTACTTATTTTTTTAAAAAAATATATTATCCCAAACCAAGGAAAAAGCCATACCTCATGAGCCACCAGAGTAGCTGCTGGAATGTAGAGATTTTTATTTTAAAAATCATGTAAATATGAGGGAAGTATTATTGAACAAAAATATGTCTGAGATGACTTGTTCAATCATGATTAAATACATCAAGTTCATAGATACTTGGGTGAGAGAGAAAATTCATACTGTTACCTGCTGTCTTCCTTTTTTGCTTTTTAATGCCAAAGGTATATGGCTGAATTTTTATTAAGCATTGTCGTATTTAAGCATTTCCACTTCCTGCAGTAGGGGTCTTGTGTTTAAAGGCATTGTGTTCCTGAGGTGGTTAGAGCAGCTTCAAGGGGCGATGGGCCAAAGACTGGTAAAAATAGTCAGTCCCTTTTCTGCCTCGAAAGGTAGGAAGCTGTCAGCCTCGGTTTCCATAGAGCATCAGGTACCTGCTCGCTTCTGGTGGAGGCTTGTGGGCCTTGCTAACGTTTGCTAAGGTTCTGTTCCGTAGGCTCTTAATTGCTCTGCAAGTTGGGAGGGAAGGTGGTAGAATGAAGAGGAGGTCGGCCTAATCTCTGCCCAGCCAGGCTTGTAAAGAATCTAGTGATGGGATTGTGTGTTTCACAGGTGCCTTTGTTTCTGAAGAGAACAGGATTTGGCTTTATTTCATTTCCTTTCCCATCAGTGGAATCCTGGGGCCGCTCTGAAACAAAATGCCATTATTATAATTTTATGGCACCACCCCCACTTCACTTTTAATATAGTGGACTTGCTTACTTCTCTTCTTATATCCTTCCCCCAAGCTGTGGCTTTGGAAGAATCATTTTATCAGCATTTATCTTGACAGGGGATCTGCTTATATATTTGCAGGTACACACCCTGAGGGCAGTGAGGACCTGGGCATTTGGGTCCTCAGTGGGTTTTGGTGTTGCCTCCTGGACCATGCCCTAGCCATCCCCCTCGCCCCCCCAAAACTGTGGTACTGCAGGGACTGACATCTAGCCTCATACAAGCCCAGGTCCAGGGAGAGCCTCCAGGCTCATCCCTGAAGTATCCCTTCCCTGTGGCCTTCTGGAACATAGGGATTGGGAGTAGAAACCAGGCCGGGGATTGGTCTTCAAGAGAATGGGGAAATGCTTCCAGATTTCTGCTCCAGGATTTCTCTCTCAAGTGAGGGGTCTCTGGAAAGCAATTGTTGACCTTTGCTATGTTTTGTTGCAGGGGAAAAGCCTTTCAAATGTGAATTTGATGGCTGTGACAGGAAATTTGCCAATAGCAGCGATCGGAAGAAACATTCCCACGTCCACACCAGCGACAAGCCCTACTACTGCAAGATCCGAGGCTGTGACAAGTCCTACACTCACCCCAGCTCTCTGAGAAAGCACATGAAGATTCACTGCAAGTCTCCACCACCTTCTCCAGGAGCCCTTGGTTACTCATCAGTGGGGACTCCAGTGGGTGCCCCCTTGTCCCCTGGGCTGGACCCAACCAGGAGTCGCTCTAGCACTCTGTCCCCTCAGGTGACCAACCTCAATGAGTGGTATGTTTGCCAGGCCAGTGGAGCACCGAGCCACCTTCACACACCTTCCAGCAATGGAAGTACTTCGGAGTCTGAAGATGAGGAGATGTATGGGAACTCGGAAGTTGCGCGGACGATACATTAGAATTTTCTCGTAATAATAATAATGTCATAAGTGGGAGTCCTTGGACCATATCCTAACCTGAGACAATGCCGAGCCTGAGACAAACCCTTGACTCAGCCTTGCCACCGGGTCTAATTAGCCCTATTTATTCAGTATGAAACCCTATGGTGTTTGTACATTTAATTAATTTAATTAAGATATTTGGGCTTTTTTTCCCTTCCTTCTTCTTAGAAAACAAACAAACAAAAAAACAACCAAGCTGGACTTGTACGTCGCAGGGGGACAGGGCTAGGAGCAAGATGTACCAAGGGTTAATCGGGATACACACTGCCAATGCAATATATGTGTACTTTGAAAGGAGCGAGAAAAAGCATGAAGTCAGAACTCCACAGAGCAACAAGGCCCTCTGCATTTCCTGCCGTGCCTCGAGAATGCCTTTAACACCATAATGTGGGCTTCTTTGGAGCCTCTTCACCTCCTCCTTGGGCCCCAATCCTAAAAAGGCCTCTTGATTGTAAACCACATACTTGCTGCGTGGCCAACAGATCTTAGACTGTACCTGTGTCCAAAAATCTTTGTAAAAACCCTTTAAGTCCTGATAGTTGTAATTTTAAATTTCCACTCTTTTATTACTGATCTCATCGTAACACGCTATTTTTATACAGGATTGTTTCCTCAGTACCCCGCTTGTATGATTTAAAGAAAAAAAGATGCAGCAAACTTAATACGTCTCCATTTATTGTGCTACTGTGATTGTTCCAGCAAAAAAGTAGAGAGAGGAGAAAGCTGCTGCAGTAGGGCAACTGTGAAACTGTGATATTTTGTGAAATAGAAGAAATTCAAGTGCTTTCTTTTCTCTCTCTCTCTCTCTCTTTTGTTTTAATCTGAAATCTCAGATGCCGCCTCTTGACTGGGTCCAAACTTCTCGTGTGATAAAAAGATCAGTCTTAGATAAGGTTTTTTGGGATGCCAAAATTAACAGGCAAGTCTAAGGAGGTGTGATGTTGGCAACATGCCTATTTTTGGGGAAAACTGTTGTTTTTAAAACAGGCCAAGCCCTCTTTTATACTGTTGTATCAGCCTTTAAAAAAGTCTTTATTTTTCAATGCCCGAAACTGCATTTTCATGCATTTTTTTTTCCCACCTGAGCACTGAGCACACGGAACTGGATCCCATTTGGAAATGACAAGTGTGTGAAGTGTATGATTTACATTAAAAGAGGGGAGGGAGTTGCTATACATATTAAAATTTTTAAAAGGTTTATAGTTACCACCAAACACTGATGAATGTGTGACCTTTGCCAGAGCTGTCAAGCAAGAATAAAAAAGGTCAAGGACCTAGGACAATAACTCTTAGTCAATTTATTTTCAGTTCGTGCAACACATCTCGTGCAAAATACAGTCCATCATAAACATCATACAAATATCCTAAAGAGCACTAATTTATCCTCAGAGACCCTGAAGCCACCCCCTCCCCAGGGTTTGTAGAAATTTGTTTTGTGTGCTGTGAGTGGTTGATGCAGTCTTGTCATTGTTAATAACTTGTATGTGAACACTATTATTTTGTACAGTTGAATTAATTTATTTTCAGACATCATCCTTTGTTTTTCCTGGAAGAGTTCAGAGCACACCAAAGAATTATATTATACATTTTGGTGAAAGATTGTTGTTTATGACCCACGGTTTATTTAAGGAAAAAAAAAAAGAAAAAATGGGGGAATATATTTTTAAGCTTACTTGAATGAACAACGTAATGTGAAAACCAGGACTCTTCCTGCATGTCTTTTTTGCATTGTGTTGACAAGATTATATATAGTTTATAGATATATTATATTACTAGTACAGTGCATGGTGCTGTCACTTGAAAGCCTTTCAATGTTGTCTTCAGATTGTTACAGTGGATATGAAACATGCAGACCCTCCTTTATAAAGAAAAAGACCATAAAACTTGAATATAATTCTACATTTTTTAAAGTTTATTTGATTTTCATATTATTCACTTTCAGAGCTCTTTCAAATAGACAAAGTATCTGTGAACTTTGGGGGGATAATTTATCGTAAACTTATTAGAACAAAATATTCCTGATTTATAATGAGTTGTTTTATTTATACAACTTTTTCAATGGTAGTTTGCACTATTCTTTATTATGCTACAGGTTTATTTATTATGAAACAAAGGAATATGTATTTTATGTATTTTGCCATGCATAGGTTTACTCTGCCACAGATTTATTGGTTCCTGATACACCTAAAATGAAAACTTTAAATGTGTACCTCCAATAGAAAGAAAGCAAGAATGATTATGAAGTAAAAAATTTAATAAAGGTATTCTTCCTATGTATTGTTTATGTTTTACCTAATGGTATATTTCTGCCATTCTCTTACAAACAGAACAGGTTGCTGACCAGTGAACATTGGGTTCTCTTGAGCTCTTTATTCTTAGCCTCTCCCCAAGCAATAAAATATTTTTACAGCTTGGTTTAATTTACAATCTAATCTAGGAAATACCATGTATATATGAAGACTAAGCCCTGTAAGTTGCGTGTAACACTAGCGTAAATCTTAGGGGTTACTGCAGTCATTTGTTAATAATATCCTCAGTGATCCTAATCACTGAAAATCTGAGAAGTGAATTTGAGCATTTCTTCGGTGCCTAGCCTCTGAAGTAAAAGGGTAAAAATGAAGAAAAGATGCAGGGACGGTGAGAGGCTTCCAGACGCAAAGAAGGTAAAATCAGGAGCTGGGATGGGTACGGAGTTAAAAGCTTGCTGAATGAAGAGTGGGCATCAAATACCTCTCATCATCAGGTAATGGGGGGGGCTGCTTCCAGTTTGATTGTGGTTTATTTGCAAGTTGAGCTGATCTAGGAATCCTAACTCAGCATTTTTAGGCATGTGGTAGCTAGAAATTAGACTCATGGCAACAAAATATCCAAGTGGCTCAAACTAATGTAATTGGCTATCCACATGAACAGGGCTGATCTTGTTTTTCAGTTAGCTGATAAAAAACTGATAAAAGGCAAATAGTTAAAAAAAAAAAAAGAAAAGAAAATTGGTAGTAACGGCAATAAGCAGTTCTCCGAAAGTTTATGGTGGTTTTTAAAAGTCAGGTTTGTTAATGTAGTGAAGGTGAAACCCATGGCAAAGAGTTGTTTTAAGCCAGATGACAATAACCAGCACACGAAGTAAAAAACACCCATAGCTAAGGGCCCCAATCAATGGGAAAACTTATAGCTCTCTAATGAAGTTTCTCGTGAAAGGGGTGACACAAAGCCACCAAGACATGAATCATTCATGGGAAATATAAAAGATAAAAGATATCTGACAATGAGCAGAACCTTGTATAGAGTGTATAAAACAAGTTTCCCCTTCTTATTTTCTGCTTTAAAACGCACAATCTCCCACTCCCAGAGTTCTCTGTCCAGTCTATAGAGTTAAAATTGACCACTGCTCGTCCTCCGCCACTTCAAAGTAATTTAGTCCAGAACGGAAGGCTTGGCGCTTGGACAATCTTCATGGTGTGTTAAGATTTCTATGGCAATTGGCAAGCAAGACGTCCCCATCTGAATATGTCTCAAAGAAAGCCACTTATTGACACTAAGTTGGCTATCATCAAAGACTTCATCTCTCCTAGGCAAAACGTCGCCCTTGTGGCCCTCACAAACATTTTAAATCATCTACCTTTGTTTTCCGGGCTAGGAGAATCTTCCAACACATGGTTATTTGTAGTGGATGTCTATCTTTTCCCCATTCAGGACTTTGTTTGGTAAAACTTATGCTCCAAAAATCGAAAGCACTGAGAAATAGCTTGAGGGTAGGAATTCTATTCTTTTAAGGGGTTGGAGGTGGCCACACAAGAAGGATAGCACGGGGGACAGGAACAGAGGAGGCCCAAAGTCCTTGAAAGTGAGGCCCAACTATCTATGGATGTGTTTGTACTGCAGTCTTGCAATTTACTGAATTTTGCATTTTGTGGAAGTTGTTTGAGACCATAGTGGTTCATTCTGTCTATCTACCTACCCACCGAGTATCTAATCTATTATCTATCTATCTATCATCTCTTTCTCTATGAAATGGGATGAGAGATGTTCCCCCTGAAGGAATTTTTAGCCTAGTTTGATTAGGAAATAGGACTGGGGGGAGATAATCTGGTTTTTCCAGTGATCATCTAAATCAGAGGAAAGGAAAGCTGAATAGGAGAGAAACAATCCAGACACTTATTAATACTTTCAGCCCGTCACATCACACTACCCATCATCTACCAAAATAGACATATGTCCCTGAAAACCCACCCTCCGGAGCTGGAGGGATGGCTAAGGAGACCCACAGTGACACTGCCCTGGGGTTGCCAGCCCAGCACTTTCCCTCCGTGAACAAAAACTCACAGACCATCCCCCCTCCCACGCCCACGGCCAAACACTCCCGGGCACACACATTCACACAGGGCACAAGTGCCTAATCAGGCAGGGAGAAGTTCAAAGGCATGTTCTTTGAAATTCAAACTACTGCTTTTATGGCACACCCACGCCGAGCGTGAGGATTGCTATGGCAATGGGCTGGGCCAGGGCAGTCGCGGGCAGAGGCTCCGCAGCGATTGGAGACACTCTATTAAGATACAGTTGCAGTGACCTGCACTTTCATGCCAACTTAGCGCCCTCGATTTTCACCTCGTCGGAAATACACGTATTACATATAATGTTGCCCATATAATATGACACGCACGACCTATATAATAACATACGTCTTTCCACCCACTTGTTGTTACGATCTCCCATTGAACCTGCTAGCTCGCGAGAAAGGGGAGAGGGAGACAGGGGAGAGGAAGAGAGAAAGCCGGGTGGGGGTGGGGTGGGCGCACTTAGAGGAGGAGACCGAGCGGGGGGCAACCGGGTTCCAGTTCCTCTTCCTTCTCTCCCCACCTAAGTACTTTTATTTGCAGAGCGATTGTTCTTTGTTTATTTAATACAAGTACTGTGTGAATGGTGAAAAATAAACACGATGAAAAATAACCAAACAGATGATTCCTCCGAGTGAAAAAGCCCGGACTTAATAAAAGTGCGAAGCAGTCACCGCTGAATGAGAAACCCTTTGAAGTGGAACTTATTATAGGAGGAATACTTTGGGGTTGCCTTAACGACGCCGCTGAATCGAAAGCGCTCGCCTTTGTCAGCGATTTGTTCTCCTTTGCTGGGGTGCCCGGAGAAATTACTTACATGGGCTGCCTTAACATGCAGCCTGCAAATCAGTAACTTTGCAGCTCAGACTTGCAGACGCCACTCGGCAACGGACAAAAAGAAGTCAGGGGGAAATGCACCGAGCTTTCACGCCGAGCCTCTGGGGATGGGGGCGCACGGGCGTGTTGGGGGCGGTAGATAAGAAGTTGTATTACAACTGGCCCCCCTCACCCGGTGTCTCCCACCTCCCCCGCCCCCCGGAGCCGGATCCGGGCCCGGCCGGCCGCCGGGGCCTCGCCGGTTGCAGGGGAGGCCCGGCCTCTCCGGGGCCCTCCAGCGAGGGGCGCTCTTCCACGTGCTGGCCCGGTCGCGGGACTTTCCCAGCGGTCCCGGCTATATTTAATAAGGGTCGTTTATCACCCAGGCGCTTTGAAGGGTCGCCTCCAGCCCTGTGCCCATTAGAAAGGCGGAGGTGACATTTAAACTCCGTTTTCAAGGATCGCGGGGGGATTTCAATGAAAAGGCAACTCGTTTGTCTTATAAGCCTGGAAACAACCCCCTTCTCGCTCCTTTTGACCACATGGCATAACTCAAAAACAATAGTTCAAAAGTGAAATGGCATCGTGGTGTTCACTCGGAGACAGGCCCCCATCTAGCACCAGAGAAAAGGGGTAGTCCGCAAGACAATGTGCTTTTTGTGTCCGACTCTGTCACAAGGATTGTGTTGTTTGCTTTGGAGGCTGCGCCTGTTATACTTTGCTGAAAGTGCTTGTGTTAAACAAGAGTTATAAGTCATCCAAAACAACAAACATTTTGATTTTCTTTGCCTAAAGGGCTTTCCCTGGCTATGGGCACCGTGAAAAAATAATGTCCTTGCTGAGAAAGGACCACCAGTAGTAGCATTAGAAGCGGGCGCATTAAATATTGAATGACACGGGGAAAAAGAGCTTGTCGAGGGGCACTCAGCCTTAAAGTCTTTCTTCAACTTTGTCTTCGGTGGCTGCTGGACTATTTAAGATGGTATTAATTAAGGCCGCTTCGGATGCCGCTGAGCCCGCCAGCCCCTCGGCCGCGCTCGGTCAATGGGCCTGTGTCCCCGCGCTGTGCTCACGCGTTGGCTGAGCCGAGTGCAAATGTCACTTCTCATTTGGAGGCTGAAGAGAAGGGCCCATCCTACATTAAGGGCAGCAGGGAGGCAGTCCTCAGCAGGCGTTAAAGGAATACGAGGGCCTGGGGTGAGGGCAGGGGAGGCGGGAACAAAATGGGAACATCTGCCCTGAGCCCGGGGAGGTGCACCACTTTGGGCACATTTGGGAGAGCGTAGTTTAGCCAACAAGGGCCACGCGGGGACTCGCTGGGTTGGAACGCTCACTTTCATCTGCTCCTATGTGGAGAAAATTAACTCCCCCCACCCCCCAGCCCTGCAAAAATCCATTAGGCAGTCTGGCGGGGCGTTATTGTACAAAGGGGCCAGCTTGCACAAAGAAAGACAAAAGCTTGGTGCAAGCAGGCGTCTTCACTGACTTCCCCATCGCCCTTAAGGTCCCTTTCCCAGATCACAAAGCCCAAAGGAGCTTCGCCAAGGACCTCTGCTCCAATTTACAGATGGTGAAACTGAGACCTCAAGCAAGCCTCCCTCAAGGGAAGATTTTTGTAAATATTCCCTCCAGGCGGTGGGAAGACCAAAGACCCAGACCCAGTGCAGTACTCTTTGAAGGGAGCAGAGAACGGGGCCAAAACATCCCCTCTTCCCCAAGGCCAAACGTTTGACTCAAAATCAAATGGAAGTTGATTTCAGCAGCTGGAAATTACTAATATTAAAAAAAAAAGTGAAGACGCTTACTAACCGTGACATAAATGAAATGAGTACTTTAAGAAACTTTGTGAACTCTCCGTTCTTGACAAGGAAAGACAAGACTTGGCTGGGTAGAGGGGTGCAGGGGACCCTGGACGATTGACTTCTGCAGCCAGAAGCCCCACAGCGGCCCTGTCCCCTGGTGTGGAGTCCTAGATGGACATGGGCTTTCTCTTTCATTACAAGGTACCCGGAAGGGGAGGGGAGGTGCAGCCAAACGCTCTGTCGTGCCCTTGCTGCGGAGTGCAGGGGGTTAGCATCCTTAATTTTAGATGCGTTTTTGCAATGTCTACTTCTCCATCTAGGGGCTGTGTCCCCTCAGGAGTCCCCCCAGGCTAAGGGATAAGGGGAAGTTACATTTCTCACCAGAGCCAACCCGCAAAAGAAGCAGTTCCCACCTTCCTGCAGGGGCTGGGCTCCTTGTACGAGGGGGAGGGAGATAGCCTCGGGCCTGGGGCCTACACAGTCAGCCCCAGTGGGAGCTGGGGGCGTCGCTCTAGGCTGGAACCGCCAGGCCAGGTTAGGGCGCTGGCCGAAGTGGGAGGTAGGGATGAGGAGAGAGGGCAGCGCCAGACCAGCCCCCTCCTCCCGCAGCTGGTCTGCAAACCCCAAGACTAGGGCTCCCATGTCCAACTGCCCCCTTGGGTGATCTTTTTTGCACCTTTTTCTTCGGCCCCCTTCTCCCTGCCTCTACTACTTTTTTGCACGTACAGGCCGCAGGCCAGAGTAAGGGACGTAAAAACATGGCCTTTTGGCCCGAAAGGCAAGGGCGCGCGCGCGCGCGCGCACACACACACACACACACACACACACACACACATTCTCTCTCTCTCTCTCTCTCTCTCACACACACACACACACACACACACACACTCATGTACAACTCAGCCCCCTCCGCCCCCGCCCTAGCCAGTGCACTGGGCACACGCTCGGGTTCCAGGCACCTTGCCAAGAGCGCGCGAGCACCCTGCGTGGCACACTGGCTGCAGTTCCTGCACGAAGTGGCGGGGGTGGGGTGAGGAGGGAGGGGTGGGCGGCGGTGGACGCCGCCGACTGCTGGCGGTGCGCACAAGTTCAGCGCTCAACTTCCCGCTCTTAACGAGACCCGGGATCCCTTTGGAGAGGCCCTCGGGAGCTGGCGGCGGGGCTGGGAGTGGCGTGGGTAAGCTGGCCGGCGCGGGGCGCGGGCGGCGGGGCACGAGGGCGCGACAGGAGGAGGGCGCGAGGGTGCCCGCGGCCGGCCGGGCGCTCCGAGAAGTCAGCGCGAGCAGCTGTGACTTCACCTATTAGCCCCGATGTCTTTCCGAGGAGCCTGGTGGAGTTAAACAGCCCACAATGGGCGCTCTGGGGCGCCTCCAGCCTGACCTCCACCCGGGTTTAATAGTTTCATAGGAACTTCATTAAATCAATTACTTAGTGAGCACATCATCATTTATTTGTAATTAGCAGCGAGGAGCGCGTTCTCTCCCCCAGCCCGCGGCCCGGGTCCCAGCGGGGTTGGCGGAGTTGTGCAAGCACTTTTGTTTGCTCGAGTGTTGACTCCCGGCATTATTCGGCGCGGGTAATCTTTACGTCTTAATCTAGCATTCAGTGGGCGAAGGGAAAACAAACAGGGCGCAGGCCCGAGGCCAGCCCTGCGGCCCCAGCTGCCCGCCGACCCCGGCCGACGCTGGGCGCGCGGGGCGACTCCACTGCCGCCCTTCGCGGAGCGCGCTAGGGGCCCCGCGGGGGCGGAGGGGCTGCGGGGTCGGTGTCAGGCCCGGGGGACTCGCAGGGGCGCAGCAGAGGAAAGGAAGGAGCGAAAAGCGGAAGCCAGGGGCAGGGAATCGCGTCCTGCAAAGAGAGCACAAAAGGAAAGCGTCCAGGCTCGTGCGTGTGTGCGGGCGGCGCTGAGGGCGACTGCGTGTGTGCGCACGTGTGTGTGTGTGCGCAGGATGTGCGTGAAATCACATCCATCTCAGCTGCCGGGGCGGGGAGGCGAGCGCCGGCAGGAGGTGCCGGCCTGGCGCGCGGAGGCAGCTCGCTGGGTGTCCAGGCTGCAAAAGCGCTTTAATTTGGGGACTGTAGCCCCGGGCGCGGCTCGGCGGCGGCCCGTAGATTACGAGCCGCGTGGTTAGAGAGGAGGGGGAGTTGCCTAAAGCCGGGCCGGAACCCGAGCGTGCGCAGCGACGCGAGCAACGGCTCCACGAGGAGTCCAGATTCCTTTCGAGTGTAACCACCTTCCCCGACAGGCCCCGGCGCCCGCCAAATACCGTGCGGACCTGACGGGTGTCGCCTCCCGGGCCAGAAACTGGGGGCGACGCGCCCCTGCGCCCCTGCCCCAGACCCAGTGTCCGCTCCAAGTGGGAGAAGTCCCTCCAGCACAGGAAGCGCTCGAATTCTGCGGGAGATCCCAGCTCAGGAAATGGCGAGGCCTGGGAGGGCCGGGGGAGAGGAGGGGTCACTGATGGGGATCCGATTCTCCCGGGAGCGGGCGAGTGGGGACAACTGCGAGGTTAGGAAAAGGCCCACGGGAATATACCCCACGACTGGGCTTCCAGAAGCCCTTGGTCCATGGGGGTCCTTGAGGTTACCCTCCCTAGGTGGGCCCCCGTGTATCTGTGTTTTTGAGAAGAAGGTCTTAAATTTCTCCACTGGTTTCTGTGGCCAGGCGTGTTTGATTCAGTGCAATATTTGGAGGGTAGTGAATGTGTGGAGGTGGTTGTTGCCTTGTTGGTGATCTTCCGACCTGTGGTTTCCTACAGACTCAATCAGTTGTTTGGAGTGTTTGTGCTCTATGGGCCCAGAGAGTGCGTCAGTGGGTGGCTGCTTGGTGACAGGGTTGGTCCTGTGGGGACTGGATTCAGCTGGCTGTGGTTGTGCTGCTGGGGCTGGCAGCTTAGCTTGTCAGGGACCCAGACATGGGCTCTCCTGAGGCCTCCAGTCTGTTGAGCCAAAACCCATGACAACTCCTTGTTTGGGCTCCTGGGAGAGTGTCTTAAGCCTCCAGCTTCCTCAGTCTCCCCTTTTCCTCCTTCTTCCCTAGGGTCTCACCATCCTAAACTCATTCTGTTCCTTTTTCCAGCCTCCTTTTTGTAAAGTTGACTCACTGGTCACTTGGCCCTCAACCCCCTGGGTCTTAGGCAGCCTAGTGCCTGCTGGACACAAGGATGAGAAAGAGGCAGGCGGTAGCTCAGATCCTGTCTCGGAGTAGGCCCCCTTGAATTGCAGAGGTCCTGCTGAGACCCCCAGCTGCTGCTGACCCACCCCGGATAGAATGAGACCCTGGGTCAGCCTGAAAAACAGGAAATGGATCCAGAGGAAAACTATCAACCCACAGGTCAGCAATCCTGGAGAAGCCCCTTTTAAATATGAAAGCACTTTGCAGCTTTGCATACTCTCCCTGCCCCTCAAGTGAGTCCATGCTGAAGTAGTTAAAACAGTCAAGCTTCCAGAAGAATTACAAGCAAAAGCAAATGTGTATGCACAAAGCAAAATACGATTTTTAAAAATTTATCTCCAAATACTGTAAACACAAATACTTTTTGGAGTTGACATGTTTCTGCTCTGGTATAATGAATACCTGTGCAGATTAAGTGTATATTTGATCAAATAAGTCTACACACACACACACATTATTATAGCACATTTAAATCCAACCTGGCAAATGATCAGGGCCGCCTACACATCTACCCATCCTGGACCCAACCAAATTTAGGGACAGCCTTGAAGGAAACAAAACTGAGAAAGACTGCATTTAAAATAAAATTAAAATGTAATTCACTCCTGAGTTCTTTCTCTACTTCTCCCCTTCCTACCCCCCACCTCCAACACTGTTTAATAAAATCATTTGGAGAAAGGAAGGCAAGTCAGGCAAGGATTTTATGAGCTGGCAGGGAATTTGGTGAAGTGGTTGATTTAGAAAATCTGGATGCTGGCTGCAAAATTTTCTTAGTGGTACTCAGATTATGCATCTCTCTCCCTGCTCCAAGTCCTAACGGCTTTTAACCCAGTAACTGGCTCACATCTCAGGCTCTGTGCTGGCTGCAATTGGGCTGCACCCTGGGGCCATCCCAGCCGAGGCGATCCCTCCATATTGGGAGCCCTGTGCTCTGTGTGCTCTTTTCCCCACCTCCTTCCAGTGGGGCTCCCCCTATAGGCTGTGTAGGACCCTTCTGGCAGGCTCCCCTATTTTGTATGTTTGGGGGTCCTTGCCGTTGGGCCCATCAGCCTGAAAATTTATAGGCACCATGCTCTGTTCTGCCCTCATCTCTATGGAGTACTCTTAACACGCTTCTCATACCAGCTGTGGGTTTCATCTTTCTGACCTGCAGGGAGAACCGGCACTGATGTGTTATAGATGCAAACTGGGCCAAAGTCTGTGTGAGGGGACCCAGGAGCTCTTGGCCGCCTGGTTCGGGTAATGGAGTATAAGGGAAATTCAAAGGAGGACCCAGGGAGACTTTTGATGAGAAGGATTATGCCAATGTTTTTCTCCTTTCAAGGGGAGAGGGTGAGGGTTTGACTGCTCTGGCCATTTTTTTTCTAAAGTTTTTTTTTTTTTTTAAGATTTTACTTATTTATTTGAGAGAGAGAGAGAGTGAGAGAGAGCACAAATGGTGGGGAGGGGCAGAGGGAGAGGGAGAAGCAGACTCCCCACCAAGGGAGAAGCCTGATGCGGGGCTCGATCCCAGGACCCTGAGATCATGACCTGAGCTGAAGGCAGATGCTTAACCGACTGAGCCACCTAAGGCGCCCCCTAAAGATTTTATTTTTAAGTAATCTCTACGCCCAACACGAGGCTTGAACTCACAGCCGCAAGATCAAGAGTCACATGCTCTACTGACCGAGCCAGACTGGCACCCCATGCTCTGGTCATTTCTTAAATAAATTGACCCCAAAGAACAAGTTAGCAAAACCTGTGGTCTGTGTCCAGTGTCTGTAGTGTTACTGAGAGAAACTTCTGGATAGGCGCCGGCCTCAGATTGGGCCACCCCTCTCTGCCTTCCACAGAAATGTACCTCGAAAAATCTCCAGCGTCTGTGGCCACAGGCAGGGAGACTGGAGCGTTGATTTTCTGAGATTTCTCCCACCTGAATGATGCCAGTTAGAGAGGAGCAGAGAAATTGCATCATGAAAAATGTCATTCTTGTTTCAAGTTCCTTTTTGAAAAAGGTTGGAATGGGGTTTTCATGGGAAGACTTCCCTGAGCTGCTTGGGTATCTGGGGAAGTGCAGATACAAAACCTCCCCTTTTCTCTCTCTCTTTTTAAAGATTTTATTTTTAAGGGGCGCCTGGGTGGCTCAGTTAAGTGTCTGCCTTCGGCTCAGGTCATGATCCCAGGGTCCTGGGATCGAGCCCCACATCAGGCTCCCTGCTCCGCGGGGAGTCTGCTTCTCCCTCTCCCTCTGCCTGCCGCTTCCCTCCCCCCGCCCCCGCTTGTGCTCGAATGCCCTCTCTCCCTCTCTCTCTCTCTCTCTGTCAAGTAAATAAATAATCTTTACACCCAACATGGGGCTCAAACTCACAACCTCGAGATGGGGAGTCGAATGTTGCATCCACTGAGCCAGCCAGGTGCCCCAACACTTGTCATTTTCTTAAGGATAAAGGAACCCTAGCATGGCTGGTTCAGCCTTGGGTGTCGCTGGCAGCTCCAGGGCCTGGGGACAGAGTTGCAGGCCCTGTGCAGAGTGATACAAGGCGGGGGGCGGGGGGGACGGGGGACGTGGAAGGCTGGAGAGAAGCCTCAAGTCCATCACTCACATGCTTTTCTCCTCCCATTTGAAAAATTCCGGTAAAATAAATATAACATGAAATTTACCATGTGAACTGTTTTTAAGTATATAGTTCTGTGACACTGAGTGCATTCCCTGTGTTGGGTACCCATCAGCAGCTCCCATCTCCAGAACTGTGTCATCTTCCCAAACAGACTGGGTACCCCCTTCCTCTAGGCACTGATAACCTCTGTTCTACTTTGTGTCTCCGTGAAATCTCACCGCTCTAGGCACCTCATGTAAGTGAAGCCATACAGTATGCGTCCTTCTGTGACTGGCTTTTCCCACTGAGCATAATGTCCTCAAGGTTCATCCATGTTGTAGCAGGTGTCAGATCTCCATTCCTTTTTATGGCTGAGTGATATTCCAGCACACAGATCTATGACATTTTATTTATCTGTTCATCTGTCAATGGACATTTGGGTTGTTTCCACCTTTTTGGCTGTTACAAGTAATGCTGCTGGGAACAGAGGTGTGCTTGCATGCTTTTATATGTTCATATATACCTATATAATACAGCTTTTTATGAACCGATGTAAAACACTTTAAACGAAAGGGGAACTTAGCCAATAATTTAAATATCACATTTCTCACTGGGATCTGGCTTTCCAAGGTCAACCAAGTGCAGCTGGAATTCAAGGGTGAGCCAGAGCATTGTGTATTCCCGTGTGCATGCGTGTGTGCGTGTGTGTCCAGCCCTACCCAGTACTGCTGCTTCAGAGGAACTATTAACACATTAATATTATCAATAGCAGGCAGTGCCTGAGCCATTAGGGATTTATGAAAACATCTGAAGCAAGTCGTTTCAAAGCGCTGATTTGTTTTATAGTCAGTATTACATTTTATGACAGGCTCTTTTACCAGCAAAATGAGCGTATAAGCGTCATACACAGCTCAGTCAACGGAAACTGGTACCCTGTCCTGCCCCGCCAGTTGGTGTTCCAGATCCTTTGGGAAGCTTGGGCAGTTTGCAGCCGGCTACTGACCCTTGGCCGAAGGGTCGGCCTCCCCTTACTTTCCTAGCTGTGTGCAAACGGTAGCCCCATCCCTTGTATGTGGTCTTCCTCAGACTTGGGGCAGAGTAAGAAAGGCAGCGTCCGGTAGACCAAGGCCAAACAGAGACGTTTTTCTGGCCACTTCTGCTTTCCTGTTTTTTTGTTTTTTTGTTTTTTTTCTTTCCTGATTTTCCCGAGCCTCACAGGGCAGATCCGTCTGGATCTGCATAGATAGTGTACGCATTGCACAGAAGGTGGTGCCTAAGGAAAGGGACAAACGGGTCACCCGGTGGAGGTGGGTGTGTGTCTCTCAGCTCCCCTCACACTCCCTCTGCATTCAGACCTCGGCTGAAGCCCACTCTGCAGTGAGGGCGGCCAGGTGGGGTGGAGTGAAAGGGCACACCTCCCCTCCTTCCACCTTTACCCCGAAGCTGGGACCTGTGGGTCCACTCCCACGGGACTCCTCTCTGGGAGGGAGATGGCTCTAGAAAGTTCCTTCCCAACATTCCTAGGAAGCAGGGTTTGTAATATTTTACAGCAGCTGTTTAACATTTCCCTACCTAGTTATTAAACACGAAAGGGAGTAAATTAAAATGGCAAAGTAAAATGAAATAAAGGGCGTCTTTTCTTTCTGTAAAGAGACAACACCTAATTAAGGAATATTTGAATCCCACAAAAATGCAGACTCTCATGGGTGACATAAAACTTCTTTTAAACCAGGAACAAAACGCAGAAAATTGGGGACAGGCCCAAGAGGTAGTCCTTTACAACACAAAGCTCCTTCCTCCTGGGACTTTTGACTTGTTTCTCCCTTCCTTTTTTTCCCCCTTCCACAGTCCTGGGGGAGGATTAAACTCAAAAGAGTCCTTTGAGCGAAGGTTTCTGGGCTGCGGCCAGCCACCCCCTCCTCGCTCCAGCAGAGCTGCTCTTCCCCCCCCCCCCCCGCCTGCCCTTACCCTCCCCTGGGCTTCTCAGCCCCCCCCCCCCCCGGCCCCCCCCCCCTCTTCTCTTTTTCCCCCTCCCCTGCTTTGGGTTTTTTTTTTTTCGGTTTTTTTTTTTTTTTTTTTGGTTTTTGCCACGCTTTCTCTAACTCCCCCATCTTTTCCAGGAGCTTTCTGAAAGGATGCCCCCCTCCAATCTCCCGTTTCCCTCAACATCCCCCAGCTGGGAGAATGGGATCTTCTTCCTTCCTCTTATCTTGTTCTTGATTAGATACCAGGAGCCTTGGCCTCTGTGTGTCATTCCACCCTAGGGCCCCAGTGCAGTCCTTCCCAGCCTGAGCCCCACCTTCTTCCACGGGCCGTGGTCTCATCATGACACCAGAAGCCCAGCTTTGGCCTCTGCTCTTGGCCACTGTTGAGTTGCCCTTAACTTAGGAACTCTGTCCGGTGCACCTGCCAGGAACGGAAGTCGGGAGTCGGGGAGTGCGCGGGGTGCTCAACCCCACCCAGGTGGGAGAAGCCGGCTACCCTCAGGCTGGGAAGCTGCCTCCTGTCTCCATTTTGCTCAGGTGGCCTTTCCAGGAGGACAGCCAAGGCTGGGAGCACTCTGGGGCTAGGACGGGGTTCTTCCTCTGGTTGCTGGTCTCCTTCGCTCTCCGAGGAGCTATTCTTTTAAGAGAGTATCATTCTTGCTGTTCAGTCCCCGTCCATGGGGCGAAAGAAAAGTAAGGACAGGGAGGCTAAAAATCGACGGACTGACATGTCTTGAAATGTCTGCAACTTAAAGAAATTCTCGGTCATACCGCCTCTCAAGTTTGACTTGGATGGCTTGCAAGTCCTGCAGAATTTTCCCCAACCTCACAATGCATAGGATGGAGCCAGAGGTTCCCAGATTCTTGCTCATTAGACTAAACAGTCACAGGAAATCAGTTTTTCCTTTCAAGAAATAAGGAGAGGCTATTTTGTTGGTATTTCCTTTTGGGGATGGATCCTGTGTCTGGCTCCGCCTTTGAAAAGAGTGGATGCAGATGCTCCGGACGGACGAGGGCCCGGACATGGCGTGTGACAGAAGCAGGGTGCACTTGTCCCTGACGCTGGTGTGGCCGTCTCTGCCTCCAGCTCTGGAGCCGGCCCCTTAGCTGCAGGCCTGCCTTCTCTCTTCTTCTCTGAACCATGCAGCTAGACAAAGTTCAAGTTCTTTAATTCTTCTACATTAAAATGCTTCGCATATATTTCTTTTTTAAAAAAGATTTTATTTATTTATTTTAGAGGGAGAGAGAGGGTGAGTGAGCAGGACTGGCAGAAGGAGAAGGAGAACAGTCTCCCCGCTGAGCAGGGAGCCCGGCATGGGACTCGATCCCAGGACCCTGGGATCATGACCTGAGACGAAGGCAGACGCTTAACCCACGAAGCCACCCAGGCGCCCCTGCATATGATATTTCTGACCAAAACCCTGGGTGGGGTTTTTAGGAAAAGACCACAGCGATAAAGCTGTCTGACATCTCTGTGGTATCTCCCTAACCCTCCCTAACCTTGCACAGGTCCTAACTCAGGTACCGCTCCTTGACAGGACGGAGGGCAGGCTCTGTCATTCTCATTTCAGGGGTGAGGGAATGGACTCACATGGCAGTAAGGGTAGAACCCAATGAGTTCAAGTCCCCCCCCCCTTTTTTTTAACCAAAGAATAATAGGAAAAAAAAAACTAGGAAGAAAGTGATATTGTGATTTAGTGACCAGCTCTCTCATGTTTTCTGATGTAATAGGATCAGCGGATGACCATGGTCCTTTCAGCGGCTCTCCTTCAAAAAAAAAAAAAAAACAACAAAAAACCATCCTTCTTTACACGGATGGTGGTGAACGGGGTAAAATGGACGTTCGCCCGACCCTATTCCTAGGCGACGCTCGTTCTGTGGGGCGTCTTCTCTGACGTACAACATAACCTTTCCACGGAGAAGGCCCTCACCGTCCTTCTCATTGAACTTCACCTTCTCTCAAAAGTCAGCCCTTCCACCATCCTGTGGAGTCCTGCGTGACCTCGCCTTCCGTGGAATACAGAAGTCCAGGCGGATAGTGTCCTCCGGAGCCATGCCCTTTACCTCATGTAACTCGCTTGAATCCACAGCAAGGCCCGGACACAGGTGCTTTCATTATGTCCGTGTTGTAGATGAGGGAACTGAAGCACAGAGAGAGAAAAAGTCCAGTTCAAGGACACACAGCTCGAAGTGGCGGAGCTAGGATTCGAGCCTCGCTAGTCTGGGCTCCAGAGTCCGTGCTCCTGACTCTTACACGAGGCTGCCTTTCGGCTCTTACCCGGCTAGGCATCTCTCTCTCTCTCTCTCTCTCTTTTTTCAAAAGATCTATTTATTTTCAGAGCGCCTGAGTGGGGGGAGGGGCAGAGGGAGAGGAAGAGAGAATCTCAAGCAGACTCCAAGCTGGGCGCAGAGCCTGACGTGGGGCTCGATCTCATGACACTAAGATCATGACCTGAGCCGAAACCAAGAATCAGTCGCTCAGCTGACTGAGCCACCCAGGCGCCCCTCCTGCTAGGCATCTCACATGGATTATCTCACAACTCAGTGAGTGCCGCTCCCCACATGAAGCCACACCATCTCCGTATAGCACGTGTACTGTTCTGCCTAAGGTGTGTAAAAACACGTTTTTATCCTTGTTAAGCAATTGTAAGCTGCTTGAGAGTGGTGACTATGGTAATAGGCTTTAAATGTCCTGAGCTCCCTATTGCTTATACAATACCTATTGCTTATACAATAGATACTCACACATATTTTTGCAATCAAGCCAAATCAACTGGAAAAATCATTTGTTCCCCAGGGGTTCATTGAGTACCAACTATGCAACAAGCACTTATTAGACCCTGGTAAGCAAGTCAGATAAAGATTTCTGCTATTAAGAAACTTAATTTTAGGGGCTCCTGGGTGGCTCAGTCGGTTAAGTGTCTGCCTTCGGCTCAGGTCATGGGATCGAGTCCCGCATCGGGCTCCCTGCTCTTTGGGGAGTCTGCTTCTCCTTCTGCCTCTCCCGCTCCCCCTGCTTGTGTTCCCTCTCTCTCTCTGTCAAATAAATAAATAAAATCTTAAAAAAATTAAAAATTAAAAAAAAGAAACTTAATCTTAGCGAGAGAAACATGTTAAACAGATAAAACAAGAAAACTACCAGGTAGCACATTTGGAAAATTAAAATAGGATACGATAGGGAGTGACAGGGGGGAGGTACTACTTGAGGATGGGGGATCAGAAAGGACTTCTCTGGGAAAACAAGATCTAAGGCAGGCTATGAATGACTAGAAGGAGTGAGACATGCAGAGAGTAGAGAAAGTTCTAGGCCAAGGGATTAGTTCATGCAAAGGCTCGGGGGCGGGAAGGAGATTGCTGTCCAATTTCTTTAACAATTTGTAGGATTTCCCAACTTCAGTACTTAGCTTGAGCTACCATGACAAATGACTATGGACTAGGTGGCTTAAACAACAGACATTTATTTATTTTTTTAAAGATTTTATTTATTTATTTGAGAGAGAGAGAGAGCAAAAGCACAAGCAGGGTGAATGGCAGAGGAAGAAGCAGGCTCCCCGCTGAGCAGGGAGCTAGACACGGGACTCAATCCCTGGACTCTGGGATCATGACCAGAGCTGAAGGTAGACGCTAAACCAGCTGAGCCACCCAAGTACCCCTGACATTTTTTTTAAAGATTTATTTATGTATGTATGTATTTATTTATTTATTTTAGAGAGAAAGAGAGCAGCGGTGGGGGGGGGCGCAGAGGGAGAGGGAGAGGATCCTCAAGCAGACTCCTCACTGAGCACAGAGCCCGATGCGGGGGTCGGTCCTGGGATCGTGACCTGAGCCGAAGGCAGCTGCTTAACCGACTGAGCCATCCGGGCATCCCAAATTGAAGTATTTGTATTTATCTACAAAGAGCACTAAGGTACGTGGCCTGGGTATCCGCAGTTAAGGCAGGTATCCTGGATGACCTATTCAAGGAAGTTCACCTAGTCCCATTACTGCAGCCTGTATCCTTTGCACACTGCTGGAGACCCCCCCCCCCCCAGAGTTCCCATATTGAGGCCGTATTCCCAGATCACACATCGTTCGGTTTGAGCGGAGGCAGCAAAAATGAGAACCCTGGCCACTTTTCCTCAGATGGCCCCCGAAGAGCTGCCGGTGAGCCACCTTGCTCTCTCAGATGCAACGAGCCAAAAAGTGAGAGAGTTTGATAAAAGCAGCACATCTCATCCCTCATTAACAGGAGGGAAGACGCAGAATCTGGCTGGAGGTAGGGGGAGGCTGGTGGTGGTGTCAATGGGAAGATAAGGGAGTCTCTTGATTGCTCACAGTTGCTCACTGGGGCTGGAGAGAGAGCCGAGTGGTAAGAGTGCAGGAGGAGATGGGAGAGGGGTGCAGAGTCATCTGAAGAGCGGGAAAGTGCAAAGCTAGGGAGTACGTTGGGGTTGATGGCCGGTGCCAAATGTCCACTTGCCGTTTGTCCCCTTGAATTAAAGTGACACCAGCCAGCAACAGTGAGTTTTTTTTTTAAAGATTTATTTATTTGAGAGAGCGAGAATGAGAGAGAGAGAGAGAGTACATGAGAGGGGGGAGGGTCAGAGGGAGAAGCAGGCTCCCTGCCGAGCAGGGAGCCCGATGTGGGACTCGATCCCAGGACTCTGGGATCATGACCTGAGCCGAAGGCAGTCGCTTAACCAACTGAGCCACCCAGGCGCCCAGTGAGTAGTTTTTTTTTAAACTGTATTGTGGTAAAATACACATGGCATGAAATTTACCAGGTTAACCATTTTCAAGCGCATAGTTCGGTGGCGTTAAGTACTTTCACACGGGTGTGCAACTGGCACCACCATCCTTCTCCAGATCCTTTCCACTGTCCCAAGCGGAGACTGTGCATCTATTAAACAGTAACGCCCCACCCTCGAAGCTCCTGGGACCTGCATGTTGGGGTGCAGACATGGTTGGGTACACAGCTGAGTTACGTCGGCTTGCTGAGGAGGAAGGAGGGTGCAGTTACAGGTGTCTGCGAGGTGCGGGTTACAGGGTCGGGCCACGTAACTCAGGCTGGGAGGGCGTGAGGAGGTGACCAATGGTGTCTTTGGAGTCCAAAAGATGGTGCTGTCGCCTTTCCTTGCTCGTGATGCCGTAGATGGCAGGAGTCAAAACTCATTTCAAATTTATTAATTAACATGGTTCCCTGTTGCTCTTGACATCCCTGAAGAAGGCTCTACACAAAAGTCCAAAGTAGCCACTTGAGGCCACCCTGCGTCACCTCCTCCCCATGCATGCCACAGGTGCCGAGGAAACATGCAGCCAATTAGGTAAGAGAAGACGCATATGGTGTTTATTTGGGGGAAGAGGTACATTTTCTATGAATAGCATAGCTATGTGAACAGACAGGCTGACAGATGATTCCACTTTATCTGATCACACAATATGGGCATCCACACTGTGTGAAAACCCCCAAAGCTTCAGGAACTTGCAAACGTCCTTCTTCCTTTCTGCATCTCAGTCCTGGCTTTTCCCTCCAAGACTGAAGTGGAGGTAGAAAGGCCCTTTCTCCAACGCTGTGGGCTTTCTGCTCTGACATTTCCTCAGACCTCACTTCTTTGGTGCTTTTCATATCCCGGGCTGTTTTCTGCATTATTGATGAAATCATCTCTTCTTTGCAATACACCGATTAATCCTTTCTGGTGATTGAGTTTTCTGATTTTGCCTATGTATTTATACTTTTGGCCTACAAATTTGGTTCCTGGAAGATGCAGTTGTGCTGTGTATACGGCTACACCTTAGAAGGGAACGTTGGTCTGGGCCATCCCCGCGGCACAGAGGCCCTTGACGAGGCAGAAAGACACAGGGGGCGGGTTTTTCCACAATGGGGGAAGCTGAAGGAGGTCACACTTTATATCATGGCATTGGATTAAGCGATTGATAGATAAACCTAATCTCACACGAATGACGTTTCCAGTGATACTTTAGAAGATATAGGTGGGCATCAGAATGGCACTGGAGTGACCGACCCCACAGCGCTACCTCGAATTTTGGATCAGCGATGTAGAACTTTCTGCAATAACGGCGATGTTCAATTGTCCAGTAGGGTCCTGTGCCTATTGAGCTCTTGAAACGTGGCTAGTGCAATCGAGGCGCTGACATTTTAATTTTATTTAATTTGAATTTAAATGGCCACGTGGGACTAGTAGGTACCATATTGGACAGTGGAGCTTGTAGTAAGTACCAACTTACTAATCAGTTACAAGCTTTTCAAATAATGTAACATCATTTTAATTAGATTTACTCGGTATCTAAGTGATCATGATTGTCTTTGGCTGTAGTAGGGCCACACAGGTGAGGGTTTATATTTCCCCCACAGCAGGAAGGACAGTGATGGGCAGTGAAGGACTGGACTGGTGGGTTGGACAGGCCTTGGGGAACTCTTTTCCTTCTGGCTTTGCTATCTTTGGGGTGTGACTTTCATCCTCAGGGTTGTGAGAAGGCTCTCTAGAACCAGCTCTGGGTCCTAGGCAGGAAGAAAGAAGATGGAAAAAGAGCAGAGGGCAAACAAAAAGCTTTGCAAATCAAAATGGTACAACTCCTGTGGCCCAGAAGTTGGCAAGCTAGAGCACAATTACTCATGCTAGTGCCCTTCAACCAGCAATCCCACTTCTAGAAATCTGTCCCGAGTGGTATCAGGCATAATACAAAATGACCCATGCAGAAGATTACTTACTGTGGCATAATTGGTGATTAAAAAAAACCAACAACCCTGGAAATAACGCAGGTGTCCATCAATAAGGGACTGTTTGGATAACTCATAGTATAGCCACACAATCAAATACTGTGCAGTAAAAAGAAAGAGGAAGCACTACCCATACAGCTATGGGGTGATCTCCAAGATTCAAGAATATGAAATAAAGAACAAGAACGGCATAGGCATCCATGTAGGTAGTGTTGGCATACGTCCTTTGATGCGCACGCGCCTGCTCATACTTGCAAGGGAGACACAGGGAAGAGAAACACTAATGACTAGAGAGGGACAAGGGAACAGGGCAGGGAGGCAAAGATGGAGGTGAGACAGCTCTGAATTTCATACTTTGTGACTTTCAAATCATGTAAATGCTTGCATTTCCAAAGCCTAACATAAAGAAGTGGTTGAAAGAAGAAGCGTCACCCAGACGTGTTCTCTTTCCGTTCCTTGGCTAGACTTGGGTCAAGCAGCCACAGCCAGCTGCCAGGGCGTGTGGGAGGTGAGTATTTTCCTGGGCAGGTGGTTCCTCCAAGCCTAATCTGGATTCGGTGAAAGGGAAGGAGGGGAGGGGACGAGACCTTGGGCAGCAGCATGCCAGGTCTGCCGTAGCTGCCCCAGGGCCAGGGCCTCTCGCCTGGGCCGCGACTGTCTGTGGCCGTGACGGCTTCGGGCCACCATTGCAGCTGTGCGGGCAGTCCACCCAACTCTGTGGCCAGGTAGCGGGCCCGTTTTCATCATCCTCTTTCTATACAGCAGGAAACCGAGTGTAAGGCGACTGAGCCACTCACACAAGGCAGCGAGTAGCAGAGGACAGAAGGGAGCCCCTTGGTCTGCTTCTGTGGCCCAAAGTCGAGCCCCTCCCGGCAGGCAGTGCCTCTGGTCACCACCAGCCGAATAATCCACCGTGACCTCACATGTTCTCTTGGAAAAAGTGATCTGAAAAGTAGCACGTTTAAAAGTATCTAACAAGGGGCGCCTGGGTGGCTCAGTCGGTGGCTAAGCGTCCGCCTTCAGCTCAGGTCATGATCCCGGGGTCTCGGATCGAGCCCCGGGTCAGGCTCTGCGCTCAGTGGGAAGTCTGCTTCTCCCCTCTGCCCCTTCCTCCACTCGTGCTCTCGCTCTTTCTCTCAAATAAATAGATAAAATCTTTAAAAAATAAAATAAAATAAAGCTCTGGTCCTGTAGCTACCGAGTTTGGTGGGGTGGACAGGTAAGGAGAGGGCATTTTGACAGGGAGAAGGCCGTTTTCTTTGATCACCACGCATGGAGATTACATGTACCATGTGTGATAGAGTTTGTGCAGATACGGTTAGTCCGTCAGCATTAGGTATGAATTATGTGACTTGCGGAACATCTGGGTCTGTACTGTTTTCTCTTTAACAGAGGAGACCTCCTCTAAGTATTTAAAATAGCACAGAAGCACCTTTTGGTACATTCTCCTTTGTTTTATGAAGCATCCCAGAGATTCAGAAACGAAGACAGATTGGGGGGGGGGCGGTGGCAGGCTCCTAAGCAGGACTTGAAAAGTGCATTTTTTTTGTCCTCGGAGAGTTTTAAATACAGTATATTGAAGAACTGTCAGGGAGATAACAGAAACGAGAGACTTTTGATATTTAGTTTGAGACAAAGCATAGAAACATGAGATTCCAATATAATGAAGGGAGGGATTTCAAAAGAGCAAGTGGGCCACATTTCCCGGTTTTACTGTCACATATCAAACAAAGCCCAACTTACAAAACTGCCGCCAGTCTTGCTGTCTCGCTCCGCCAGGGGACCTCGCCCGCGAGCGCCAGGAGGCCTTCGCAGGCCCCTTTACCTTTTGGTGTCTTCGGTCCCTCACTCAGGGGGACTTAGCCTCACTCAGACATGGTCAAGGGTAATTTCTGTATCCTGAAGCTGGTTTGTGTGCCTGGTATGCCAAACTATCTTTGACAATATTGAGTCCTACTCACACTCGTCTTCTACGTGAGCGAGGTGATGGAGACGCTGGCACGCGAGCAGGGCGAAGAGTTCAAGTCCATGCGAAGAGTAAGATTCTGTCAGATCACAGGGAACTAACTCATGGTTCAGCGAGGGAGGGCTGTATGCAGATGAACGGTGTGAGCCACACGAAAACAAGCTGATTTTTTTTTTAATTTTTAAAAATTCATTTATTTGACAGAGAGAGAGAGAGAGAGTCAGCAAGAGCGGGAACACAGGCAGGGGGAGTGGGAGAGGGAGAAGCAGGCTTCCCGCGGAGGAGGGAGCCCGATGCGGGGCTCGATCCCAGGACCCTGAGATCATGACCTGACGCTTAACGACTGAGCCACCCAGGCGCCCCACAAGCTGATCTTTCTAACACAGTATTTGCAAAGTGCTCTGGGAACACTGAAGGTGGGACAATTCTCTGACATCACGAAAGCTTGAGGAGGTGACTCTCGGCTGGGTCTTAAAGGATGAATAGGAACGGAAGCAGGCAAGAATAAGGCGAATGTCTCAGGCAGCAGGAACATTCATGAAAACCCACAGGGTTGTAAGTGGACTGTTGGGTTTGATGTTCCAGGGGGAGGAGGGTTGGGAGCTAGTAGGGGTAATGAGGCTGGGAAATAAATTAGAGTTTGACGATGAAGGACACTTACAGGTTAAAATGTAAAACTAAGGTCAGGGATGTGTAGTTGCACAACTCTGGGGGGCGCTATTGGTAGCCTAGCCTGTGTGAATGGTGCTGTAGTGTTAGGGCATGCATAGACTGTGTGACTGTACCCATTGGCTCAGTTAATGTCTCATTGAGAGATTACTTCTGGAAGGTACACTGACAACTCTACTTTTTTTTTTTTTTTTTTTTAAGTAGGCGCCACGCTCAGCGTGGAGCCCAGTGTGGGGCTGGAGCTCACGACTGTGTGATCAAGACCTGAGCTTAGATCAAGAGTCTGACTTAGCTGACTGGGCCACCCAGGTGCCCCTTATCTAACTTAATTCTTTAACTACCCCGCGAGGTAAATTCTATTTCCATTCCCACTGAGAGATGAGGACACTGAAGCACACACAGAGGTTAGCTTGGGTTAGGACAAAGTGGTGGAAGTGGGATTTCATCCAGGCCACTTGCTTCGGAGTGCAAGGCAGGGTGCCTCCCAACTTTGTCCCAGATGGCACTCATCGGCAGTGACCTTTTATGACACAATAGGGTAAATGCCACAGCTGCTCGGAACCTGAAGGGCCTTGGTCCAGGGACTCCTGTGTCCTAGGCTGTGCCCTGGCCACCCTGATGGCTGAGGGGGTGCTCAGGGTCTTGGCACATCTGTGACTCGTTTCCACAGCACACCTGGAGGCCAGGTGGACGTCAACCCTAGGGGATACACTTGAGGTCACTTTTCAGCTAAATTCTGGTTACATTACAATTAAGCTCTCAAATGGGGTGCAGGAAGAAAAATCCTTACTTTAGGGCTCTGGATATTTGATTCTCTGTTTTGTAGTTTTTTTGTAGGTCAAGGGACAGAAGGATTGTGAAAAAAACTCACGGGCTCTGGGGGCACACGCGCGGGGCCTGTCACGTGACCGCGGCCGGCGTAGTTGCGGCTCTGCGGCTCCGTTTCTTTATAGTTAAAAAGGCTAGAATGAAAAGACACTTCATAGATTTGTTGTATTAAATGCGGTAGCTTACGAGGCGCCTGGGTGGTGCAGTCAGGCGCCTTACTCTTGGTTTCAGCTAGGGTCGTGATGTCAGGGTGGTGGGATTGAGCCCCGAGACAGGCTCTGCGCGCAGCACGGGGTCGGCTTGAGATTCCCTCTCCCTCTCCCTCTAGCCCTTCCCCACCCCACTCTCTCTCTAAAATAAATAAATAAATCTTTTTTTTTCTCCCTCCATCATTTATTTATATGGTGCTACTAAGAGTCAAAGCTCTAAATTACACAGCAGGGGCGCCTGGGTGGCTCAGTCGTTAGGCGTCTGCCTTCAGCTCAGGTCACGGTCCCGGGGTCCTGGGATGGAGCGCCGCATCGGGCTCCCTGCTCCGCGGGAAGCCGGCCTCTCTCTCTCCCGCTCCCCCTGCTTGTGTTCCCTCTCTCGCTGTGCCTCTCTCTGTCAAGTAAATAAATAAAATCTTTAAAAATAAATAAATTACACAGCAATTGATGAGTCCAGTGCACATGGATAGTTATCGCAGATTGGCCCTGCTATAGTTGTTGAAATCACATAAATGTTTTTTTTAATTTAATTTTATTATGTTATGTTAATCACCATACATTACATCATGAGTTTTTGATGCAGCGTTCCCTGATTCATTGTCTGCGTATAACACCCAGTGCTCCATGCAGTACGCGCCCTCCTTAATACCCATCACCAGGCTAACCCATCCCCCCACCCCCCTCCCCTCTAGAACCCTCAGTTTGTTTCTCAGAGTCCATAGTCTCTCATGGTTCGTCACCCCCTCCAATTTCCCCCCCTTCATCTTTCCCTTCCTACTATTATCTTTTTTTTTTTAACATATAATGTCTTATTTGTTTCAGAGGTACAGGTCTGTGATTCAACAGTCTTACATAATTCACAGCGCTCACCATAGCACATACCTTCCCCAGTGTCTATCACCCAGCCACCCCATCCCTTATAAATCTTTAAAAATAAATAAATGAGTAAATGCATAAATGCAGTAGTTGATATAAAGCAGCTGGGATGGTCCCCCAGTAAGTGCCACCCTCTGTGTCTCCTTGCTCCCCTTCTCCCGTGGATACTCCTGCCAGGGCATCCCAGTGATGCCATGCTGGAAGGCCCTGGTTTGGGGACAGCCAGACAATAGCCATCTGTCAGGAAAGCCACTGCCAGTGACACGACCCTTTATTTTTTTTTAAAGATTTTATTTATTTATTTGAGAGAAAGAGTGAGAGAGAGAGAAAGAGAGAGAGGGAACACAAGCAGGGGGAGTGGGAGAGGGAGAAGCAGGCTTCCCGCGGAGCAGGGAGCCTGATGCGGGGCTCGATGCGGGTCCTGGGATCGTGACCTGAGCCGAAGGGCAGATGCTTAACCAACTGAGCCACCCAGGCGCCCCTCAGCTTCACCATTTTTAAGTGTACATTTCACTAGTGTTAAGTACATTCACATTGTTGTGAAACAGATCTCCTGATCTTTCTACCTTGTAATCTGAAACTACCCCCCCGCCCCGCCCCATTGAACAGCAACCCCCTGGCCTCTGGGCCCTGAGCCCCTGGCTACCACCTTAATCATTTAATGTTTCAGAGGGCAGTTCAGTTTCCTAACAAGATGAACATTCTGCCCTGCTAGTCTAGCCGGTTGCTTTTGAAATTAGGACTACGTTAAACACTCCCATGTTACAGGCTGGTCAGAGTTACTGTGTCTTTTAACAAAGATTAGCATTCAGAAGAGATGAAGATCAGCGATACCACTCGAAGACACATATACCTCACATACCATCCAGATCTTTTTTTTTTTTTTTAAGTAGGCTCTATGCCCAACATGGAGCTCAAACTCATGACCCTGACATCAAGAGTCATATGCTCTCCCGACTGAGCCAGGCAGGTGCCCATACCACCCAGATCTTTTTTATCCTAATAGTTGATTTATGCCACATTCACCCAGTGATCTGAAAGGACCCTCGGTTTTGCAGGGTCCCTAAAAGGTGTGTTACTGACGTCCTCACGCTGATTAGGTCAAGTCTGAATGGACGACTCGCTGCTGGAAGGGTAAGTCAGTGAATAGCACAAACATCTTCCTCAATGTTGGAAGACAGTCATACCCCCTGCCCACTACACCATGGGGGACCAGACCTGTGAAATTCTCGGGGAATGAAAATAACATGGTATCTCTGCTAGAGTCAGTCCCTTGCCCTAAGAAGGGGCTCATGCATGCTAATCAATAAAAAATAAAACAACTTGGGGGGAGCAAGAAGGAGAATCCTAAGGAGTGACAGCCAAGGGGTGTTTTTCAGACTCTGCAAAATCAGGTTTGTATTGTTCACTATGGTCTGTATGGTTCTGGCCCATTCATAACATATCAACAATAAAAGGCCCCTTTTCCCAAATAAATTGCTCTGGGAAATAGAAGTCAGCCCACAACAACTGAGTCACTGGGAAGAGGCCTCTCAGGTCTGGTTGCGTGTCACCGTCTCTGCCTTGTTTGGGCGTTATCAGGGAGTGAGGTGCCATGTTATTTTTCCACGGTGTGTGTGCTTGTGTGAATGTGTGTGCATGGTGAGGTGTGTGTTTGCTTTTCTTCTACAGGTGGGAGCTTCCGACATGCTTTGCTGGCAGTAACAACATTGCGGCTGCCCCAGTGTCCCTTTTTTGTTAATGTGTTTTCTGAGCTGGTGCGTTGCCGGGCCCTTGTCCAGAAGATAAGAATCTGCTTTCCTTGGCTGTCCCTGCCTCTTTCTGGAGCCAGAAGCAGCATTTGTCTTTCTGCTGGTGCGCTCTTACTCATGTTGTCCGGTGAGCGTTTTCTGGACCCCCACACCCTGATGGTAGACTTTGGCTTCGCTTCCAAGAAAGCCTCCCTCTTCCCCGTTCAGTGAGCTTCCCTGTTTTGTTGCCACTCCTCGTCAAGCTCCTGCCTCCTTTCCCTCTCTACTTCCCATCCGATCTCTGTGACTTTCGTTTCTTCCTTTTGGCTCCCCTGTTCGTGGTATAAATTCGCGACCTGGGCAGACACTTGGATGTTTTTCGGTGACCACAAGTCCGTGCATCCCTGCCTCTGCTTGGTCCTTTCTGTGCCCACCTAAGGACAATTAATAATAAATCAGTGAAATGTGTTTCAATGAATCTCTTGCTTTAAATTCTTGGAGACAGCTCTGAGGGAGGTGGAGGAAGGGGCAGCCCTTCAAACAGCTTTGTGTTGATTGGTGTCTATAAATAGTCAACGGGGTTGGAACTAAGGCAAGGGGGAAGGCTTTAAGGAAATATGGAGACATGAGGCTCAGCATATTCTTAGTTACCCTGGGTCAGTACAGGACTTGAATGTCCCCTGGGTATACAGCTGCCAGAGCAAATAGGGGATGTCAGTGGGGGAACCTGAGAAAGAGGGGACAAGACCCAGTCCAAGACAGCAAGTGTTGAGTGTTTGCTGGGAGACTGTGGGGTAGACAGGACCGGGAAGCACGTCAGTTTTCCTAGTTTTTGTCCATCAGAAAAAAATACGGGCTGCAACTAAAACATGGCATGGGGAGGGAGAAGCCTCTTTAGTGATGAACTTCTCAGGAAGACCCAAAGCAACACTTAGGCTCCAACCACAGGCCCAAGGGAGGGCCAGGAGAGGATGAGAAGAGTGAGCTGGCGTTGGCCCAGGGGGAGGGGGACGGACGGACGGACGGACCTGCGGACAGCTGGGCACAGCCCTGCCCTGGTGTGGTCAGCGGGAGATCGCAACAGAAAGTCCTTCACGAAGCCCGTTGAATTCTTCCAAAGTTTCCCACTTCCACCCTTCTGCAAAATCCGATTCATATCTCTCCGTGTCACATTCTCTCCAGCTTATCACTAGTTATTAGTCTGGTAATTCATGCTTTCATTTGACCAGCGTTGCTATAAAGGGCCACATCCATGACCTCCGGCTGACTTTGTGGGATAGAAACAGGTGTGAACAAGCCATTCATTCTTCTCATTCTACTGGCTTGGGGAGGAGGCAGGCTCTGGTGGGTTCTGACAGATGGACTTAAGATGTGGGGGTGCCCGGCTGGCTCAGTTGGTGGAATGTGCGACTCGATCTCGGAATTGTGGGTTTGAGCCCCACAATGGGTGTAGAGATTACTTAAAAATAAAATCTTAAAAAAAAAAAAAGATGTCCACGAGGAATGGAATGTCATGCGTAGGTGCATTTCGGAAGTGAAGATTATGGTAATCACTGTTCCAGGGGAATGGAATTGTGTGCACTTGATGTAGCATATAATACTTTATTTGTATAATACTTGTTAATCATATCCAGTCCAGTAGCTTCTGCGGAATGAAACATCCCAAACACTATGGCTGATGATCCCTACATACTGCTGCCCTGTAATTTATGGAATACGTGGGAACATGTTCTTAATGGTGTTCCACGTGAGGTGGGAGTGTTTTCGGAGGTCTGACTGGGGACTCAAAGTCTGGTGGTGCCCTCACACCTTCAAGCCTCAGACGGTTCTCTGTTTCTTCTCCTGGCGGAGGTTCTGATGCAGCTGGGGGTGGGGATCTTGGTGAGAAAGTGTGTTCTGAAGCAGCAAGTGTTGAGCTTCCTTTTGATTCCACACTCTTTTAGGAGCTGGGTTAGTTTAGTTAGCCAAGGTGAATTCGCGGTTACCCCTCTGCGCGTGTGGACAAACACCAAGTTCATTATTTTCTGTTGAAAATATACTATTATGATTAATACCTACGTTAGTTAGGTGCTTATTATATACCAGGCTTTATACACACATATGCCAAGTGCTTTCTACGGTAGTCTCATTCATTCCTGAAAACAGACCCACTAGGGAGGAATCCTATTGTTATTCCCATTTTACGAATGAGGAAACAGAGGCTTAAGGTTACATGGCTTGGTTATAGAAGAAGTGGCAGAGGCAGTTCTGTCTGATTCCAAAGCTCACACTCCAACCTACAAACGAGACTGCCCCTCACTTCAAGTCTTGGGGTCTGAGCGATTTGTTTTCACGTCTAGTAGGGTCCCAGGACCACGATCTCCTTATCCGTCTCACGTCTGCTCCCCAGACACCGGCCCTGCTCCTCTTTTGCTCGGACTTAATGATGCTGGGTGACTGCAAGGACATCCGGCAGCCTCCCCCTGGTCAGCTCCCCAGTCCGAACCAAATGGTGAGCTCAAGCCCGTTGGGGTGTCATTTCCTCACCCCTCCACAAGTAACTCAGTTGTTTCTGCTTGTCAGACGCTTCTGTTTCCTCGCTAAGCCCGTGTTAGTCATCGGGATATGTCAGGATGTGAATGCATTTACCGTGTTCCAACAGCTGCCGGGCTGCAAACACTAGGCCCACACATGGCAGAAACGAGCGGGGCGGGCGGTGGGGGGAGCCGACAGCCAGGATCCCTGAGATTCTGTCCCTGAGACCAGAGAGCAGATGCTGCGGGAGAAACCAGTGCTCTGATACTCAGGAGCCATCTGCCCCCATTCGGCTCCCACCCTGGCCAAGGGATGAGACATTCTGTGTGCAGCGAGGAGATGGCCCTGCAAAAACTGTCCTCTGCGAGGTGTGGTTCTTCCCCACTTGGAACGGAGCCCATCTGTCCAGCAGCGACTGAAATAACACTGGGCAGCCAGCAAAGGAGTGTCCATTGTCACATGCACATTTGGAACGCAGGTAGTCTGCATGGGCCCCTGTGATTCAAGTCAAAACAGCCTCTTCGGTGACGGGGAGGTAGGGAGCGAAAGTGGCGGTTGTGATTCCAACAACCAGAAGCATTGTTTTTCTAAGAATTTCCGCCAGGGGCCATTGAGGACTCTGTGTGCGGCACCTACGGGAGATGTCGAAATTTAGGCAGCTATCAGATTCCAAATTAAACACCCAGGTGCTGCAGGCGTGCTGGAGAGGCAGCCTGGTCATACGGATCTGTATTTGGGAAAGACCAGAATTTGATTGTATTTGATGCTCTTTAATGGAAACCCTCCTCACAGGCTTTCCCAAGATCATGAATTAGACGCTGGGGTTTAAAGCTCACAGGCCACT
The DNA here is from genome assembly GCF_003265705.2 of Callorhinus ursinus. Taxonomy (NCBI): domain Eukaryota; kingdom Metazoa; phylum Chordata; class Mammalia; order Carnivora; family Otariidae; genus Callorhinus; species Callorhinus ursinus. The sequence continues at coordinate 6,624,613 of NW_027397069.1, forward strand.
GGAGCTCAGAAAAGAGTCTGCTTTGAACCTCTGGTCTCAGAATTTCCTAGATTGGGCTATTACGATGTGGTCACATGGGGTTTTTTTTTTTTTTTTTTTTTTTTTACTGTTTTTACACACAGTGGGACCTTTAGCTTACATCTGGCTTGCTGCGAGCACCCGTCAGACTGTAGCAAACATTTTCTCCTTTCCCTAAATAATGACTTTAATATCACCGAGGGAGAGAATCAAGATGGTGTTATCCAGGACTGAGACTTATAAAAGACTTCTCAGAGGGCTGCCTGGGTGGCTTAGTTGGTTAATCGTCTGACTCTTGATTTGGCTCAGGTCATGATCAAATGGGTCCTGGGATTAAGCCCCATGTTGGGTTCTGTGCTCAGCAGGGAGTCTGCTTGAGATTCTCTCTCCATCTGCCCCTCCCTCTGCTCTGTTTCTCTCTCTCTCTCAGATAAGTATTTATCTGAGAGAGAGAGAGAGAGCATGAGCAGAGGGAGGGGCAGAGGGAGAGGGAGAAGGTTTACTTCTGGGGCTTGGGACGCTGGCCTTTGAGCACAAGCCCGGGCCACAGACAGCCAAAGGCCAAGCCATTGCGAGGTCACCGAGTCAAAGCTGAGGGTGGACAGTGGGGAGATGAGCACCATCCAGGGCTCGGGCACCAGGGATGCAGAGCTGAGGCCTGTGCTTTGCTGTCAGGGTCCGGGTGAAGCAAGCCAGAGCAAGTTAAGGTCCCAGATGAGTAAGAGTGCTCTATAGTGTGCATGGATACAGCAGGTGGGGTTCTAGGGATGGCAGGAAGGAGGTTGATTTTTTTTATTTTGTTTTGGTAAAATATACGTGACATACAATTTTCTACATGAAAGATTTTAAAGAATATGGTTCAGTGACATTAAGAACATTTACATTGAAAAAAAAAAAAAGAATATTCACATTGTTGTGTGGTCATCACCGCCATCCGTCTCCAGAACTTTTTCATCTTCCCCGCTCAACTGAAACTCTATATACATAAAACAGTAGTACCTCATTTCCCCCAGCCCCTGGCAACCACCATTCCACGTTCTGTCTCTATGAACTTGACTCCTCTAGGTGTACCGCATAGAAGAGGGATCATAGAGTTTGTGTCCTTTTGTGACTGGCTTATTTCACGGAACATAATGTCCTTAAGGTTCATCCCTGCTGTAGCACGCGTCAGAATGTCCTTCCTCTTTAGGGCTGAGTAATATCCCATGTGTGCAAACACCGCATTTGGTTTATCTATTCATCTGTCAGTGGACATTTGGGTTGTTTCCACCTTTCAGTGATTGTGAATAATGCCATGAGGGACATGGGTGTACCATCATCTATTAGAGTCTCTGCTTTCAATTTGTTGAGGTACATCCCCAGAAGTGGAAGTGCTGGGTCATATGGTAATTTTTTTTAAAGATTTTATTTATTTTTTGACAGAGCCAGCGAGAGAGGGAGAGCACAAGCAAGGGGAGTAGGGGAGGGAGAAGCAGGCTTCCCGCTGAGCAGGGAGCCCGATGCGGGGCTCGATCCCAGGACCCTGGGATCATGACCTGAGCCGAAGGCAGACGCTTAACGACTGAGCTACCCAGGTGCCCCTCATTTGGTAATTCTTTCTTTCTTCTTTCTTTCTTTCTTTCTTTCTTTCTTTCTTTCTTTCTTTCTTTCTTTTCTTTTCTTTTCTTTCTTTTCTTTCTCTCTTTCCTTCCTTCCTTCCTTTCTTTCCTCTCTCTTTCTTTCTTCTTATTTTTTTTTTTTTAGAGAGGGAGGTAGGGGCAGAGGGAAAGGGAGAGAGAGAATCTTTAGCAGGCTCCACGCCCAGTGCGGAGCCTGACTCGGGGCTTGATCTCACGACCGGAGCTGAAACCAAGGGTCGGAGGCTTAACCGACTGAGCCACCCAGGCACCCAGAGGAGGCACCGATTTTAAAGGCATCTTTAGAATCAGTCTCTAAACAAAAGGCATGATTAGCACAATGCATGGCACATGCTGAATGTTCAATAGCCTATGATAATAGCAATGTCCCTCCTTTAAGGAACTAGCAATTTAAGTGTGTAGGACCAGGTGGTTTGAGTTTCCTAGGTTCTGTGCTCCCTCTAGGGCCGTATTTGGAGACAGGTGGTAACTGTGACATGGATTTCATGGGCCCCAACATGTCCACCTGGCCCCAGAGGTGGTCTGTACCAGGTTGGCATGGTGCCTAACAACCCCAGTGGGAAACCTACCTGTTAACATGATGCGCACAGTGGCTGGCTGTCGCCTCGCACAGAGTCCTGGGAAGGGGGCCGGGGTACGCGTGTTTGGGAAAGGCTGGGAGAAGAGCTGAAGCTGGAGACAGGCAGCCTGGGATGGAAGGAAGCCCAGGGGAGGCACATTGTTAGGGGCCAGCACTTCTGTTCTTGGGTCAGTGGCTGCAATATGGAGAAATGTCGCCACTCGTGTCAGAATTCTTGTGTGGGTTTATACTGTTTTGCACAATTCCCATTCACTCCGTGATCCCTCAGAGGCTCTGTCTCCCATTCACCTTCTTTCTGTCCCATCCTGAATGCACCCAGGCACACGTCTCTACTTCCTAGCTTCCTCCCACTTCTTTAGGAATTAGTACCTGCAATTTTACCACCAGGAGCTTTACTAGAAAATTGAAAAGGCTTGATTCATCCTTGTTCTAGATGGCAAGTAGCTCCAGGCTAAATGTGCTAAGGGGGATTTGAGAATAAAGCCCGGATTCTAGAAAGTCCACGTAGTCATTCTCTCCACTTTTTTTTTTTAAGATTTTATTTATTTATTTGACAGAGAGAGACACAGCGAGAGAGGGAACACAAGCAGGGGGAGTGGGAGAGGGAGAAGCAGGCTTCCCGCCGAGCAGGGAGCCCGATGCGGGGCTCCATCCCGGGACTCTGGGATCATGACCGGAGCCGAAGGCAGATGCTTAACGACTGAGCCACCCAGGCGCCCCCCACTTATTTATCTTATTGTGCATTTATGTTTTAAGAGAGAAAAGAAATATGAGAAAATGAAAGGCCCCCAGCCAGGGTTCTAGGCAGACGCTTCATGATTGCTGATTTCATGCTCTAGCCATTGCGTTGCACGTTTCCCTATCACTTCTTCCCTATGAGACTGTTGGGGATTTGCAGACTGATCCTCCTGAGGCTTTGAAAGTCCTGTGTCGAGAAACGTATTAGGTTAGTATCAAGTAGAAAGCACATATTTACTTAGAGATGGTCAAACCACAGAAGTATAGATGAGGGACACCTGGCTGGCTCAATTGGTGGAGTACGTGACTCTTGATCTCCAGGTTGTGAGTTCGAGCCCCATGCTGGGTGTAGAGATTACCTAAAAAATAAAATCCATAGTAGTGCCTGGGTGGCTCAGTTGGTTAAGTGTCTGGCTCTTGATTTCTGCTCAGGTCGTGATCTCAGGGTTGTGAGACTGAGCCCTGCTTTAGGCTCCGTGCTGGGTGTGGAGCCTGCTGAAGATTCTCTCTCTCCCTCTGCCTCCACCCCTCCCCTCCACGTTCTCTCTCTCTCTAAAAATAAATAAATCCTTCTAATAAAAAATAATTAAAATCTTTTTAAAAAGAAGTAAAATGAAAGCAGCTTTAGCTATTAGATTGAGAGACTGAGCAAAAGGAAAATGAAAAGATGTTAAAACATACTTTGAACTCTTGAGTAAGTGAAAAAATACAAAAGGAAAAGGAAAGTTTCATTACCATTATATCTTTAGCAACCAAAAGTAAGAGAAAATTGGGGCACCTGGGTGGCTCAGTCAGTTAAGTTTTGGCTCAGGTGGTGATCTCATGGGTAAGATCGTGGAATCAGCCCAGCATGGGGCTCTGTGCTCAGCGGGGAGTCTGCTTTATGATTCTCTCTCTCTGCTCCTCCCCCCATTCGCTACCATGTGCATGTTCTCTCCAAAATAAATAAATAAATCTTAAAAAAAAAAGAGTAAGCAGGGCACCTGGGTGGCTCAGTCAGTTAAGCATCTGCCTTCAGCTCAGGTCATGATCCCAGGGTCCTGGGATCGAGCCCCGTGTCGGGCTCCCTGCTCGGCGGGAGCCTGCTTCTCCCTCTCCTCCCTGCTCGTGCTCTTTCTCGCTATCTCTGTCGCTCTTTCTCAAATAAATAAACAAAATCTTAGAAAAATAAAATAAAATAAAGTAAGAAAATGGAAACAGACATCACCATGAATGAAGTTCAAGTGGCTCCTGTTGACAAAATAAGAAATATTGTTAATCATCAGTATCACACAAATTTGAGGTCCCTGGGATATCTGGATATCTCAATCAAGTTAAATTGGCATGATCTACATTGTAGATGATTTGAGTAAGAGTCGGATTTTGGGGTGTGCTTAATGTTTCATTTATTTATAATCACCCTGCAGATGTCTACAGTATGCCCCCACTCCCAACTGTGTTCATCTCTCCCTTCAAAAGCTGGAGCGCACTTAAGGTTAGTGAATAATAACCAGTAAATCCTCTGTTGTAATGGATGCAGACGGGAGTGCAGCATTTCTTTTTCTGTCAACTCAGCAAACATTTTTTAAAAACAATATTTAATTTTTTTTGCAACTTGAAAATCTACATTATTTTATTCTAAAAAAGGAAGTGTAATATTGTCTATATTTATTTTATTTTGGGGACCCCATCACATAGTTTTTTCTAACTCCAGATATTGGCTAAAAAAGTCCCTTTTAAAATGACGGCTAGTGATTTTTCAGGCATTTTTTCAAATACATCTCATTTCTAAAATACATCGAAAAGTGATAGGATGGCTTTCTTAAAGGATTTGCCACAGATTATATCCTTCAAGTAAAGTGATCCTGAATTCAGTCTGGTTGTCAGTTTCATTAAGAAGGAAGTGGCTCATCTCGTATGAATATTCTTCGGCAACATTCTGTAATGCTGACAGTAATGCTTTCTAGGAGCACCCAGATGGGGGACCTTTCTAACTGCAGCTGGAAAGAGTATAAGAAGAATTAATTTGTTATTTCAGAGTGTGGTGGTAGGTTTCAAGAAAAGACTTCTTTGTGGGTCTGTGGTTTTTCTTGGACAGCAAAAGTGAAATCTGCGGACCTAGGGGCTTGGTGACAGTGACAGGTTTAGCAGACTCTCCCAGTGCCACCCCGAAAGGAGAGCAACACCCATATTCTTGACCTTCCATTCCTTATTTTATGCCACATAACCTCCTGGTTAGTAACACTGTAGTTATATATTTAAGAAACATGTGCTTAGGGTGCCCTGGTGGCTCAGTTAAGCGTCTGCCTTCGGCTCAGGTCATGATCCCAGGGTCCTGGGATCGAGCCCCGCATCGGGCTCCCTGCTCAGCAGGGGGTCTGCTTCTCCCTTTCCCTTTGCCTCTCCCCTTGCTTGTGCTCTCTCTCTTAAATGAATAAATAAAATCTTAAAAAAAAAATAAGGCCCTGGAGATGAGGAAAGAGATGCAGAAAGCAAAGATGGTAGATGGGATAAAAGTGAAGAAAGAGTTTAGGGGCACCTGGTCGGCTCAGTCAGTGGAGCATGTGATTTTTGATCTCAGGGTCATAAGTTCAAGCTCCATGTTGGGCGTGGAGCTTACTTAAAAAAAAAAAGGCAAAAAAAGTGAAGAGTTTATGCAGTGCTTCCCAACTTGTTATACACTGTGGCATACAGAGAAAATAATATTTTTATAGCAACTGGGCAGCTCTTGGCAGGCGATGATCAGCTTAGAAGTTGCAGCCATTCCTGGCCCTGTCCAGCTATAGAGACCCAGGTATACACCTTGTAATCTGTTCTTGCATGTTGGTTGGGGAATCCCTGGTCTAGTGAACATCATGAATGTACAGCGACAAGATGGAGGTCTTGGAGCCCTTTGAGAATCTGGTTAAAGTAATGTGTCCACTCCCTAGAAACACCGTAAATGTGCATACACATAGAATTTTTTTGCCCACAATTTCCAGGGATTCATAGAATTGCTCAAGTCCACTTCTGGACCTCAGGATGAGAACTCTTGCTTTAGATCATTAACCGAAGAAAGAGTGTTGATGAAGAAATGAAGGCAAAGGATAAATTCAGCCACTTGGATCAAAAATCCACCTAAAGAATGACAGAATCACAGACTCTTAGGGTTTTCAAAGACCCTTTTTATAAAGCTCTGGCTTTGGAAATGGTTCAAAGGCTGGGGACACCAAGCAGAAAATATCCAGGCCAAGTAATTAGATTCACACAATTGAGCACGTTGCGATGGTTGAGCAGATCACTTAGCTCCACGTTGTCTACCTTTTAAAAGGTATTGATGTTAACCTGGTCAGGATGATGACTTGGTAAATGGTCAGTTCAGTGGCAAATTTAGTTTCTGAATCCCTTCCTTCCCAACATTTTTCAAGGGGAACCTTCCCTAATTTCCTCAACATGCGTGGCGGGATGGGGAGGGTGTGGTGGAGTAGGGTTTTGCATGGACTTCCAAGTGGGACAGAGGCTGCTGGGGGCACTTACTGCTCCCAGGGCTCTGCTGCGTGCTTCCTAATCAGTCATTCCGACTGACTCAGCCCAACTTGCCCAAATAATCCATATGCACCCTTAAAGCCCCTGGAGGGGAAGATGACGGGTACTCAAAACAAGACACTGAGGGCTGAATTCCTTCCTAATTATTTCTGAAACAAAAAAGCCAGCTCTTAACCAACTGAGCCACCCAGGCACCCCAAAAAAGCCAGCTCTTAAAGGACTAAACGGTGAGTAAGGGATGGAGTGGCAGTGTTACCTTGACTACTGTGCGACTTCTATTAGTTTACGCTCAGGTCTCACATCACTTGAAAGTTGTCTCTTTGCAAAACACAGCCTGGAGGGAAATCTTGCCAGGGTCGTGCTCTGGTGAGTTAATATGCATTTAAACAGTTTTATAACAGATTATTTACCAACGGGAACAGAATGCCTTGGCACGGGATGCCTTTGAGAGAGCCGTCCTAGTGCGCTCGCTAATTCCATATTTCAAAATAATTTCCACGTTACCTTCTACTTCTTGAAGGTTCTCTCAAACTCTTCCCTCTACCAGTGAAATGAAAGAAGTGACAAGTCGGTGAGATAACGTTGCCCTCTGGTGTCAGCCAACACAAAAGAAAGAGCTAGAACTCAGGAAGGGGATAAGAAGTAGAAGGAAGATAGAAAGAAGACACTCATACCAGGAGAAAGGTGGAGACAGAGAGAGGGAAGGGAATGAAGAGGGAAAAAGGGAGATGGGTATGGTGTGCCATACCCACTGCATCCTCTTGTCACTGGTGAATGAGGGTATTTCAACTCCCCCTTGGCTGAGAAGGAGTGATACTGCCCTGGCTATTTGTCTACTAAATCTGGTGCCTCTGTGACCTGTGATGGGGTAGAGTAGGTTCATGGAGGGATGGCGCTTGGCCTTTCTCTTTGGGGGACTAATGGGGAAGAGAATTGGGTGATGGTCAACCATCAGAATTGCAGATACATATCTGAAAACCCACCTCTTCCTTAAGATGGAGACCAGCCGGAGATTTCCGTTCCTTTTAGGGATTCTACCAGTAATCCCCAAGGTGGGCAGGGCCTCACTGTCTGGCCTTTTAGTATACGCCTGGGCTTGAGGGCCTTGTGGGGGGAGGGGAAGTGACAGCACCACCGGCCCCTGGAGTTCCTCCTCACCCCAGCTCTTCTCCTCGTGCCACATTACCAAACTTTGCCTACCCTTTGGCTGTGCTTGCCAGAGCACTTGAGCAAGGAATGGTTGGCTTGTCCAGCCTATTAAATCTTGACTCTCATTCTTTAATGTGTCTATCCTGTCATTGACTTTTGGTGCCCTATAGAGGGACAAGCATTATGTCTTCTTGCTGCAAGCTGTGGAAAGGCAGTGGAATATTGTTAATGACCTTTTTACAGAAACAATTGATGACTTTAAAGAATCAATGGAAGCCGAAGGCAAAAATGTGGGTAAAGTTGGGGCAGAGGCATGGGGAGATCAAGTATTCCATCTCTGGTCAAGACTAGAGGAGATAACAGAGCCATGGAAAGGAGTCCTTTGGGCAGGAGAGCTCTGTGGGGAACAAGGAGAGGGCTGGGGATGTTTGGTTTAACTGGAGAAAGGCAGGAGTTAAGGCAAAGAAGAGACGTGAAGTTGGGAGAAGGAGGTGCCATCCGGTGCAAGTCCCCATTGTAGATTCTCTTGGTTTCTTCAACTCTTAGTTCAAAAGATAGTAAACCTGGGACTTCTTATGGATTCCTCAATCTGGCAGAACTCTTGAGTGAAAGAGGATTAGTAGTCTAGCTCCTAGCACCTGGTGAATTCAGGACATGTTATCGTACGGATGAATGTAATATCGCAACTGATTTTATTATCGGCTTTTAAATAGAAGGCATGTGTATGGATGGTAAATAATAAGAGAAAAAGGGAAAACAGATGGCTACCCCCCCCACCATGTCCCCACTATGTCCATGCAAGGCACTCAGGTTAGGGCTAGTCAGAGTTGTGGAAAACATGAAAGACTGTAACTACAGGAGAAGTCTAGAGGGAGAAAAGAAAACCAGTGGAATAATTTTCAGAGAGAGCTAATTCATGATTTGTAAATTATTTTATTTAGTTATTGTGCACTTGAAACAAAAGCGGCATAATAGTAGTTTACCCACATTCTATTCTATAGGCAAGGCAATGCACAGGGGATTGGGTCAGGTACCCCACTGGGCACTTCCTCTTTCTACCCCCACCAATTTCTCCCACAGGTGAGACAGCTTAGTTGATGCATATGAATACCCAGGATTGGCTTTTAGGTCAAAGAAAGTGCAAAAGGACATTCTGAGCCCTATGTGATGTGATGTGATGTGATGTGATGTGTGTGTGATCCTACCCATTTTAAGCAGGTGCCTTCCAGGAAGTCAGTGCTTTTGAACTTCAGGTTTCGAGTACCCATCCACCTGGAGCCACTTACCTTGCATTTGCTCCCTCAGAGCACGTGGCTTAGTTTATTTGACTCTAGCACTGGCTTTGCCTGTAACCTTAGTGCTCTTTTCTAGAAAAAGATTTGGTGAGACTTACTAAACTCAGACTAGGTTGTTCCTTAAGAAGTTGGTTCGTTTTCGCTCATTTTATTTGTCAGAATGTGAGATCTACCGCTATGGATCAATGATTTTGTGAAACCTTTCTCCACCCCACCCCCACCCTGCCCCATCTTTCTTTGTAAGCCAAAGCGATTTTGTATCACCCAAGCAACAAAGTGATTTACGAAATGAAAGAGAGGGACAATCTATTCCAATGGTTAAGAGGCAATAAAAAATATTTATGTGTGCCTGGCTGATGTTGACTTTTGGAGAGCATTCACTTGTAAACTCAAAGCTGAGGAAAACGAAAGATGAAAAAGCCAGCCCTTGGGGTTCTAATTCTGAACACAGGTCTTCTTAGGGGAAAAAAAAATCGTCCTTGTTTTGGTTTCAGATTCTGCATTTGTCAAGCGAAGTTATTAGCTTGGCCTCCTCTATCAGCACTGCTGATTTTCATAAGGCTGACTCTCAGACCCGGGGCTCAGAGGTTGGCAGTCTGGCGAGAGGCGGTGGGGTCATGCTGGGGGTTTCCTGGGGCACGCACAGGTGGGGGTGGGGTGGGTTGTTGAATTTGAATTCTTCCTAGGCCTCATCTTTTCTTTTTATCTTCCTCGTCTCTCGAATAATAATGCCCTCGTGAAGAAAACATTTTTTAAATTAAACAGCAGATGGTTATATAGGCTCGGTTCCTTCTCCCGCTGACATCTTGCACCTTGCTGAACGCTACCTGAAGCCCAGTGTTGGGTGTGCGGAGATTTAGGGCCGATGGGTCGGATTGTAATCTGCATGCACCCCAGCTGATGAATCGGTGGTAAGGCTTTGCTCTGTAATATTTGTACGGAAAATGCAATGTTTGCACAATAAAGCTCTCCAGATTTTTTAAGCCGTAGGAGCGAGGCCAGTTTACAATCAATGATAACAGGTTTCATGCGCTGCCATTACCACAAATAGTATCTTATTTCAGCAAAATGGTGGCAGTCAGCAGGAGGTCCAACAATGCAGATTTTAATCAGAAAATTTAATTTTATATACAATTCACAGTTTGTGCACGGTGAGAAATGTTTCTCACTGCATGAACTTTCAGGACTCGGCTCCAAGCAAAAGGAGTTTCAATTTATGTAACGCCTTTCTCAGCAAACAATACCCCAAAGCACTTCCTGGTAATATATGCTCGTGCTGCTCGGGAAGCTACTGCAGCAGTCCTTCTTAAAATTACCCAGGATATTTATTTGGAGCAATTAAAAGAAGCACCGTGTTCCACACAAATCCGTTTTTAATGCAGACGTTATGTGGGCCACCGTTTCAACGCCGGCTCCCTCTGACAGCACCACCACCCTGTGCTCCCTCGGCCCAGATTCGCTCCCTTGTGCGGCAGCTTTCCGCCTGGGCTCATCTCATTCTCCCGGTAACTTGTAAACACTCAGAAGAGAAGTCCATAATGGAAGTGTTGACAGGGCCTTTACAGGAAGGGCCCCAGGTTTGGAGGCACTGAATCGCAGGCTGGGCCCAGGAAGTGGTGGGTGCCGGGAGGGCCCGGAGGGCCACTCGGCTGTCCCGCAGATGACCCAGAGATGCCAGCCCTTGACTGATTTGCTGCTCTTGAGCAGGGGCTGGGGCTACAGGGTGCCAGGCTGCTTTTTCTGAAAGGGCAGCAGGACCCACTCCTCTCTGTGAGGTGCGGGGATATCACACACATATTTGGTAAGAGCAGGCAAAGGCTGTCAGAGGGAGGAGGCAGAGTCAGAGGGAGGAGGCAGAGGCAGAGGGAGGAGGCAGAGGGAGGAGGCATGGTCAGAGGGAGGAGGCGGAGGCAGAGGGAGGAGGCAGTGGCAGAGGGAGGAGGCAGGGTCAGAGGGAGGAGGCAGAGGCAGAGGGAGGAGTCAGAGGCAGAGGGAGGAGGCAGTGGCAGAGGGAGGAGGCAGGATCAGAGGGAGGAGGCAGAGTCAGAGGGAGGAGGCATGGTCAGAGGGAGGAGGCATGGTCAGAGGGAGGAGGCAGAGGCAGAGGGAAGAGGCAGTGGCAGAGGGAGGAGGCAGGGTCAGAGGGAGGAGGCCATGGCTAAGCTCAGGGCACCACCTTCCCATCTGTGGAAGGGACAGGAACTCATAATTAGTTGTCCATCCCCTGGGATGGAGGTGATGAGCGTGAGCTCCAGAAATGGAAAGTCTTGGGTAAGTCAGCCCCACCTTCAGCGGAGCTGGCAAAGGCAGCCAGGTGGGACGCCATCGGCCTGGTCTTGCCCCTGGTCCCTGCCAGGAGACACCCTCTCTGCTTATGAGAGCAAAGCGCCCCCTCCGTTGTTCCCTAGTAGGGCCTGTGATGGAGTCGCACTCCCCATCCCTCAAGCCGGCCTACACCTCTTCCCTGTTGGTGGAGCCTACATGACCTTGAGTTCATGGACAGTTAATCCTGTGTTGGGGGCAAGGGGGTAACAGTGGCTTAACCAGGAGCACCCCAGCCCTGTTTTGTGTTATTCTGGGACCCTGGGGGTGAAGCCATGAAGGCACCGTGCCTGGCTGGTATGCTGCCTCTCTGCAGGGTACATATTTCTGTTTTGCTTTCCATGTGGTCTTGTGCTTTCTATGCTTCATGCTTGTCTTCTGGACCAGACTGTGAACGTTTGAAGGAAGGGATCATGTTTTACTGTGTATAAGCACCTGAAACAGGAGGAGCTTCAGGAAGAACTAAAACAGGAATCCTGACGACCAGCGGTATGGTTTTAGGAATCAGTCACATTGTATTTGACTCATTCTCTATCTGTGGGTCTGGTTCCACCACCAGAGTGAGCTGCTAAGGGCGGGACCCTGAGTTACACATTTTTATATCCCTGGCAACTCACACAAGAGAGAGGAGAACATTTTCCATTTGGTTTGGGAATTCATTAACTGATTCACTGATTCCTTCAACAAAAATTTATTAAGGGCCAGCACCATGCTGGATGCCAGGAACCAACAAGTAGCTACGCCTTCTGTCTCTGTAGTTTTAATTCCTATCTCACTAGAGTATGTGTAGAAAAATGATGTTGCCATTTTTTAAATGGGACACATTTGTCTATTTTACAAAAAAACAAAAAACAAAAAACAACCAAAAACCAACCGCACGCGGTTCCTTGTCACTGAAACTTATCAATTCCTTCCTTATCCTCCCGTGAGATGAAATAAAGTTGCAAACCGTTATTTTACTCCAATCTTACTTACCAAAGGCATTGGTTGCCCATATTAGTCAGATCTAATACTTACAGTTAAGAGAAAGCCCTTCTGGTGTGGAGCTGATGGAAGAATGATCAGGCTCCCACAATGCAAGGTGGGGTCGTTTCTTCCCCTTTTGTTATATGAAAAGCTTCAAGCATTACTAAGTGATGACAGATAGTACACTTGGCTTCTGGTATTTCTTTGAAGGCCTGCCTGTAGCGTGCTGCTTGGAAGCAGGAATGATTCCACAAATGGCCAGGGAGCCACCTCTAAACCGCCCTTCACACCAGGTCCAGGTGTGTAAACAGAGCAGATAGGCCCTCCGCCCTGGAAGAAGGAGAGCTGGAGTGGAGCATTACAGTTTTCAGAATCCATTCTTCTCCCTCCGAGGCAGTATCTCAAAAATTCCCTCAAACTGTTTTTCTCCTCTGAAGCTGCTAATTGCATCAGAGATCCTTCCTTATAGAGAAGGAAAAGGGTCTTCCCAAGCCCCCACAGCAAGTGGGTGCCAGAGTGGGCACTGGGACTCAGGTACTTTCTTGCAAATCTTGGGTGGCCGTCCACCACCCAGCACACCTGAGCCCGTCCTCCCTGTGATGAGAAGTGGCCGTGGTGGCCAAGTCAGAAGGAGTCCCTTGGAAGCCCACGCCCAGAGTCCTGGCAGCAGGATGTTTCGGGTCATGTGAAGACTACCTGCTGGGGCCTCTCTTTTCAGGGTCTTCTTGGTGTGTCCATATATAATGTTTATATATTATCATATATCTATAATCAAATATATATAATTATCAATTATATGTATAATCAAAAAGTGTTTCAGTAGATCTGTATTTGTAATTAGCTCCAACTTAGTTTTTATTTATTTTTTATTTTTTTAAAGATTTTATTTATTTATTTCACAGAGAGACACAGCGAGAGAGGGAACACAAGCAGGGGGAGTGGCAGAGGGAGAAGCAGGCTTCCCGCGGAGCAGGGAGCCCGACGCGGGGCTCGATCCCAGGACCCTGGGACCATGACCTGAGCCGAAGGCAGACGCTTAACGACTGAGCCACCCAGGTGCCCCCCAACTTAGTTCTTAAAAATTTGACATATATATATATATATGTTTAAGATTTTATTTATTTGACAGAGCAAGAGAGCACAAGTAGGGGGAACAGTAGAGGGAGAGGGAGAAGCAGGCTTCCTGTGGTGCAGGCCCGATGAGGGGCTCGATCCCAGGACCCTGGGATCATGACCTGAGCCGAAGGCAGATGCTTAACCATTGGAGCCACCCAGGCGCCCCTGACATGTATATTTTCTTAAGACTGTATTTTTAAGTAACTTCTTCACCCCATGTGGGGCTCGAACTCATGACCCAGGAATCAAGAGTTGCACACTCCACCGACTAAGCCAGTCAGGTGCCCCCCAAATTTGCTATGTATTTAATGAAAAATTTGGAAATACAAAAATGTAAAAAGAAGAATCTCATCGCCCAAACACAGTAATTGCTAACATTTTGGTGTATTTTCTTCTGATGTGGTTTCTTTTTAACATGGTTGTAATCGCATTGTAGTAATAATAGCAGCTAACATTTGTTGAGGGCCTACTATATGTCAGGTCCTGTTCTTTATATGTCTTATCTCATTTAAGTTTCCTATCAACCTATGAGGTAGTTACTATTATTACCCCCATTTCACAGATAATAAAACTGAGGCACAGTGAGGTAAGTACCAGCAGTAGATAGTGAGTGGGAGAGCCAAGCAGTCCATCTCCAGACTTGGCATCTGGAGCTTGGTATCTGTTTTTGAACCTGACTTTATATTAAAAGCACTTTCTTATTTTCTTTGGAAACACCAGCTTTCATGGCTGCCTAATAGTCCATCAAACAAATGTCCCATGGTTTACTTAACCACGCCTCGATAATTTATTTATTTATTTTAAAATTTTTATTTATTTATTTGACACAGAGAGAGAGAGAGAGAGAGCACAAGCAGGGGGAGCAGCAGGCAGAGGGAGAAGCAGGCTCCCTGCTGAGCAAGGAGCCCGATACAGGGCTCGATCCCAGGACCCCAGGATCATGAGCTGAGCTGAAGGCAGACACTCAACTGACTGAGCCACCCAGGCATCCCCACACCTCAGTAATTTAAATGATACAACTGTGAATCAAGTAGTCTTTGTGAAAGAGGCTTTTTCTACATTTGGGATCACAGGATTTTCTTAGGATAAATCCCCAGATCTAGATTTAAGAGGTACAAGAAAATGATGACAAGTCCACTGATACATACTGCCCAATATTTTCCAGGTGGGCTGCACCTGGTCTCACTGCCCCCAGCCATGTGAGTGTTGGCCCCAGAGCTTACCACTTATAAAATGATTGATTCATTTGATAGGCAAAAACATTGCTTTTAGCAGTTCTTGCCATGAAAAAAAATTGATCTTTTTATAAACATTCGTTTTTATGGCTGCGTGCAGCATTTACCTGTAAGATACCTGTACATTTCCGTCTTTTTATTCCCTCTTTCGATTTCAGACCTGGAGCTAGGGTCTTGGTTCATCTGCATGTTTGTTATAAGGGATAATCAAGAGTAGTTAGAACAGAATGGGGGTGGGGGGCACCGGAATAAGGAAGGTCTCAACTCCCCACCCTGCTTTCGCTCCTGACAGAAACTTCCGGACCATAGAGGACTTAGGGCCATCTCTAGGACTGCCCTCCTAGCCATCACCAACACAGGGACATCACGTAACCACAGGCACGTCAGAGAAGCACAATAAATACCTTTGGAGGGGTGAATCGGTGGACTGTTCTATCACCGTCTGCCAAACCTTAACCTACCCTCCCCTAGCGACTCTATAGCTTGAATCACTGCAGCTCAGTGTTCCCTTTGGTTAAAAAAAAAAAAAAAAAAAAAAAGGTTTGCCTCTGTGATCCCAGGTCCTGGCCTTATTAGGATCCTAGAGGAGTGGCCAACCAGAGGTCTTTTAGCCCAAGGCAAATAACTAAGATCAAAGCCTCCTGGATCTCTCCGGGGAGGTCCTTGCCTGAGAGGACCAGGACCTCAAGTCAAAAAAGACTGGGCTCACCCCTTCCCTTTGTGACCCGGGAGCTTGCCATCCTTGATGGGAAAAGGGGAGAAGGAGGCAGATTAGGGGGAGCGGGAAAGGTGAGGGAGGTGATGTTCTTGGGGGAGGCCAGTGAGGGCAAGTGTTTAGAAAGATGGCTCAGGGGCGCCTGGGTGGCTCAGTCAGTTAAGCGACTGCCTTCAGCTCAGGTCATGATCCTGGAGTCCTGGGATCGAGTCCCGCATCGGGCTCCCTGCTCAGCGAGGAGCCTGCTTCTCCCTCTGCCCCTCCACCCTCTCATGTGCTCTCTCTCTCTCTCTCTCTCTCATTCTCGTTCTCTCAAATAAATAAATGAATCTTTAAAAAAAATAGAAAGATGGCTCAAAGGCTTGCTGAGCCCCGGCTTCTTCCTGTAAGGAGCCCTCGCTGGGCACGACCTCTCTTGCTCTCTTGGGGCCTTCAGAGATGCTGGCTAAGCTCACTCCTGCCTTCGGGGACTGTGGGACTCACTCAGATGAGTTGTTACTTGACATCTCTGACTCCATTTCTATATACACTGTACAATGTAAAATTCAAGTGTTTTGAGAACTTCAGATGTCAACTGGGACAAATATTGCTTTATGCCTGTACGTTTTAAATGTATGTTAAAAATTTGCCAAATATTAGTCATGACGTATGATGCTGGCATTGAAGTGGTCGAACTTTTAAGTGAAATGTACAGGAGGGTAGCCATCCACATAGGAGTACCTTAGTTTAAAAATTAAGTGTAAGACATTTTAAGACTATGATTATACCAACCTCTTCTGTGAATCAGTCAGGGATGTGAATGTGTATAACATTAGAAAGTATGTCACATGGGAGAAATCAGTCAACTATTTTAGAGTTAATGTGGCCCTAAACAGAATTATGGAAACTTACTTGTTACTTACTTATAAGTAAGTTTGCTTCTAAAGTTTAGCCTGGCTAGGAGTTCCCAAACTATGTTACAGCATAATTAGACTTAGACCCCTAATGTAAAAGCCACATTTAATCTTTCAGAGTTTTGCTTGGTGGTTTTTCTTTTTAATCTGCAAAATGATAGGTCAGACCAGAGTCTGATTTAATGAGTCTCGGTGGGGCCCAGACACTGGTATTTATTAAATGCCCACCACGTAATTCTAATGTGCAGCCAGGGTCAAGAACCATTGGCCTAGATGATCCCTAAAGTCCTTCTCTGGCACCTAAATGCTGTGATTTTTGTAATTTTAAAATTTAAAAGTCAGTAAGAAAATCAGGTTCACTTCACAGAGCATTCTGCTTAAAAACGTCTTCCCAAATTCAGAGGTCTCAGAAATCCTAAAATGAAACTTACTTCATAACTGACCCAACCCCAACCCCATGAGGTATTTTGGGCAGATGTTATGAATTTTGAAAATTTATGTTTGCCCTACATTTCAACATTCCTAAATGAGTTTTAAGGCAATTACAAAAAAAAATTTTTTTTTTCACCTTTGAGAGTCAAGATGTGGTCAAAGTTTTTGATTTGGAAATCAGAAGGATCCAATGAAATGTTTATGGATAAAGATAGAGGGGAAATGAAGATATTGACTCTTAGCTGGTAGCTTGGGATGACAACTCCCTATGTGTGAGTGTGTGTTCGCACATGAGCCTCTGCTGGGATCAGTGAGGAGCAGTTGATGTTGGGGGAGGGGGGAGTAGCTCATAGACACTAAAAGGACAGATGGTGGCAGACCGTAGCCATGGGGCCAGGATGCTACTAATTTCAAGGCAGTGTCCACCTAGGAACCGTTCTTATTGAAGACTACGTTCCCAGAACCATCAAGTTTTTAAGATGTCGTTCAGCTGGAGATGGTTTTTATTTTGTTGTTATAAAGCCCAGGCATCCACACTAAAGGCTCAAATAACCACATCTTTACTTGTGGCTCACAAGTGTATCTGCGGCAAAGAGGCTGAAACCTCTCCACGAGTAAGTCAGGAAACAGATAGATGCAAGTTTGGTATTTATATTAGAAATACAAGTGAAAGAAGGAACATTACCATCAGAAGTGTGCATTTCTAAAGATTCATTTGAAAGTTTTGAAAAAAAGTAAAGCTCATGCCCTGGGGCTTCGGGGAGTATGTACAAAATACAATAATTAAATTAAGTCCAGCAGTTAAAATTCCTCATAAAAAGAAAAAGCTGGAGCGCTTCCCAATGGGGAATGCTTGACTTAAAAGAAAGGTTTTACTCTGTGGCCTGAAGGTCAACAAACTGGAACTCTGTGGGAATGTATAAAATTTCTTAAAGGGTTCTTCCGTCTTTGTTTGGTTGAAAGAAAATAAAAGAGTAAAAAGGGGCAAGTTTTGAAAATTCAAAAAATGAAGGTGCAGACCTAAAATCATCATGATTTTTATAAATGCAGCACCAGAGGCTATGAAAACACGCTCTTTTCTGAGTACTAATCTAACACATATGCTCTTTGAGGAGGAAGGAAAAAGACCAATGGTTCCATTCGAACAAACCATTTTAAAATGTGCTTGTTTTCAGAAGCAGTGCATGCAAATTCATGTCCCATTCATTTGCTACTTATTTTGGAGATATTTACCTTAACTATTCTCATAAATATATTTCACAATTTAAAATTCCTTAGATGACACAAAGGCTAATTGATTTTTAAAAGATTTTTACAAAGCAAAGGTGTAAAAAATGATTTGGAGGGTCACATCCTTATTTACCTAAAATGGGATATTTATCATAATTTGAAAATAACTGTTTTTATAAATAATCACTATTGCTACCTCTCTGGTAATGTTCTCCTCCCCACCCCCAAAAGGAATACAGTTAAGAACACAATAGAAATCAGGGGCGCCTGGGTGGCTCAGTTGTTAAGCGTCTGCCTTCGGCTCAGGTCATGATCCTGGGGTCCTGGGATCGAGCCCCGCATCGGGCTCCCTGCTCTGCGGGAAGCCTGCTTCTCCCTCTCCAGCTCCCCCTGCTTGTGTTCCCTCTCTCGCTTTGTCTCTCTCTGTCAAATAAATAAAAAATTCTAAAAAAAAGAACACAATAGAAATCAAATTTTATATCCTTGAACTTTGTTACTTATAAGTATCATGAATTTCAGGTTGTATACTCAAATAATTTCCACTAAAACATAAGGAGCCAGTAATGCGGGATCCTCATCTTTATTGCTTAAATAGAATCTGAATGTTGCCTTTGCATTAGGACAGCAAGATCAAATGCAGGACATTAGGAATAGCAGTTTTGGCAGCAATATTTAATTTACTGAATAATTAGCAGCCTCATTGGCATTTCTACTTTGATTCCCAAAGTACAATATTAGCTGTCCCCTGCACTCGGGCTCTCTGCAGTAAAATGGGCTAATAAACTTCCTGTGCCAAGTTCACAGTAAATGAAAGGCTATGGAGCATCCTGCAAGCAGCTCCCGATTTAGGATGCTAGATTTACTTCCAAAACATGGACACGGAATTAGAAAAAGAATTGTTACCCCGTTTTGTTTTCTCTGCTACATTTGTTGATTTTGCATTTGGAACGGCAAGGGGAGGTAGGAAAGAAAGACTATAAGGAAAAGCGAAATAGAAGCAGACCAAGAGCAGACACAGAGACCAGAGAGGAGCGAGGAGACAGAGAATAAAGGCGACGGAGGAGGGGCTGAAGCAGTGAGGCTGGAGCCAAGAGGAGGCCCAGAGAGCTAACAGAGCTTGGTGAGTGCCCCCTCTGTCCTCGAGGGCTACATCCTGCTCCCTCCTCCCTCCACTGGATTCCTACCTTTAGACCACCCAAGACATTCTCCAGCCACTTAGACCAGTCCTCAGTGGGCAGTCACGCAAAATGTTACATCTAGGGGGTGATCCAGGGCCTACAGGAGCCAGGGGGCCACGGAGGCCCACTTCAAGGTGGCATTTGCCTGGTGGTGGAGTTTCCTGACTGCGTCTGATGACTGGTTGTTTCAGTTGTGATGAGCTCAAATACCTTTGCTGGGTCCGGGACTGTGTCTGAGGGAGGCAGTTACTGAAAACGAGGTTTCAGGGCCCCCTGGCTGGCTCCGTCCGTGGAGCGTGTGACTCTTGATCTCGGGGTTGTAAGTTCAAGCCCCACGTTGGGCGTGGAGCCTACTTAAAAAAAAAAAAAAGAAAAAGAGGTTTCAGCTTCTTTCTCATTGTTTCAAAAAACTTATTTGGAGCTTCCTTAGTGGGGAACTTAATGTGAAACCAGAAATCTGAGGAGTTCCTGGGTGTGGAGCTGTGTGGTTTAGTGGTTTAATTTCAAGACATTCAGACATTCGTTGTAGGCTTGGTTTTGCCAGCTGTGTGACCTTGAGCAAGTCCACTGAAAGGGCCAGTATTTGCACAGCTCCAGGAGGCCACTCATAGTCTATGTTTTCTATGTGGATGGAGCCCCCTCCCTCCAGGAATCGGTACTGCATAATCTTCCCGGGCTTCAGTAACCTCTACAAGATCAGGGTGGTTGGACAGGATGCTGACGTGAATTTGTAGTCAGAACAGCTCTATAGTGAGAGAAATTTCCATGGTCCAGGAATGGGACTAGGAGGTTCTGAACAACAACAACAACAACAAAAGAGCCGCAAAGCTCCCCTGGAACGTGCACGGCTGTTGGGAGTGTGCCGCCACACCCAGCGTGTCCAGGGATTGGTCCCACCAGTATGTTCTTCTGTGAGGCCAGAGCCTTCACCGGCCAGTAAAAGTGAACGAGAAAATGGGGTTCACCTGATAGAAGTTCACTTTCCAGCCAGCTCTGCTGGGGGTGGCGGGTGGGGGGGGGGAAGGGGGATGGGAGTTCCCGCCCTGGACTGCAGCGCAGGCTGAGCACCGAGATGGAAATTATCTGACCTTTCCTGAATGCCTGAAAGCATGATGCTAGTGCTTTCTAAAAAATACCATATTTATTTATTTGTTTGTTTTTATTTGACATTCATTCCTTTCTAAAGATGATTTTTTTTTTTTTTTAAATCATGGTAAAATCTACACATCACCGGATGCAAGCTGCCCCGAGGAGGCTGAGAGTCTGGGCAGCTGTGTGCAGCTGAGGCAGATGCTGACGGGGCAGTTGACAGCTGGGGGTTGTCTGCTGACCTCCCCGACCCCTGCCCGGCCGGCCGAGCCAGCGAGCGAGTGGGGACGGGGCGAGGGGCACCCGGGTGGGGCATTCCGTGCCCACTGCCTCCTCCTGGCAACTCTTTGAGTTAGGTATTGTTGTTCTCGTTGAAGAAACTGATACTCAGAGAGAATAAACGACTTGTTTGAATGTGACACAACCTGGTCATCGGAAAGCCAGGATTAGAACTTAAGTGTCTGACGGAGGAAAGACTCTGTTCCTGATTCGAATGATCGCACTTGGAGCGAACTCCTGCTGGGGGTGAGAGGTGAGCAGGAGAGGGATGCGGAGATGCATGGCAATGTCCAGGTTTCAGGGCATCCACACTCTTTGGGGGACACACACACGTAACAGCCACCATCTGATCCAGGGCAATGGAGGGACTGGGGGAGGGTCAGTGAGTCATCTGTGGGCAGCTGGGGAGACCTCACAGACGTGACCTTCAAGGTATGCCTTGAAAAGTGGTTAGGAGTTTGTTGGGTGAGAGGAAGGGGTTGCAGCTTATGCACAGGCTTTGCAGAAGAGGGTCAGGAACTACCGCCAGCCAGCCCGGCTGCTCGTGGCCAGAGCCCCTTGACAGAGGTGACGCGGCACTGGTGTGGAAATGCTGCTGGTGGTGGGAGCTCCCTCAGGCCAGACTGGGAGATGCGTCGCAGAGTCTCCCCCCCAACGCCGCCGCCGGAAGTTGCTGCACGAATTCCAGCCCCTGGAAACCCACTGGGAGGAAACGGGTGTGGTCCTTTCCTCATTTGGGAGTTCGGGTTATTAACAGTTTCCCCGGAGAATCTAAGCCAGCATTTCATGTTAGCTTTTATGTTCTTCCTTCCCTGGAACTCAAAAGAGCCCATTAAAAAAAAAAATTAAGGGGCGCCTGGGTGGCTCAGTCGTTAAGCGTCTGCCTTCTGCTCAGGTCATAATCCCAGGGTCCTGGGATCGAGCCCCGCACCGGGCTCCCTGCTCCGCGGGAAGCCTGCTTCTCCCTCTCCCACTCCCCCTGCTTGTGTTCCCTCTCTCGCTGTGTCTCTCTCTGCGTCAAATAAAGAAATAAAATCTTAAAAAAAAATTAAGCCACATGCCTAGAGTGTGAAGTCTTCTGAAGAAACTCTCCACCACAAGGCTATCTGAAATGGAATGTTCCTTTTTCTCTTGATTCTGTGTCTGAATAACTAAGGCAATTTCTTCATTGTTTCAAAACAAAACAGAACCCAGCCAAACCAGCTATGTGGCATTATGTAGACCAAAAAATCCAGTTTGTTTTCACTGAATTTCTCCCCTTTATCTAGATATTTTAACATCTTGTTTTTCACAAGATGGAGTTTTCAGTATATCAACTCTCTCACAACATGTAATGAAAGAAATCTTGAAAATTCCTTCCAGGGCTTAGACTAATCTCTGGGACCAGTTTTCTATATGTTTACATGTTGCACACACAGTGTGAGAAATTGATTTTGACCAATGGAGAAGCCTAACATAGTTACAGGATTCCCTCTAGGTCAATAGGCACAGGTGATCCAAGGGTGAGTTTTCTATCCTTTCTGATAAATAGAAAGCTCTGTCTTTGACTTAGGGTTCAGCATTTAAACCAAGGGAACTTCCTTGGTTCCTGAACAAGAGCTCATACTGGAGAAAGGCACCCCCGGTTGGCCAGATTCTGTCCTAAGATGGAGCACAGCTTTCCCATTCCCCGTGTACGGCCAACGGGAGAATGGGGCAAGACTGAAGTGTTCGTTCCCTTAGTAAGTCTGACAGGCTGTTTACAAACTGACTTTCCTTTTCAGACTTCAGGCAGGACTCCCGGCTTCAGGATTGCAGCCTGGCCGAGCTCCTAGAGACCAAAAGAGCAGGGGAGAAGGAGATAAAATGGGTGCAAGAAGTGGCTGGTTTGCCAAGCATATGGTGTGTAGTTTTTCAAATGTTTTAAATTCTTAATCCGCACCTCTCTCGTTACTATCACTACTGTCGTCAATGGCACTTTTTGTTGTGGCATTTGACATTATTTTACGCCTTTGCTCTTCCTTTGACTTCACACAAGAGCGTTTTAATTTTGAAAGAAAAGTGCATCCGGAACCAGTCCTACGACTTTCATGCTAGCTGGCTGCTTGGCACTGGGTCGGGCTCAACAGATGTTTGTTGAATGAATAAACGAATGAATGAATGGATCCTCCGAAAAAAGTTCAGAGAAATCTTTACTTTCAGGAAAGGCTTCTTATTTTTGTTTTGTTTTGTTTTTAAACTCGGGATTATCACTTATAGCATCCTCTATGGATTTGACAGGGAAATTGGAAAAGTTGGTTTTTGAATCTTTTGAAGATTCAAAAAGCAAAAGCAAAAAAGCCGTCTAAAATGGAATGCTCATTTTTCTCTAGATTCTAATACCGTGTTTGAATATGGTGGGGAATTCAACTCAACGACTGAAAGCAGGGGGACCCGAATCCTCCGCAGGTCCCTCTGGCCACGAGTCCGGATTTGAGCCCGACAGACTAAGGGCGCGCGGGGGTCTGGTCAAGGAGATCTGGGCCCAAGAGATGCGCCAGTCTCTTGCAGGGTCCCTAGGGCTCGTCCTTGCTCCCGGCCCTGGCGCTGACTTCGGGGCTGGAGTCGGTCGGTCCCCAGGGCAGGCGCGAGGGCCCCGCGCAGGTGTCGGGCCTGTGCGCGGGGTGCGCCAGGGGTGCTGGGGGCCTGGGAGACCCGAGAGAGACGTTATTGTTACACTGTAACGAGTCTGATTAACATGCTCCTGACACTTTCCCTTAGTTTCTCCGGCTCCTAGCAACAGCTCACAAAGGCGCAGGATTGTCCCGGGCTCCGCGGGGACACGGGGCAGCCTTTGATCTGCCACCATTACAGCGGGGCTGCGCGACAGGCTCGCGGGCTCCGGGCGGCCCGCGGCGGGCGGGCGGGCGGGCGGACGAGCGGGGCCCGCAGTCCCGGCCCACTGGGCTCCCCCGGCCCAGGCCGCGCCCCGCCGGGAAGGGACGGTGCGCCTCCGGAGGGCGCGCGCGGTGCCTCCGGGGCCTCCACTCTCCGCGTCCAGGTGCCCTCGCGCGCCGCCGGCCGCCCTGGGTCCTCGGGAAGTGCCGGCGGCGGGGGACGCGGGACTCCGCGTGTCCGGGCCCCGCGGGCGCACGTCCTCCCGACGGGGCGCGCTGCCCGGGCTCGCCGAGCCCTTCCCGTCGGAAGGAGCAAACACCGAGCCGTTCACTTACAAACAAAAATTTCAAAAAGGAAGGGCGCGAGCGACAAATCCCTTGTCTTTTACAAGACTTGTAAACAGTTTTTTTTGTTTTTTGTTTTTTTAAATAAAAATTCTGCAGGCTTCAGTCCGCTTAGCTGGAACGGGGTCGGATCGACAGCAAACGACCACAAAAGGCGCTAACGACGATTTCAGTTTCTTCCCACACATCACTTTCTTTATGTCGTTGGCAGTTCTTACCGATTCGGAAGGAAATATGCTGCCAAATAATTGCTGGAATGTAAACAAACTACCATCACCAAACATCCACAATCACCCATCATCACAGGACAGCAAAAAGCTGCCCGGTACCACGGCGCAAGCTTTCAGGTACTAAGTTAGGTATTTTAATTGCCATTTTGTTCGCTCTGTTCGCCCCCCACCCCCGTCCCGAGTTAAAATAAAGCGCGGAAAGGAAGATTAAAGTTTTAACATTTAAATGTTGAGCTCTGCTAATTACTTTCCTCCACTTTCCCCCGAAACTGCGATGTGAAAACCTCGCGGGGGAGGGTCTCTGGGCTGGGAGGACAGTGTCCCCGAGCCTGGGGCATAAACTCCGCGGTGACAGACCGGCTCGGTGCCCCTCGCCGGCATTAATATGCACAAGATCCTGCTGGTAATCTTATAACCTGTTTTGTACGATCAGTTGCCTTCCAAGTACTAGCGGTAAAACTAAAAACTAAAAACGGACGACAGTTAGCTTTCCAAGATGAATGGAAACCATAAAACCAGAATGTCCTTCGAATTTAAAAGCATGTGTTCTTTTTTATCCTCTTAAGACATAGTTAGAAAATATAACGTCTCCAGTGAAGGTCAGTTTCCCGAATGAGGAAGGAGGGCAGAACTATTAGGGGTTAATGTGTTAAAGATGATAACAGGTATATTTTAGAAAAGGAAACAAACCCTACATGGTCTGTTCCATTTACCCAGCAAAATATGGCAAGCAACGGGCTACTTTCAAATTCAAATAGGAGGCGGTGAAGTCTTCTTGAGGAAGCTTTTCCCAGCCTGTCCCTGGAGGAGAGGACCTGAGGGCAGCGGGCGGTTCAATACTTCGAAATCTGAAGGGAACTGCACCCAGATGCCGGGGAAATTCCCAACTTGTGCTCACAGACAGTGCCTGACTCCGCTGGAGTTTCCCCTCACCATTTCAATAAAACATGATTGTATTGATATAATCCTCTATACATTAAAATGAGGTTGTCACAGATTGTCATTAAGACCTCAGTAAAACAATGAAGACATTATTGGGCACCCCCCCTCAGGCAAGGTATTAGGGGAATAAAACAATCTACACCACACGGGTCCTATTGAGATTAATGAAAAAATTATGCAAAAAAAAATCTCAATTTCATTTTCCCGTGACAGGGCTTTGCATACATAGTCCTGCCCTGCACCTGATGATTTATTAAACTAATCTACAGTGATCACCGCTGATGTTCTCAGCTCAATCTTGTCCTGGCTCATTTTCTAAGTAATTGTTTCTCATTAGTTCTGATAATGTTTTAATAGTGTTACCCATAATTTAGCCCCCAAGAATTAATAACAAGGGGGTGATATGGTGAAGCGGCTTGTGATGAGCTACACAAAATATAAACAGGTATGGTTTTTAATTAATCAGATGGCTGCGAGGTCCTCTTGTAGTCCACTGCCAACTGGAGGAGTGCCCCAGAACCTCTGACCCTAACTACACCCTCTTCTGGGGGCCCTCGCTCAGGGTTTCTGCTCAGAGTGGGACCAGAGCAGATTGGTCCAGATTTTTGGCTCTAGTGGGTCCTAATCTCATGATATTACCATAATTGGGAACAGAGGGTTACGAGGACGATGATAAATGTGACATTTGGGGGTCAGGTAAAGGTGTGGTGACCAGTCGGTCCCACACTGTAGGGGATCTAGGAACCCACGGGCCTGTTGGTGATGGGGGTGGGGAGTCCTAGCCACGTCCCGGCTCTCAGCACCACCCGGACAGAGACCTTACTGGGGGGCGCTGCTTGTCCTATGACCGCTGCCCGCCGCCCGCCGCCCCGACCGCCTAAAGCCCAGTGCGACTGGAGGCCAGGCTTCCTCCCACACTGGCTGAGATACCGCCCTCCTCCTTCCGGCTGCTCCGTGTGAGGATGCGGCTAGCTCCCACCTTCCTTTCTGCTAACTCGGGGGGCAGCACAGGATGGCCAAGGTGAAGAGGGACAGTGCTCTCAGGAGGGGCTGGAGAGAGGGGAGCACAGAGGAGAGGAGACCCCCCCCCCTGCCCAAGGCAGGCCGGGACCCCAGCTTAACACATCCCATCCCCGTTCAAGGGCTGTGGCCTCAGATCCCAGGTTTGGGATTATTAGCTGGTGTTTCCAGAATGTGTTTCCCCAGAACTGTCCTGCGTGGATCTGGTTCCTTCCGCCCTCCTGGCAGAACTGAATCATCCCCTTCCTTCAGTGCACTGGGTGGGTGGGGGGTTGTGGGACGGTGTGTGGGCCTCTCCCACTCGGCTTGGGTTCCATGGCGCCCCTCCTTGTATATAACCTTCAACTCTACTTCCCTCTGGCTTCCTGTAGGAACTGCAAGAAGCAGGGGCAGAGCAGACCCCTGGTTGGGCCATACAGTCGGGGCCACGGAGGAAATAAACAACAAGGGTGTAGGAGGAGGTGAAAAATGAAAATAAAAAAAAACAACTGTTTTCTATTTACAAATTTAAAGAAACAGAACAGCCTTCCCCGCGGTGTCTGTCTAAGAGTAGCAGCTTTGCGGCTGTGTAGGTCATGAAAAGGTTGGTGTAGAGTTTAAAACTTCCCATTCTGTTAATTTCTTAAAGAACAGTCGTCCAGAGTCTCAACACAAAAGCTCATGATTTAATGAGGAGCAGAAACAAAATCTCTGATTGTTGGTGTTTCAAATTTCATTGGCGTCCTCTGGCAAACACAAGTTGATCCTTCCCAGCTTCAATACCCTTTAGCCTTCAGTATAAGAGCACATGCTGAATAGGGAAGAATGGCTGGTTGTTATGTTTATTTACCCTTACTACAAGCTGGGTTAACCTCTTCAAAACAGCTTTACTAAGCCCGTTAACCACACCGCCCATATGACCTGCAGCAGCATCTCTAATGTGATGCAAATCTCGCAGGGGACCATATGCACCAGCTCTGCCGCATTGTGTCTTCTTAGAGGCTACAAGTTTATTGCTGAGGGGGCCCTGTCCCGGCCATACGGCCATACATTTACGGGGGGAAGCGGCCTCAATGGCAAACAGTTAAATGGGGAAATTAAGGGAGAGAATGGATGTTCTTGTGTTTCTGCACATTTTTTTTTTTTTAAATTGCTGGTCACTGTTGACCCAAAGCATTCACCCAGGATGAAGGCTTTCATAGTTCTCATCTACCGGTTCAAATGTATGGATGTTTCATTTTGGGAGGTGGAGGTTAAGAGTGATCAGCTTTGAAGATTTATTTTTAGAAGCTATCTGATACTTAAGTTTTCTATGCCATCTCTCGTTTTATCAGATTTCTAGTGAAATAAACATAACCCCTTCATTTAACTACTATTTTTTTTTAAAGATTTTATTTATTTTTTTGACAGAGAGAGACACAGCGAGAGAAGGAACACAAGCAGGGGCAGAGGGAGAGGGAGAAGCAGGCTCTCCGCTGAGCAGAGAGCCTGATGGGGGGCTCGATCCCAGGGCCCTGGGATCATGACCGGAGCCCAGGGCAGACGCTTAACGACTGAGGCACAAGACTGGCCTTAAAATTATTTACAGTGTCAGCTAATGAACAATGTGGGAAACACCTAACATGAGAAATGTGAAGGGAGCGGACATATTCGAGAAAGATCTGTTTCATTAAAGACCTAACATCCCCCCAGCCCATCTATCTCCACTATTTTATCGCCCTGTGAAATCATAAGTGCATATTTCTAACACATTAATGAGCAATAAAGTCCTAAGCTTGGAATCAAAAAGGAGAAAGTTCATTTTTAGAGGAATAACTGGCCAGTGAGATAATACACCCACAAAAATTGTGATTAACATGAACTGTAAATGGGAGAAAGGTTCCAATCTGGCATACTAACAAGTTGCCTTGAGTATTATGGTTTGTCTTTAAGAAACCCACTGTATATGTTCAGCCCACCTGATGAGAGCTTCATTTAACAGATCATTTTTCCTTGATGGATGTGGCAAGCGTAACAATGTTCTGGGCTTGCTTCAGTAATGGCATGTCGATCATACTCCCTTGGAAAGTAAAGGCTCCCTGGAAAACAGAATACAAACTTCCTGAAAGAATGTTCAGAAATTATAGGCTTCCTTTCTGTGCACACTTGTACAACAAGAACATTTTAGATTCTACCTGAATTATATTGACTTTCCTACCCAACTTTTGAGAAAGCCAAAGTAAATTACAGGGGAAAGATTTCTTTTTTCCTCCTAAAGAGGGGGGGAAAAAACCCTTCAGCATTTTAATGGAGGGGAAAAGCATCACACAGAAGGTATTTGAAACTGTTCATTTAACTCTTGAAATCAAGCAGAAAACAAGTATGGAAGGAAATGCAAATACTTCCTTATATAGTTTTTAAAATATTGCATATAACTTTAAAAATAGTAACATGCTCTGGTCACCAATTGTTGTTTGAAAAAATAACTGTATGATCAGTTTAATGGCAAAATGCTTCCTTCTTGTAACATAACTGAGGGGTAACACTACCATGTGATGAGAAAATGTAAGGTAGAACTGTACTTAATAAAAAGAGATTCCCCTGGGGGAGACGAACCATGAGAGACTGTGGACTCTGAGAAACAAACTGAAGGTTCTAGAGGGGAGGGGGGTGGGGGGATGGGTTAGCCTGGTGATGGGTATTAAAGAGGGCACGTTCTGCATGGAGCCCTGGGTGTTATACGCAAACAATGAATCATGGAACACTGCATCAAAAACTAACGATGTAATGTATGGTGATTAACATAACATAATAATAAAAAAAAAGAGATTCCTCTGTTGGTGTAGACATGCAGAAGAGGACTAGAATGACAAGGGACATGAGCCTGTAACTAAGAAGTCACAGGTCTGTTGAATGTTGAGTCTGGAAAGAATTTCTGAGATCTCCAAGTTTATCCCTGTTTTACGGATACATTTTCTTTGAAGCTTCTGCAAATACTTATTGAACGTGCATGTGATCTACGTCCTGTTCTAGATGAGGAAACTGAGGCCCAGGGTAGTTAAGTGATTTTCCAAGGTATGTGACTAGGAGAAGTTAGAGCTGGAGTCAATACTTGGGTATTGGAACCTCAAGCCTTTATTAGAAACCCCCATATTAAGGTAACGAGGTAGTGTCTTTACTGCATCAGAAAAAGAAAAATTAACTGGACGGAAGGCAGTATACCCAGAATCTGAAGTTCATGTCTGGTTATTTACATTCTTTTAATCACTTCTTCTTGCTGTTTACAATCACAGCTCTTCTTTTCCTTCCTTCCACCTGTTGGCAAGGATGCTGGTGGATGGGAGCAATCATAGTTCTTGCTGATGGTCCATCTGCATATACTGCCGCCCATTTCTGATTTCACAAGTACCACCTCTCGACAATGTTGTCGTTACTCAGAAGTTCTGGGATGGGGCTTCTGGTCTCTCTGAAAACCCTTATCTTCCACAATTACAAGAATTACACATAGGGTGGAGATTTTAAAAAGTGGCAGGGAATCCTTAGTAATGACTTTGGAATTTATTTTTTTAATTATTTTTTAAATGTTTTATTTATTTATTCATGAGAGTCAGAGAGAGAGAGAGAGGCAGAGGCAGAGGGCAAAGCAGGCTCCCCGCCGAGCAGGGAGCCCAATGTGGGACTCAATCCCAGGACCCTAGGATCATGACCTGAGCCGAAGGCAGATGCCCAACCACCTGAGCCACCCAGGCGCCCCTAGAATTTATTTTTCGATCAAGAGAGATTTAAAAGCCACTGGGATTAGAGTTTTCACCAGTGGGTAACTAACTTTCTCAGCCTTAGGATGATAAATCTGATTCATATGAGCACCTGTGCTGGCCTAAAATTCTGTACCTGAAGTCATTTTCCAACCCTCTGATTTTTACCAATTATATTTCTAGATTGACTTTTGCCTAATTTCATTCAGCCTAGAGTGAATTTTGGTCATCTCTGTGACCATGATGAATTTTATTAATTCAGTTGGAAGTTCCAAGGATGTTCCGTGGGTTAGCATAGCATGTGAAATCAGGGTGGGGGACTCACGCTGTTTTACGAGGCGATAGTCTAGTTTTCTTATTGGAGTAAATGATGAAGACCAAAGGTCTCCTGGTTATCCGCGTACCAAGTGGATTATGGCCCTGTAAAACAGCACATCTGTCCTGCTAAGGTTTAAATAATAGGCTGGAGAGACGAAATTAGAATAGATGCACATGAAATCAAAACGGTGCACAGAGAATCAAAATGACGGCCTTGGGTTTATGCCATGTTTCCCAAATCTGCTTTGGGTTCCACGTGCACATCAAAGATGCAAAATATTTCATGGAGATCATTTCTTTCTTTTACAGTGGCAGATTTTACTTGACTTCCTTCATTAAGCCTAAGCTGAAAAACAAAGTTCAACATTTTTGTTGTCTCCTTCATCTCTGCAAATTGAGGATCTTAGTGTTATGAATTAGACCGCCTAATATGAATATCCTCCTGCTTTCACATATAGACCTATAATGTGGTTGGGGTTTTAACATAAGGATCTACATGTGAAATGTGAATGGTCTGTTGGTCAGGATCTGGTAAAAATGCAGTCTGTTAAATGTTACTTGGATTTGTGGGGAGAGTTTGAAACAGTCCTTAATGAATGATTAGAGATAAGTTTCCATTTTACAGCCCAGTGCTTTCCTGAGAAATTGGCACACCATTTCAAAAAATAAAGAGAACCTCCATCAGCTTGAAGATTCAGACTATAATTTGGTTTAAAATGCCTTTAAATAGTAACTTATTCATAGTTAACTACCTTAACAACCAGGACTACCACAATAATAATAGCTATAATTTTTTGAGCAGTTGCTAGATCAGTGACTGAGCCAGAGACTTGACAAGCTTTATTTCATGTAACGCTCATAAGAACACTGCGAGGGAGATACTATTATGCAACCCTATTAAAAATTTCTTTTAAAAAATTCTTTTTCTTTTAATTGTGGCAAAAACACATAACATAAAATTTATCACCTTAACCACTTTGAAATGTACACTTTACTAATGCTAAGTATATTTGCATTGTTATGCAACAGATATCCAGAAATTTTTCATCCTGCAGAACTGAAACTCTGTACTATTAAACAACTTACTCCCCATTCCCCTCTCAGGAAGCCCCTGGCAGCCACCATTCTATTTTGTTTCTGTTAAGTTTTGTATCTATCCCCATTTTATAACTGAGGGAACTGGGGCACAAGGAACTAAGAAACAGATACATGCCTTCCCTGTAGCTACTAAGGTGTAGAACTGGGACAAAAGCTAGGTCTAGCTGATCCGAAGGGTGTGCTCCAGGCTTATACCCTAGGCTTATAGATTGAAAAGTGTTTTTTTCTTCTTCTTTTAAAGATTTTATTTATTTATTTGAGAGAGAGAGAGAGCATGAGCTGGGGGAGAGGGAGAGGGAGAAGCAGACTCCCTGCTGAGCAGGGAGCCCAATGGGGGGGCTCCATCCCAAGAACCTGGGATCATGACCTGATCCAAAGGCAGATGCTTGACCGAGCCACCCAGGCGCTCCTAGATTGAAAAGTGTTTTCTGAGTGGGTTTCCTGACCAACTGGATCAGAATCCATCTGAGGGGGATGGTAGGGGATGTGGCTTGTTAAAATGCATATAGGGCCCCATCCTATATGGTGTGACACAGAAGGCTGGGGGTGGAGGCTTGGCCAGGAATCATCTCAGGATTCTAAAGCACATTCAAGTTGCAGAAGTGCTGTGTTTTAGCTCCCCTGCTTAGAAATAATTAGGCTGACTTTGATATGGATCCGACCTGATCCCTGCCCTCAAGGAGCCTGTGCTGGAGGAGACAGGAACATAAAATGCAACAAGAATCAGGAAAACGGCCAGCATGATGAGCACAGAGAGATCTGAGGGTCTGAAATGAGTGCCCTTCTTGTGCACTCAGGTTCACTCTTGCCAATTCACACACTTCACGTGGAGGTGATACTGTGTCCCTAGCACATATCATGCATTCCCGGCTAGACTTGCCATGGAGTTCTGTACGCAATGGGCTCTTATTCAACAGTTGCCTATCGAGTTACCTGTAGTAAATCCCTGGTCAATCACTTTGGCACATTTTACTATACACATGGTTAGGGTTTCAGACTCCTGGAAGTGAAGGGCAACACCACCTTAGCATATGTGTTATCTGTACAGCAAAGGAAACAAGTACTCTCAGGCTAGGGTTTTTCTAACAACTCGCTCATTGCCCGTTGCTAAGACAAGCATTGAGATAAAAATGAATTCTGCCAGACCTGGAAGTTCTTCATAGGGGTGAGTCTAACTTACAGTTTAATAGCAAAAGGAGTGATGATGGGGGTGGCCGTGATGATAACAGTAATCATCCATAGGAAACATTTCGAGGAATGTTATGTATCATATATATCACATGTATATTGCATCTCTGGCACTTAATACTTGAGAACTTTTTCTCTAGAGTACTAAAAGGGTAATTTACTAGAAACACGAATGGATCTAATTCTTTCCCTACTCACTTTCATTTTCAAATCACGTCTCTGAGCACTCGGGGGGGGGGGTTCTCTCGGGCATTCCAGTGACGGCGGTGCGCTGTCGGCCCAAATGATAATGCTTGAGTACAGCTGTCATAGTCCTGCCCAGTGAAACATTTGCCTCCAGCAGTTCCCAGTGAATTCCTAAAACTTTTGTCAGCATTGGCCGTTATGAAATTTCTCTTCAGGATCTTCTTGGCTGTGCCCTTTATTTGCTCAAATCTTGCAGGCCCAGCATGGCCTGTGATGAGCTCTTCCTACTCACAAAATCAGCTGCTCCTCCCTACTCCTCAAAAAGGGGGAGGGGGGGGATGATCCTTCACTGAGGTATTCTGATGGACACTTTCGTTCTTCTGTCTTTTCCATTTCTCACCCTATCACCCTGGAGAGTCCTTGGACAGGCCCTAGGATAGCCCTTGGTCACCCCATGATTTGGTTATGACATTCCTTTTAAGGATGTTAGTTTGGGTGCCAGGTACCCACAGCTCAGTGGGAAGGTCTCACTGAGAAATTGCTGGGACGCTGACTGGGGAGTTGCACCTTCCTAATTGGGATCTTGTTGTGATCTTTCTAAAACACTGGATAGGATCATCCATTTGCTTAAACCTGGCTTTGGCTCCCTCTGGACTTACAAAATCAAGTGCAATCTCCTAAGCAGGGATCCCAGGACTCCCCATGAGAAGACCGACCCTACCTCTAGTCTCAGCTTTGTTCCCTGCCAGTTCACCCACATCCACACCCACTCACACTTTTCTGTACCTCTCCCTGATGCTCTGTTCTCTGCTTTCAGGACCTTTCCCTGTCTGTCCTGTAAAATCCTCATCCTTCAAAATGTCAGATGTCAGGTCTATGAAGTGTTTCTAGAATTCCCTGGTAGGGCTAAATTCTCCTTATTGGGCATAGAGCTTAAAAAAAAAAAAAAAGAGTCACATGCTCTGCTGAGCCAGCCAGGCGCCCCTCTTCTTCCTTTCCCTGAACAGCCTCCCATTACAGCCCTTGTCACCCTCCATTGTAATGATTTGTTTACACTGCTGTCTTTCTCACTAAGCTGTGAGACTCTTGAGGAAGGGTCTCATAGATCTTTGCCCAGAACCCAGTACTCAAAACACGGTTTGGAGTGGAGCCTGGCTCTGTTGCGGGGCTCGAGTTGGGTGCCTGAGGGGAGAGTGGTTTGGGAAGATGCTGTCTTACCTAGCTCCTCTCCATTCTGCAAGCATCCTGCTGTGCCACTTGATCTTTCCCTGGTTTGGTAATACTCACTGGTCAGTTGGCTAACACTTGCTGAGCCTCCAGTAGGACACGGTGACTGTCCCTAACAAATGTGATGCTGGTTTGGGGTCAGGTTAACTCCTGCAAGTGATGTAACAGTTAAAGTGCAAGCAAGTCTGTCATATTTGTGGTACTTAAGGACTGAGGAACTACAGAGAAACAGGGCCATCAAAATGGAGGTGGTTTGGCTAGGGAAGGGCTTTGAGGAACAGTTACCTTTAAAGTCAGGTTTAGAAGGTCAGGGATGCCAAAGGAACAGGAGAGTGGTGGGGGATATGGGAACAGCACATAGAGACACACCAGTGAGGGTGACCTTCTCTGTTCTGCAGGAGCCCTCCATGCCTCTGGTCACCAGTGATTCAATAGATCAAGCAAACGAAAGGATCACAGTATGAGATACTGCATCGGTCTATGGCTGAATGGGATTCTCTAGGATCTAAGGAAAGGGAGCCTGATCCAGCCTATATTAAGACGGATGATTGCTGGTTGTGTTACTCATTAGCTGCTTGACTTTCCTTATGCAGGAAGGACTTAGCTTCTGCTTGATGAAGCTGGACTGGAACCCACTGGAATCCCTCTGTTCTTGTTGCATGCCCTGGTGGACCCACTACTTGCTCCTTCCTGGACCTTGAGGGGAAGAGGTTGAACCACCTGTTTCCTTTCCTTTATTCTGGGCATTCTCCCTCTGTCTAAGGGTGCTCTGGGGATCCAACAATGGAGAAGCTAAGAGCTGGCCCGGTCCAGCTTTGCTTCTGAGTGGGACCATCAAAGATGGGTTGACCTGGGCACCAGGGGGAGGGATGGATGTTCATTCTCCCTTGAGGAGGAAATATGGATTCTCTCAGCAACTATAGCCTAGGCTCTAGTTAGCTATAGACCTTGGTAAGGCCTGGAATATTTATTTCCAAACTGAAAATTGGAGAGGTGCAATCTTATTAGTAAGACCCATTGCCAAAAAAAGAGATTCAGCTGAGAGTACTTTATGATTTTACAAAACATTTCAAAGACATCTTCTTACTTGCAGGAGGCAGGGCATGGTAATTTCTGTTTTACGGATGCAAAAACTGCAGTTCAGATTTCGTTAACCTTTTTAAAGGAACTTACGGGAAGGATAGGACTAGAATCTAAGGTTCATCACCCCAAATCCCAAACTCTTTCCCCTATTTGGTGTACTCCAAAGTATGACTGGGGGCAGTGCTGAGATGATTACAGAAAAATATTTAAATATAACACTATTTTTATTTTTGAAAGATTTTATTGACTTATTTGACAGAGAGAGACAGCGAGAGAGGGAACACAAGCAGGGGGAGTGGGGGAGGGAGAGGCAGGCTTCCCGCGGAGCAGGGAGCCGGACGCGGGGCTCGAGCCCAGGACCCCGGGACCATGACCTGAGCCGAAGGCAGACGCTTAACGACGGAGCCACCCAGGCGCCCCTAAATATAACACTTTTAAAAAATATATATTTATTTTACATGATACTGTATACTTAAAAATTTTATTTTGATGTGATTTACAAAAAATAACTACCATATCTAAACTGTTACTTCAGAGGTATTATTACTTAGGATGAGGCTGAAAAAAATGATATGTAGGTAAGGTGCAGATAAGCAAATATGTGAAAATGTAATTTTATTTCACTTTATTGTTTAAGATTTTATTTATTTATTTGAGAGAGAGAGAGAGAGCAAGTGAGCACAGGGGGCAGGGAAGGAGCAGAGGGAGAGGGAGAAGCAGACTGTGCTGAGCGTGGAGCCCAACACAGGGCTCCATCTCATAACCCTGAGGTCCCCACCTGAGCTGAAATCAAGAGTTGGACACTCAACCAACTGAGCCACCCACGTGCCCTGAAAATGTAATTTTAATAAATGAATTCGGGAACAACTGAAATATAACATGCTTCCATCCTGAGTTTCCACTTGACAGCTTTTACTATAATTATGATATCAGAAATACTGAAGGATATTTTCAGTGAGAAGAAAATCAATAATAAATATGTGAATGACATTTTAAGTCCTCAAAATGCCCAAAGCATATGTAAGGACCAGGGGCGGTGACATTTGATCCTTGTATATGCTTCTGAGTATCAGGAACCCTCTGCTTTATAGATCAACATTTTTTTAAATTGCCATTAAGAGAGTAAATGAATATTTCTGAAGACTTGGGAAATAGGGAACACATTTTTCTTATTTTAACACTTAAGTTGTAGTGATCAGTTGATAGGTATTTTAATAATACTTTGAATTAAAATTCAATAGCCAATTACTGCTATGGCCAGAGAATTTCAAGTGCTAATGTAGCTCTATATGAATTTCTACAAGTTCGACTGAAGCCATTCCGCACGGTCAACAATTCACATTGGGCTGATGTATTGTTACTACTAGCACTGAAATTCTGACAGATGATGTTACATGGCCTTTGATGGGGAAGCCCTTTAAATGATTCCTGAGAATGTAATACTTGGAATATCTGAATGGGGGTTACTTTTGCACCAAACTGGGGAATGCAGTGACCACTCAGGCCTGTTGAACTGTTTGGGAAGGCCCCTCAGACATGGCCTCAGAAGGGGTGTGGGGTGTGGGGAATCCTGCATCCTGGAGAGCCTATCAGATTTATTTTCCAATTTCTGAAGGGTGAAAAAACCTGAAGAAGCTCCCTTCTTATCCTTCCCATCTTTCCCCCTGTAGTTCTCTGACTATAAGAACTCAGAGCACAGAACCATCAACGGGGTATGAAAGGCAGGGCCCTGGTGCGGGCAGTTCTCCTGGCAAAGTCAGTGTGGCCCAAGAGGACAGCAAAGATCACCTGTCCGGGCAGCCCCTCTGTGACTTTCCACCCAACAGAAACGGACAACTTTCTAGGGTGCGCATTCTGAGTGGTATTCTGTAGCTTGCAGCTGAAACAAAAAGTGCACACAGATACATACAGAGAAAGGCTCTTGCTTCTCTGGGTTCTCCCATTTAAGGCACCTTGATGCAGAGGTTAGGAATATGGCCTTTGAGGTCGGCTATACCTTGAATCCAAGCTCTGCTTTTTCTTAGCTGTGTGTGATCCATAGCAAACAACGCTATACTTTCCTGAACCTCGGTTTCTTCACCTGTAAAATGGGGATGAAAATCCCTCCCTTTCAGAATTGCTGTGAGCATTAAATTAATTAGTGTATGCAACGGCCTGTCACTGAACAGGCTGTCAGTCCATGGGACCTGCAACTGGTATCCCCACTACCCTGGCTGTCGCGACCGCCGTGACTGTGTCCCCTGACACGGACTGCTGTCACCACCAGCACCATCACTGTTGTTACCACCAGTGCTGGTGTCAGCCAGACAGAATTTAATTCCATTTATCACAGAAAGGTGCAGTGAGAAGCACAGTATTTGAATTGTAACAGGATTTTATGATTTCAGAGTAGCTTGAAGGGTTCTGAGGGACATCAACATTTTTTTTTTTTTAAGATTTTACTAATTTATTTGCCAGAGAGAGAGAGATTGAGAGAGGGAACACAAGCAGGGGGAGTGGGAGAGGGACAAGCAGGCTTCCCGCGGAGCAGGGAGCCCGATGTGGGACTCGATCCCAGGCTCCTGGGATCATGACCTGAGCCGAAGGCGGATGCTTAACGACTGAGCTACCCAGGCGCCCCGGGACATCAACATTCTTGAAGATGCAATGAGTAGAGGCCAACTCATGCCTAAAGCTTCCTGCCCCCTCTAAACTATAAATCATAGATTGAATTGTCCCTTTAAGAAACTAGAATCAGATGCTATATATAATTTGACACAGCATCAGTATTTGAAGACAAATACATTTAAAAGAATTTAAAAACTTAAAATATCAGCTGAGGAGATACCAGTCAAAGGCAGGTGATCTGAAATTGGGAACATCGCTTACACTGGAGGAGGTGGTAAAACAGAAAGACAGTGTTTCCAGCAAGAGAGAGCAGGAGAATGAAGAGTACTAGTGAAGACACATGGCCTGATGCATTTATAAAAAGGAGGAAATTCCTTGGGATATGGAAATAAGAGTGAATGTAAAATGACATTCATTAACATTTTGCTTTTTAAAAAGCATGAAATCATTTAGCTTTAGTTCTGCACAGAAAATACAAACACTTGTGTTATCTACTGGTAAGATTATTTGGGGACTTTATGAACAGTTTTAGGAAGTGGAAAGAGAAAAGAAGGAACAGTGGAAGGCTTGAAGGATGAATTTGGCAGGGAAGACGGAGGTGGCTGGACAGTAGGGAGGAGAGCAGAGGTGAATGTTTGGGTCAATTATGTTAACATGTGACCAGTCCTGAGTTGTCTACTTGCCCAGATGGAGGGTCTCAGTGGATCAGAGCCATCCTTACTTTACAAACGGACAGGGGAAACCAAAGGTGCCTTTGTTTTGAAAGTTATTCTCAGAGCCCATGAAATGTAGGCTGCAAGATTTATCTTTAAAAATATTCAGGCAGAATGATCAGGTAGGGACAGACAAGTCTTTATTTTAAATATCTTTTGGTAAGGGGATTTGGAAAACGTATGCCATGTGGAAAGCTACCTGCTGAGGTGAAACAATTGGATTTATAAGCATATTGCAATTTAAAGGAGTTTCCACATTTGCTAGCACATTAGATGTTGTACTTAATTTTCTGTTTTTTTTTTTATAGCTTTACTGAGGTATAATTTGCATACCATAAAATTTGCCCATTGTTAAGTGTATAATTGGTTGATTGTTTAGAGTTCTGCAGCTATCACCTTCCACTCAGATTTTTTTAAACCAGAAATCTCATTTGAAAATATTTTTGGGGTGCCTGGGTGGCTCAGTTGTTAAGTGTCTGCCTTTGGCTCACATCATGATCCCAGGGTCCTGGGATCGAGCCCCGCATCGGGCTCCCTGCTCCTCGGGAAGCCTGCTTCTCCCTCTCCCACTCCCCCTGCTTGTGTTCTCTCTTCTCACTGTGTCTCTCTCTGTCAAATAAATTAATTAAAAAAAAAAGAAAATATTTTTAACATCGAGTTAAATGTGTAAACATTTTTATTTAATTTAGAATATTTCATGTCTAATTTAAGCTGGTATTGCCTATGAGAAAAGCAGAGAATGTAAGTCATTTTAAAGCAGCTTGCAGCTAAGAGCAATAATGTTAAACGTCTTCTATTTTATACACCATAGGCTTATTCTTTCTTTGGAAAACACATCTAAATGAACTAACATTAGCTCAAAGTCACTTTAAATTGTAAACATTTATTAAAATGTAACTGATGAACAATTGTAAAATAATTGGTGAAAATATTTTTTCAGTTATTCTAGAAGGAAACAAAAGTGTTTTAACTGTTAAACGTAGAGCGAGTAATTTCTTTCTGACACTGTCAGAAATTTAGAAACCAGTTAGCCAAATGGTATTTACTAAATGCATATTGTATACCTATTTCTGTCCAAGATGCTGTGGGGACGTATGTGATTCAGTAGACCGAATTCCTTACTCTCTAGGGGAGTGGTGAGAAATTTCCCTACTTTCTTTTCATTCAGGCCCACTAACCTAAAATGGAAAAAGAAAAGAATTATAGAAACTCTTGATTTATATTTTTTAATAAAATAAGAATCCCATTTGCCTCCTTTTAATATAAAAAGAATTACAAAATTCTTTGATAAGTACAACAAAAAATTCAAAGAATGCTATGAACTTCCTATAATCGGCTAAAGGAGAGAAGGCAACGGCTGGGGTGGGGTGTAGAGATGACATGAGAGGAAAGGAAGATACAGAGGAAACAAGTAAGGACTCATGGAAAGGAAAACGAGGAAGGAACAGTAAAAGCCATACAGAGAAACACACATCCAGACCCACACACACAAAAAGGGAGAAATACTCTTATGAGGAAAAAAGAGAGAAGATGTCCAAAGAGTAAAACCATCCTTTCATGGCCCGTGTTTCGATCTTGCTGTGAAAGACACTGAAAGCCATGGTGTGTTTGTGCAACCACAGGTGTTAAGTGAGACACAGGACATTAGGAAACCTGTCCTTCAAGGGAGATGAAACGGAGCTCGGGGCTAGATACGGCGTTTTTGCCAAAGGCTCCCAGTCTAGCTCGGAGAGTTTCCAATCTACGCGGGGAGATAGAACGGATGATGACTAATAAAACAGAGCAGGGTTTGCAGTAATCAGAGCCAAGAAGTCTTTCTGGGGCAGGACAGAATTGAGAAGGAGGGTGCGACGTGCGGAATAATAGCTGGGAGGGTTGGGAAGGCACACAGATACTCTGCTCTTTCCCTCCTCATCAGTTTCTGCTCATGCAAGGAAAAAAAGTGTATGACTAAGAGAAAGATACTAATCTGAACTAACCAAATTCACATTTTGTTTGTGACTGAACAGTTTTAAGGCTCTATCTAGTTTTGGTCATTAGTGTGGGGTTTACTGTGACCCAAGTGAAACCACATTTATGCTAACTGTTCATACCTTTATTTACAAAGTTAGCCCTGAATGCTGGTAAGCATATCACCACCTTGGTTGTGAGTGACCGCAGGTAACTTCTAAACCCTTCTTGAGTCTCAGTGTCTTAAGCTGTAAACTGAAAGGATTTAACTGGAAGATTTCTGAGATTTTATCCAACTAAAAGAATTATATTTTTAATTGGAATTGAGCAAACTAATATCCTGAGAATATAAATCAGAATAGAAATACTTTGATTAAAATATCCCTAAGAGCGTGTTATAAATTAAGGACGAAGCAACTTTAGAAAACATCAGATTTAACCTACGTATACAATTTCTTATCTTCTAATACTGAACCATTTGCCACTAAAACTATGTGAAATAGGATGTATCAGCACTAGAATTGTATTGCCTTAGTTTAAATGTTTAGAAATCTGAGATTTGTTGCTAATCAGATCAACCTTGAAGTCCTCATTGGCAGACTCTCAGCTTTTTAACGAATTTGACTTTTTAAAGTCAAAATTATGGCCTATAGTTCTAAAAATAATTGTGAACAAGGAAATAAAGGGGGAAATGTAATAACTGAGCATCTCAAAAGTAGAGTTGTGTCCCTTCAGTTTTCATTTTCACTAGAAATCGCTCGGTTCTGATTTTAGTATTCCTACTTACAAATAAAGGGGGGAAAGGCTGTGGGTGGTGGGATGCTTGGGTGTGGGAGGGTACATTGTTGTCTATTAGTGGAATCAACCCTTTCAGCAGACAAAGACAACAACCAAATCTTTAGATGGTTTATTTGATCTGCGTGAAAGAGTGGCAGTGGGATTTCTGGCACTTGAATAAGCGGAAACAATATTTTTGGCTAGAGAGACTTCTGAGTTCTCTCAGGGAGCCTTCTAGAAGGCCATCTGGCCCAAACAGTATTTCTTTTGTAAAGCCCTGCATTTGGAAACACAAATGAAAGGTGTATGAGCAGCAATCAGATACCTATGAAAATAATTTGCTTTCAATACTTGGGGGGGGTGGTTATTATTCTTTGTAATTCCCTAGATGAAAAGACTTACATGAGGGAAAAAAGCTCCTCTTTCTTTATTAAGATATAAATTCCCAGTTTATATTCCAGTAGAGGATTTGCTTATTAATGTCAACTTATTAATTTGCTCTATGGTTTTCTCACGAGTGAAATTAGAATGTTTCAGGGATATTTACAGTTGTTATGTCAAGGTGTGACCTTGTTTTTGACCTTTATAATTGTTAATTGAACCTAGATTTTAAAGATGAACATTTCCCGTTCCTTGGTTTTTAGCTAGCTTGTGAAGCTCTAACAAATGAAAAATATTGAAAAAGTTAAACGAAATCATTCCAAAACCAAATTAGAATGATATGACTAAAACTGAAAATGAAGCAAAGCTGTATTTATAGTCAGATACTGCAGAAAACAGGAATATACTTTGCTATTCTTTCACATTTTTCGTTAGAGTCTCCACACAGAAAGAAATGCTAAATTCTTATATTAAGATATCTTAGGATTACCGATCAATCATTTCCTTTAGCTGTCATTTTTGCCCAAGAAGAAATGAATACAAAAAGAGCAAAAATGAGCACTGAGTTTGTAATAGAGACTTGAAAAAATATACTGTATCATAATACATGAATGTATATATATTGCATAAATATTTATATGTACTTATATGTAAGTTATAGTTTCCATTGATATATACATAGTAATATTAACTAAATATTTGCTTGAGATGTTTTTATTTCAGTTACCCAATTTTCGTACTCTACACAATTTTAAGTTGATAAAAAAAGAACTGTAAAAAATCCCATTTTTAAGAAGCAATAATAAATTCAGTTCTGAATGGAGAATTTTCAAATAGTGGCATTACCACTGTTGTGGAAAAGATGATAAATAAAATTAACCTTTAAGAAAATCTTCTATAGGTTTAAAATAAATCACATGGGAAGTGATT
This sequence comes from Callorhinus ursinus, assembly GCF_003265705.2. Classification (NCBI taxonomy): domain Eukaryota; kingdom Metazoa; phylum Chordata; class Mammalia; order Carnivora; family Otariidae; genus Callorhinus; species Callorhinus ursinus. Next base: position 6,666,552 of record NW_027397069.1, read on the forward strand.
TATCCTGGCTAAAGTTTCTACCAAATAATTTGAAGCTACAATTACTAATGACATACAGGTTGTATCTCAAAATATATTTTTCTGGAAGGACTGGAGAAAAACTCAAGTTTGATGAATATTGCGGGTATATATCTCACAACGGATGTCGGCTAAGTTTGACATATTTTAGCTTATGGGAATTAAAATAGGAGCATAGAGTATGGGAAATGTTTAAGCTTTTTCAACAGATTTTAATAAGAGAAGATGACTTTGAGTCCCTAGTGTCAATCTATAGCCTAATTCTTACTAGAGGGGACTATTGTGCCAGGAAAAATGCTTTTGCCTGTAAATATCTATAGTTTCCTGAAACAAAGCAGTCACAAGCATCACTATCTGCCAAACAGTGACAGATTATATGAGCAGATTATTATTTCTTAACGTAAAGTATTTCTCACCTGACATTAGACTAAGGGGCATCAGACTTTATTTCCTAAGAACCTCTAATTAAAATGAAACAACAAAAAATTCTGTGACACCAAAGACAGTTCTCCAATAATTTATCTACTTTGTAATCTAAGTATTCCCACAAATTTAATTATTTGGAAGGAACAGAAAAAAGGGTACAACTTTTATTTTTGATAATTATTTTTATTACAATATTGTTATTATTATTATTACTATACAACAGTACTAATTATTATCACTATAGAAAACACAAAGCACCCAGCATTACCTGCGAACTTCAGCTATACCTCTGGTCTTAGGGCAGAATATAATTTAGGATGGGAGCAGAAGTAGAGAAAAGCAAAATATATAATTTTGCCTTCTTGGGTCATTTCTACTTAAAAACATTACTTGAATGAAATTTTCATCAGAGGGGAAAAAAGGTCTTTTGGAAATCTGTAACTGTCTCACTAGGACACAGACTATCAGTTTACCATCCTTGACAGAGTCACCTGTGCTTTGGACCAAGTATCCGAGGGTGTATGTTTTCATCAGCGATTCACATTCGAAATAAAACAGATTAGATGTTTGTTGGAAGCAATACTTTATACAATTGAGCAACCTATTTATACTAAATCTTTACAAACAGAACACACATTATTTAAACCCCAAGACCCTTCAAGACCCAGAGTCACCTACCTGCAGACCCAATTTTTGTGACCAGCCAATTTATAGGCAAAGTGAAAGAAACATGCGAACTGGATAAAATAACCATATGTCCCCACTGGAAGCCCCATTACTTGAATCATTTAAACCTTGCTGGACAAAGCACCAGGAGAATTTGCTGTAGGAAACAAACCTACGCCAATGGGGCAGGGAGGAAATGACCTAATGGTGAGTCTCCCTTCTGCTCTAATTTCTGTGGTTCTGTGTTAAGAAAAGCTGTCCTACCACACTGTTGTGAAAGCTTACGCCCCAACAAAACAGCATTTCTTATTAAAAAAAAAAAAAAGCCAGTTCAGAATTTAACATTTAAGTTGCCATCATCAAAAGGCAAGGACACTTTGGGACAGTTTTGTTCGGGAACACTTTTAAGATACAATGGAAAAGTATTTTTTCCTTTGTTCAAGAACTGAAAATGCCAGCAAAAGAGTGTGTTTCTAGTTTGAGTTTTGTTTGCTGGCTCCCTGAAATTTAGTATGGAGCTGGCTTCCATGCACCTGGCCGCTTACAGTGCTAAGTGGCATCCTTTGATGTTATTCAGTGTGAAACCCAGTGTAGGCGGTTAACAGAGGCAGTGTTGGCCCAGACTGGAACTCTGCTTGGGCTGCCATTTTGATGGCCCATATTCTGCCTCAGTTTATTATTTCAGTAGGAAGTATTTATCAGTGGACGTAGGGCACACACAGAGAGGTAGAGAACATTTAGTGTGTGCAGGGGCACAGGGGCGACAGGGGCCTGGATGGAGTTCTTTGCACGTATGAATGAAAAAGTACATGGCCCTCTGTCTCTGTAAATATTTATGTGCATTCATGGAGGCGCTGGGTTTTGGAGTCAAGATATAGAAATGGACATTAAAACTGTGATTTTCAAAACATATTTCTATAAACTGCAGTGTTTTTCTGATAGCCACTCCTGATTTGAAATGAAAGAATGCTATTTATCCTGAAATTGGTGTAAGTCCAAATGGGAGGTTTCCAACGTCACATATTTTGCCTTTTGAAGTGCCAGTTTGTGTAAAGATGAGCCTGTGAGTGTGTGAGGGTGAGCAAGAATACAAGGTCGGAGCTGAAGGCAGGTGTCCGTAATGACAGGGAGGGAGTGACCCACTTAATACTGCTACCCACATTCCCAAGTCCTGGGATTTTCAGGTGTTTTTACTGCCGGTGAAAAGTGCAAGTGATACCATCGCAGGTACTAAAACTTCACTCCTTATGTAGGTAACAAGGCTGAGTTTAGATAGTACCTCTAGGATGGATTTATAAATGCAACTTTCCCCCCATTCTCTTACAAAGAGGCAAACGGTATTACTGCAAATAACCTTTAAGATAATTAACTGACAATGCTGCAACTAGCATAAAATCTTCCTTCAGGCGACACCTAATTTAAGTGTTACTGGCACAAAGTGGAGACAGATTGCGCATCACCACTGCAATATTTACATAGCAGAAACCCACAGAGCAGGAAACGCGAGGCTCAATGATGCACTAAATTAGGAACAACCGTACTCCAGTGTTAATTTGCTCTCCATTCTATCCAGATCTCAGGTCCAGAAATTGGTACAAACACATACAAAACCTCCCACTCTTAAATGATTAAACCGGAGGAGCTTTTTGTACATTTTTGCCCCAAAATTAAAATAACTTGAAAATTTATTTCCTCTCTCCACAAGAACCATTTGATCAAACTGTGTTTATTTCATCACAACTTGCTCTCACTTTGATCTAAAATTATTTTCATATGAATGCTGCATCGGAGTCTATAGAGAAAAACTAAACAGATTTCTATTTTCTCAAAGGCTTGCCAATATAGTTTATGAAAAGAATAACCTCTAGAGAGACTTGAGGGCCAGGTAGTGAAATATTCAGAAACATGGAAAGGCAAATTTACCTTAAGCGAATTTCTCCCTGATGAATGCTGTCCCCTCCCACCTCCCCCCTTACAACGCAATGAGTTTTTGAAATGACTCAAATGATATCTAATTTATATTTTTACCCCACAGTATTTTAAACACCAGTTTCACCCAAGGCATTAACAAAACATTTACCTTTCCTAATTGTTGATGTTCTTTAAAGGCAGCGATTAGTTCTTCAGCCCACTTAATTTTTTCAGGGGAAGGAGAAAACTCTTCCTGCACCACGGCAATTTGGTTAGGGTGTATCACCTGCTTACCTACAAGAAGATTAATAACACCGGAAACACGAAACAACAAACAGATGTTCAAACAAAATGTCTCAACCACGAAAGGCTCCTAATGCTTCACAGTCTGTATGTAAAATAACTAATTATTTTAGAACTTTTTAAAAAGAAAGTAACTGCAATCTGGCAGGCTTTTCCAGAATACCACGTAAGAAACACAGAAGAATGGGAGTAATTGTGTTTCTGATCCTATAGAAATGCCACCTTAGTGCAGATAATCTCTCATTTTTAGTTACAGGTGGGTTGACTAGGTTCCTTTGGCTGGAACTTTAAAGGATAATATCTGCAAATTAGAGTGATTATTTTGAGTTAAAGTACAAAAAAATTATATGTTAACTCTTTCAAATTTTTTAAGTTGTCTTTTGCTTATTTTGTACCATTATCCCACCTGCCATGATTTCTTTTAGAAGTGGTCTGTTGTTTTTCATAAAGCTTGCAGATGCAGACGTTATAACCATATTAATATCAAATAGTGGCTTACAATAATATAATATATTTAATTTTCTTTCTTTTAGACAAATATAGCGTGTCATTTCTAACCACTATCAGAAAACTGGATTTCGATGAAAAAATTTTATTCAGTACAGTGGAATAGAAGGCAGATTTGAACACAGTGGTCTCTAGGTTACTCCATTTCAAAATGTTTAAATAAAAAAGTTACTGAAAGTTTCTCTATTATAAACATAACCAGGCTTTCCCTTTTTTCTTGTAGAATGAAGACTGAATATTTCCCTCTTATGTAGACATTTAGATACCCAGAAGAAAGTTAATCTCTTTAGTAATAGCTTTAAAAAAGCTTTCTGCTTCTTTTCAGAGTTTAAGGATCCTAAGGAAAAACATTACACAAACATAACACTCACAGGCTTCTACGAAATCATGCAGTCATTAAAAGGAACAATTTAGCAATTGGGGAAGTGCAAAATTGAATCAGGTCATTAATAAAATACAACATAATTTAATGTTATAATAATGAGATTGTATTTTATTACATGATAAAATTATGGACATATTTGGTTCTTTAAAAATGAATGTGCACTTAATGATAATTTGCTCTCCTAAATATATTCATCCATCTTTTGAAATAGTTGTTTTAACATTTAGCCAATACAATTTATACCCTTGATGTTTTAAAAAAGATAATTCCTGTTACTGTCATTATTGAATAGAAAAAAAAAACCAATATTTGTAAAAAAAATTTTTTAGTATTCCATGGAAAAGAGTTCAAGTGAATAAATATAGCAATATCTTTTCTTCTAGTAGCATAATTAGAACACCTTTACCTTGCTATTATTTCATTCTAATCTGTCAGCATACTAATAAAACATTAAAACCCTGTACAACTAAAGATGCTTTAAATTATTTGAGGAATCGTGCTCACTTCGGCAGCACATATACTAAAATTGAGGAATAATTTCAGCGAATAAATAATACCCGTGATGACAAATGAGAGCTTTTTTCAATAGTAGGTATTGCAATTATATTTAAGTCATCTAATAGTTGTTACAATATTATTAATAAAGGGTGTCAGTTCTGGTAGTCATTTTGTACTAATTGTTAGACCTGAATTTTATAATTTATGTACATAATTTACACAGATGTGTAAAAAGCCAGATTTCACGGGAACGTCTTGGTACAGACACTATGACTTGAGGAGCAAAACATAAACTATCTAGAAATACTGGGAAACCACTGATGGCCTGCAAGTACCAGTATTTTGGTAGTGAGGCTAATTTTAGGATACGTGTTAAGTTTTAGAAATTTATGAACATCCACCATGAAGTTATCTGTGGCTGATTCTTGTATACCCCAACAATGGAACATGAGACTTCAATGCCATGTGGGAGTGAAGCAAATATTTTATACAGAAGAGCTGTTATTGGCAAGTTACTGAGGGTGCAAAATTGGAAGACATTAAAATTTATGACCATGAAATCCTTTTTACAGTACCACTTGATATATCGTGCTTTAAATCAATACCTGTCAAGTCTTTTAGGTGACTGTATGATGGTGTCATTTTTGTCTTCTACAAAAGACTGCAAAAAAGAAGAAAACCTACAGTGCTTCATATTTATCATCTTTCTTCTCAGCATGCAGGACTGCAGTAACTGTGATGACCAAGTCAGCTGTTGAAGCTTTATTCCAAGATTTAATTTTGGTTTCTTTTTATAAGAATAATTCCTAATGTTAATAGCCACTTATATGGCCAATGCATTGATTTAAAATCAATCCACATGGACTGTGGCCCCATGAAATAATGACTGCAGAAGAGATGTATGGCTAACTTTTAAAAAACTACAGCTCATTAAAAAAATGTATAATTTTTAAAAGTAGAGAAAATCCTTATAGCATAGACTGAGTGTTGCTCCTCAGTGTTAGGGGTAACACGATACCTTCATTAGGTATTTAAAACTTTTCAACCACCTGCTTCAGAGAGGGTGTGTATTTCTTCTTCCTTCCTTGCTTTCCTCCCTGCTTGTGCAAAGCCCGAGTTATGGCAATTAAATGACAAATAATTAGGACAAACAGATGACAACTGGGTCTAAAATAATCAAAGCCCTTATTGTTTCAAAATACTACAAATAATCTCGTATCTTATTATCAGACTAATTACCTTTTACTGGTATGTAGCAATATAATTGGGACTACAAAGACCTTCTTTCTAAAAATTGTAAAATGGTTATGAAGTGTAGCTCCCTACTTTACTGACTTGCTCACTTGCATATATAATGGGCACTGTACCCCCTGTGCCTCCCCATTCTCCCCCTGCTTCCATTTTTGTGTGTGTGTGATTTAATACTCCCTGTTGTTGAGAAACAATAGTGCCAAGCCCATAAGCTCCTCATGCTGAGTTGGGCACAGTCTAGAAATTTAAATCTGATTTGAAGTAACTTGTCTTCTGCGATTGAATTAGGGACCAATTTAATTCAGCCCTGTTTCTTGGAGAAATTCTCAAACTCCTTTATAAGTTCTGGAGCAAACATTTACCCCAGAGGTAGCTGAGGACACCCAGGTTATACTGAGTGATGGTGACACAGGCCCGCATCAATTCAGTGTTTTCAATTTTTTTTTATTGAATTAGTGCCCATTTCACAGCAACATCTGGCTGCTTGGCAGCCAATGCCACACATTTTAGACCAACAACATCGAGGTCTATTAGATAGATTTCATGGAGTGTCTCTCCAACTTTTCCATTTGGGCTATGTCCTAACTGGTCATTGGAAAGAGGCAGGTGTAACAGGCCACAGGAACAAGGACAACCTCAGGGCCAGGAGAGAGGGACTCTTTCGTTCTTAGTCACTACTAAATGTAGGGAGGATTCATTTATTAATAGTTCAGGTGATTGGAAAATATTTCTCTATAAGAGATCACATTTATTTATTAAACAAATTTGGGGAAGCACATTTTGTTTTAACTCTTCATGTTAAAAACACAAAAACAAATGTTAGAACTTTATTTAAGTCTAATATAACACTAAAATTGTTTCTTAACTTGTTTAATTTTATTTGGGGTTAAACCACCGTCCATTAAGATATGTTTTACATTTAAGGTTCACTTTATGAAATATTTCTTTCAGTAATCCCTAACTGGACACATTTCAAAAATGTTTACAAAAGGGATAGCAAGGATGTTTGTCCCTTTTCCTTATTATTTGAGTTCATTTATGATCATGATATTCTTAGAACTTGCAGCAGAAGAATAAATAAGAATAAAAGAGCTTATGGTGTTTCTTATCCATGGTTGTGTACATGAGTGTATGAGTACACACAACTGCGGACGTGTGTTTGTGTGTAGAATCCTATTGTGGTTTTGAAAAAAATGGATTTCTGTTGCAAAAACACAACTTTTGGTTGCTACCTGGACTCCTGGGGATCTGAGTGATCAGACACACCAATCAACAGATATCTGCCTGCGCTCCAGGACTGGATTGCGGGGGGACCTGCAGATCTTAGTGCCAGCCAAAGCCCGTAGGTGTCGCCAGGTGCATAGACACTTACTGGGAGGTGGGAGAGAAATAAGGAGCTTGAAGTGGGAGAAGAATAAAAAACTAGTTATGAGTAAAAAAAAAAGAAGAAGATATCACCGAAGTTCTTTTCAGAAATGAATGAATATTTTGAATGTATGAGGACATTTTTCTTCTCCCCATCAACCCAAATTCTTTTGGCAATTCACTCAAAAACACTTCTATAATAGCCTCATCCCTCCTCTAGGGTTAGCAAAAACAAAATACTTAGGAGGACAGGAAAAAAAAATGGCAACTAATGTAAAGAGGAAATAAAATGAGGGCTTCATTGTTTTAAGTTGCCCAGCCAAAGGAAAACACAACAGTTTGTTCCGTAGGTTCTTGCCCTCGATGGCTTTTTCACATTTCAAATAGTGGAATAAGTATAGCAGATATGTGGCTACATTAGAAACACTAATTTCTGGTTATAGTTCTACTTTTCTGGAATGTTTGCTAATTTAGCTACTGCTTTCTAAGATACCATCAAGAATCATACCGGTAAATCCCATTGCAGCTCCTTCCCTTGACTGCTTGAGGAGCCCCTCTCCATCTCGAAAGTCGATGTACACCAGATCTATGGCCTGCAGACCAAAGGCCTTCGCTGTAACGATAATCTTCTGTCGGGCATACAGAATATCTTGGGTTTCTTTACTACTTGTTGCACCTGCAATGGGATGTGGATAGAAAAGGGAGACATGAACTCTGGAAACCAAACCCAGCCACCTATTGTAAAAACTTGGTTTGTAAAGACCTGGGAATTGCTCCCCAGCAAAATGATGATTCTAATATAAACGAAGAGAGGGATATGTGGAGGCAGAGTAAATCTCATATGTGTCTCTTTATCTTGGAAGGCATCTTGCAGTGTCATTGCTTGTGTGTGGATTTGCTAGGTCACAAATTAACTTCTGGTATATTTTTTCCTTCTTGCCATTGCTTGGAAAGTATCAGTTCAAAGCACCACAAAAGGTGGCCGAGCAGCTGTGCAAGGAAATGGTTAACTTCTCTCACTGAGCACAGACATTCGCGTGCTGTGGATGCAATGCCCTTCCATAACTAAGGTTCTGAGCCAAACAGTGCAGCTTCAGGGTTTGGGTGAAGAACTTGGGGAAACGGAAGGGCACTCATTTTGAAAGAGGCAGAAAGTGTCCACTGAACTGTCGGAAACACAAAAGTCTCTTGGAAAGACTGGTATTAAAATAAGTTCCTTTTCTTTCCCCGTAGAGGCGGGTGTGTGGGGGGTATTGCTGTTTGTATTTGGACCGTGACACTGCTCAGGGAGAGCTCCAGGCTTCAGGCCTCTGGGACTGTGGTTCTGCAAATGTTCTGTGGCCTTGGCCTCTTTTCTAGGTGTGCCCAGAGTTACGAGTTAAGACCGGAGGCAGAGTGCCCAAGGGATGGGGAAAATCAGTGGAAACAAGCATACTATCTCAATAAATATTTAATAAGAAGAGTTCTAAAATGTATTTTAGGGGGAATTTAAGATCTGTTTAAAATAATATTTGGATACAACATTTAATGTAGAAAATGATTCATTAAAACAAATGTGAAATTGCCTTAAATTTGTGTTAGAAGCCTAGATAGCCCTCAGACTGATGTGAAAACATAAGCAACGGAGAGGTTGTTCACATATTATAGTCACTACGAACAAAGTAGGTATCATATATTCCCAAACACATCTGAGGTTGCAACAGGCTTTTTATTATTTTATAAATGAAGAGAAGTAATAATATAGTGTTCTGGAAGCAGGACAGCTCTGAGGTGCCCTAAATTATCAGAAAGTATTGTCCATTCAGCTGAAAAACCATTGTCATGGTTGGCAAATATATATTGTCATGTAAATGTCCATTCAGGAAGGGGCAAAGATAAAATACACACACACACACACACACACACACAGATAGATACATGCACACACAGAGATTGAAAAAGGGAGAAATTTGTTTGATACCTATGCTGGCTCGAAAGTCTTCTCCTCCAAAAATGACTGCATCTAGAAAAAGACCCACTTGAGGTCCGGTCTTTAGTGCTTCTTCACACACGGCCTGTAAAAGAGCAGAACAGAACCAAATCTCATAGAAACGCGCAATTTAGAGAGGAGCAGCATGGTGGATTTCAGTAACAGAAAGATCCAACTCTTAACAGTTTGCTTAAAGCAAACTGGCAGTCCTAAAAATGCAGCCTAAATTTACCCCTTTTGAAAGGCTTTTAATATTGTCCAAGATAAATATGTTGTATAGATTTGCTTTGCTTAATGGATTACATTAATATAGTTACAAATCTATATTAATATAGTTATAATGTTCGAATCATAGTTCATCTAATTTCTAGAGAAACTTTGAATTAACTCATTTTGATCGTACTGTAAATTACTTCTCTTTTTCCAAAATTTGTTTTTGTTTTAAGAGACTCTCAAACAATAAACATAAAACCACAGGAGAGAAGGAAAGAATTTTTAAATCAAATTAATTGGATTATTTGCATTAGGATCAGGATTTCTTAGTAAATGGTCTCAGGATTAAAGACATACAATACAAAAATCTACAACTCCAGAGGGGCAAATAAAAATGCAACAAGTCATCCAAGATGTATTCATTAGCAACTTCCATATTTCGATGTGAAAATAAAGATTAATAACATTTGTCCTAGATGTAACTGAATCTACCAAGGTGGAGATTCAGCATGCTAATGTATGTGGATGGGGAAGACCTGAGAATCGGGAGAGGACATTGATTAATTTCAGGGGTTGTAAATGCTTCGACTTACAATATGGAATAAAATGGTGCAGTGGAGTTTAGAATTCAATCATCGTATGAATCTAGTCACATCTAAGGGATATGCTTTGATTGTACCTCAGAATTGTGGGGCAGGCTGGAAGAATTTGTGGTTAGTGGGGTAAACGCGCTGATCATGAGGCTTGAAGCAGCTCCCCAAACATATGCACTCTGCCCCTCCTGCATGGTCCAGTAGGTCTCAAAGTTTCCTCTCGGAGCGCTTACTCACGTATTATCTCTCTGGGCAGTTTCCAACTATCTCTTTTCTTTGTTTTTAGGGATTTCTTCCCTCCTGCCTTCTGAGACAGGGTGCTACAATGATGTTCATGAGTCAGGTGAAATGTGAGGCATATTTTGGAAAACAGTTTAAATGATCAGTGATAAAGGGGAAAAAACAAGCTAGCCATGAAATCGTTAAGGCAAATTGTTGCATGTAACCATACAATGCTGGCAAACACTTGGTTCAGCTAATCTTCCTGAATGCATATCAGGAAATACTTTATGTTCTAATGTGGCAAACTGAAATAATATACTACAAATTATTGATGTATCCTAACCTACAAGTAGCAGTCTTACATACTAGACATGATGGATAATGTTGCTAAAAAGAGGCCAGCAAATTTTTCAATAAAAGGCAATTGTTACAAAAGAATAATTGAAAGTTAATTCATAAGGGCAACAAAATAAATTTTCATGTAGATTTCATCTACAAATATAATAATTCAAAACATGTTTACATGTGATTATTTAATTGAAATAGGAATATGTAAATATTTCACTTAAATATTTAGGATTGGGAAGTTTTTCTTTGCTATTTAGCCAATTTCTTTTGTTTTCTAAGATGCTCACAGCCTGGCTTTGGATTATTATAGAGAACAAATGGTGCTCAAGGTTTACTTTGCCTATAAATCTTTCTAGAAAAATATTTTTAAGTAGATGTCAAAATTGAGAACAAAAGTTCCCTTAGGTAATAAATAAAATACTAACTTATTAGTCACATTATGTTCTCTTACCTTAAAATTGAGCAAACCCATTGCAGTTTCCACAAAAGGGATTAAATTCATAGGTTGTTCAAGTTTTCGGCCTTTTAAGTAGAAGGAAAATTTGTCTGAAAACTAAAATCAAAAGTGTCATAGGTGATTAGTAGGGGAAAAAATGTACAATCACTGAAATGTAGACGTAGAAGTAGTATTTAAGTCTTTGGCCTGAGGAAGTAATATCCCAGCCTATTTCGTACACAAGAAAGAATGAAAACAAAACAAAAATAGGAGGAAAGACCAAAGAAAATAGGTAACAAAGTTCCCACCAAACTAAATAGTAAAACCCCAAGCATTATAATTTTTTTTTTCCCCTAAAGGAGCAATTTGAGGCCTAGGAATTAGAAGTGGAAAGAGAGATTCTGGAGTTTAAATGCTTTCCTTGAAAACATATTTACGTAAGACCTCTAGCCTTCACTTCGTTAAATGCAAATGGTAGGCCCCCAAAACAGTGAAGTCTTGCTCTACCTGCCATTCTGTTTTTGTTTTGGACCAGGCACTGACATCAGTGGCACTGTTCAGCAGCCTTCTACGTGGAACCCATATTATTCATTATAGCACCATTATCCTTTGTTCAGAAGGTTTTTCTTCATAATTTTTTAGCTTACCTAGGAAGACCTTAAAAAGGAAGTTTAATTCTTTGAAGACCAAAGCTCGCCAATTTTTTCCATGAGACCAGTTCACAGCTAGCTCTGCACTGCCAGTGGGGTAGCCCAAATTCCAAAATCTATCATCTGGAAACATACAAAAGCTCTTGCACAGATCTCCACCACCCCCCCTTTCAAAAGGAAAAAAAAAAAAACCCACCACACTCTAAATTGTAAATCTATTATGTCTATCTAGATCTAATAAGATGTGGGGAGATAAAAAAAAAAACCACAGGTATGATAAAGCTATTTTTGTAAATAAAGATGAAAACATATATATCCATTTTAAATTTAAGGAATATTCAGCCATTAATGGATATCAAAGGAAAAGGGAATTTTAATCATCTCTCCATTCAGTCTCAGTTGGGTAAATCATATCTAAGAGATTTGCATAAATATAAACCATCAAAGACTTTTCATCTTCAAAGGGGGTTTCAAGACCCTATAAGCTTTGTACTGTAATCATGGCAGGTCACCACCCTGCAGGAATAGGGCTGCTATGGCAACATAAAAAAACTAATGCTTAAGGCTTAGCATAATATTCTGACTAATAGAAAGGAAACTCATTTTAAAAGCTGGCAGCCTATTTACCAGAAGCAGGATTAGAGGTGTTATTTCCCCTTTTAGCTGCCCCCTCCTTGCTTGTGCAGCACCCCCCCCCCTAAAAAATCTAATCACTGGGATCTTTAAAAAGCTTTTGAGCAATTTGCAGTAACTTTACAATTAGGCTAAAATAAATCACAGCTTTCAGTAATGAAGAATTATTCCCAGTTGCTCCCATTGCCCCTCCCTTCCTCAGACACCATCATCATCACCTCCTTAGTAACTTTTCAAGGGAAGGAATAACTCAACCAAAATAGCAAGAAAGAAGAGAAGGCTACAATGTAGGGAGACAAAATGTATAATATTACGGGAAAGTGAAAGTAAAACCTAATTTATGTCCCATTTAAGCTAGAAAATGGGTAGTGAAAGATTAGCGGTTTTGGTGTTGTATCTGCACTGGAGGAACTTTTTTTTCCTCACTAAAAAAAAAAAAAAACCCACCAAAAAAAGTGCAACATTACTTGCGCCATTCTTTGTGATAACAGTTGTAACTACAAGAATCATAAAGTTTAAAACTAGTTAGGTACTTTACAATATATTTCCTGTTCTTAGAAAAATCTCTAATGCCTTCTGTTTTTAAGCCAACAGGGACATTTAAAAATTAAATATTCTGGCCCATTCTCCTTCTCCTCCTCCCCTTCTTTCTTAAAAAATTGCATTAAGTACTGCCACAAAAGGTAACTAGTGGAGAAGTTTCAATTAATTTTTTCAAAAGGAGACGATTAAATGTTTCCGGCCTGGTAAAGTGTTCATTTCAGTGAGGTGGAGGGGCTGGGGAGGGGGTGGAGGACCAGAAGGGGAAAAATCACAAAGAGACTGGGGAGGAGATGAAGTAGCAGGGCTCAGCAATTCTTTCAATTCCAGTGCACACCCAATAGTGTGTTGGAAGAATGCACACTGTTCGGGATTTGTGGGAGAATTGTCCCACGACAAAGAAGGCAGAGTCGCGCTTGTTATAGTCCAATAAGCCGTGCCAGTCAAACAAGAACCCACACTAGCGACAAAAGGCCGGCAAGAGATTCTCACACAAAAGGAAACAAGGAAGCCCATCTTTCAGTTGTGCATCAGGCTCTGGGTTTTATGCTTCACATAAATACAAACGGAGAGGAAAAAAATAAACAGCCCAAAAGACTTCTGTTAACTAGAAATCCTATTTCTATCCAAGGATTTAAAAGAGCGAACAGAAGCTGTAGCTCAAGGCTGGGGTGGGTCCTCCCCTCTTAAATGAAGGGTAGTAACGGTGATAAACAGGCATTAACATGAAACCAAAAGGGAACAGTGGCTTCAGATTCCATTTCAATCAATTTAAGACACATTCGAATGGGGTAGGAGGCCTCGGGGATTGTAGCCTACTGTAACCAGTATCTCCCAGCTTCTGAGGGGTGACCTTGGAGAGAAGAACTCCAGTTTAGAAAGTAAATATGGGTCCTTGAACATGGGGTCTTCAAGAAGACTCCAACACGGAGCTGTCCAGCAGAAAAAATAATGGCAGCCAGATGTAATTCTGAATTTTCTAGGAGCTACATTAAAAAAGGAAAATGAAATAGGTCAGTTTCATTTGAATAATGCTTGTTCAACCCAATAGACCTGAAATATTAATCATTTCAACATGTGATCAATATAAAAACTGAGATAATTTACATTCTTTTTGGGGGACTGGGCTGCTAAGTCTTCAAAACCCCATGTGTATTTTACACTTACAGCACATCTCAATTTGGACTTGCCACATTTCAAGCGCTCAGTAGCCACATGGAGCGGGCGGCCAGAGCACTGGAAAGTACAGATTCGACGCATCTACATGCCTGAAAAAGGTGAGCAGTTTCCTCTGGTAGTACAACTATTCGGTGTATTGCTGCATTTGCAGCCACAGCCTTAGAGATAATCCCAGATGTGGCATCAAAAACCTGCGCCCACAGCCGTGTCCCAGGCCCTCTGCCCCCGAGCGGCACAATGGGCAGGTATTTTATTCGGCAGAGATCTGCAAAATCATAGCAACCCCTAAATAAAATCTAGCCTCCCCCTCCTTGAACAATGAAAACAATCATAGTATAATTAGGCCCATTTCAAAGTTTTCTTAAGTAATTTGACATGCCAGGTTTTTATTGGCTGAAAAGTCTGTCATGAAACACACACACACCTGTCACCAATTTAAAAAAGGACGGACTAGAGAGCTGTTCAGGAAATAATATCTGTGCTAATTAAAACCACTAGTTAAAAGCTTCCTGTTTCTTCCTCTAGTTGCCCTCAGGAGTGACCTTGCCCTCTCCTCCTCTAGGTTCGTTTTTTCATTCATGGCTAATGCGCCTTCCCTGTCTATGAAGACTGCAAATGAACCTGGGTGGGAGCCATTTACTTCACTGCTCTTCCGGTGGAGGTTAGGGCCTGGCGGGCCGTGAGGAGTGATCCAATTCCCGGGCAAGCCAGTTACCAAGGATTGCTCTGTGAGGCTTCCGAGGAGGCTGTTCTGGCCAAACCGCAAGTCTGAGTGGGGAGTGGACTCATCATCCCGAGGGCAGAGTTGTTCCTCTGAACACTCTGGGTAAAGCCAGGGCTCTCCTTGTGTGAAGGGAACAGTTTCTTGGGCTCCCTCCTTTCCTTTATCTCCCTTTCTCTCTGCTCCATGCATGTATTTTCAAAATATGCAGCACCCGAATCCTTCCCTTCTGCTACTCCTTCAGAGCTGCTCCTGAGCCTTTAATTAAAGCAGAGCATTAGCTACTCACCCACTGGATTTCTTCAGGACTTTCCACCTTGGGCAGCATCAGGCTAGAGGGAAGGACCCGGGACTGAAGGAGGGTCTCCAGGTCCTCTTCGGCCAGACCGCTGGACACCGAGTTGACTCTCACACACTTTTCGGTTGGGCCCAGATCAAAGTCTTCAAGCGTTTTTACTATTCTCAGTCGAGCTTCATTCTATCAGTGTCAATAAAATGTATCTCCTAAGTTTATTTATCATCGAGAGCAAACAATCCAACTGACCATGGACCTGCTATGTGGATTCAGAGTCTGAGCACCATGACTGTATCTACACATTTCCCGTCCAGCAAATAAATGGTATTTGAAATAAGTTGTCCAATCTGACAGACAAGAGATTGATTTCCAAACTTCACTCAAGATGACTGTAACAGAGATGACAACCACCATCATGCGTACTGGTGCACTTCTTAAATAGTACTGTGCTCTCGCTCATTAGCATTGCTTTCCAACTACGAGGGTAAAATAACTAATAGGTAACGTTTATTGAGCATTTACTAAGCTCTAGGCAAGGTTCTAGGTCTTCTACCTGCATTTTCTCATTTAATAAATATAAGGAACTACATAACACATGGATAATGGTAGTCTCATCTGTCAGCATATTCACATTAGGGAAAAAATAAGGATTTGTTTTTCTCTTTCCACATGCGTCATGTTTTTTTAGTCACTTAAAATTTTTTTTGCAAGTGAGTTGAATTTTGACATTCAATTAAGAAGGTGCTTACAGGAAAATGACACTCCACAGTACAAAAAAAGCTCCAACTTATTCAGATGGAAGGCAATAATGCCACGAAGAAATCCCTTCATGAAGTGGAAAACAAATACTTTTTTTTCCCTTTGATTTGACAGTCTGTGCTCCACAGTTAAGAAAAGCTGAAAGGTTGAAAGCCTGCTTCAGTATGTGAATTGTCCTTAGAAAAACTGTATGAAACCAAACATGTTATTTACTGGCTCTGAGTTGGGGTGTTGAAGGTGGGGAAGGGGGTGGGGAGAGAAAGGAGCGTATTGAGGGGCTGGGGGTTGGCGTCAAGAGAAAGAAAGCACTTGGGGTCATTACTTCCTGCCAATTTCAGTTTCAAAAACAAATTCCTTCAACTTGCCAACAGCCCTCAACAAATTCTCATTGTCAGAATGAACACTTATCAAAAGTAGTTTCATTTGGGAAGGGTTTTTATGATACTAATAAAACTTTAAAGCTTCTCACTGCTGACGAATGTGGTTTAAAAAAAAAGTCTTAACAATATACAGCCATTTGAACAGCAGTACTTACCTGGGAAAATAGCAAACCAAAGCGGAGACAAAAAGAGAATTATGAGAGCCGATATTGGGTCTAAGTCTAATCAACAAGACAAGCCAGGACAGTAGATTTAAAGCAGACGGATGTAGGTCTACGACCGAGTGGGAGCAGGGAAGCCTTCCAAATGTGGTCTGAGTTAAACAGTGTGAGGAAACAGTGGCTTAGAGTTGTCAGGTCAGATGGAAACAGAATACGTAGACCAGTTTAAGACAGCCCTGTGGAGCCCTGATTTACAGAGCTCTGACTGCAGATAATTAGGCCAAGCTTAGACAAAAGCAAGAGAGTGCGCACGCTAGCTAAAGTGAAGGATGATGCGGCCAACAGTGGCTTGGTTCCACATCATGCCGTTGGCTATTCCACAGCTATAAAACTCATCCGCTTGCTCTGCCATGCCTTCTTGTTACATTCACTAACTAGGAAAACCCTGAAGGTGAAGAGCGGAAGTGAGCTCAGTGTCATGGTTCCAAGGACATCTAGAGCTGTCGAGAGAAATGCCTTCAGCTCTTTGGCAGTGTGGGCATTTAGATCCATGGCCTCCGAGAACCTAAAATGTGTTATGCTCCATGTAGCCCGCACAGCTACAAACTCAGGATTGCTCTCCAGCTTGTAAATATTTCAACTTCCAGGATTTCTTTCAGTAGCAGGTTGGGCTTGTCAAGGGTCTACTGGGACAGAGTGAATGGAAAATGGAAAGGAACGAACTAGATCATTTAGCCTGAAAGGCACTTTAAAACTTGGATTACTTGAATCATCATCTACACTCTATTTTAATCTGTGTGTGTGCCCAAGGTGCAGAATCCCTGGCAACGTCAACTTCCTAAATTGTTCATGTTGGTGTCGAACAAAATCTGACCTCTAAGCTGTTTTGTTGTTTCCATTTAGAAAGGGACTGTTTGTTCAAAGCTCGTGTTCTAAACCCATTTGGGATTTTAACTAAAGTCAGATTACCATGGTTTCAGCACATTCCGGTTTACTTAGTAAAATTCAACCCTTGTGAAATTGGCTGCAAATGAAGTACCTAATTCCAATTTTAGGCATAATCTGATTAGTACTTTTCATGTTATAATAATGAACAGTGACTCCTCAGCATTTTGTTAAGACTTTTTTTTTTTTTTTGGCTCAGAATGAAAACAAGCTCTTTCCATTTCCTCATTCTGTACCTTTCCAAAAAAAAGATGATGGCTTTGGAGGTATATTGCCACACAATATCCTTATTAACAGGCTGTTGCTTGCTGCAATTTACGTAAACTAAGCATGCATCCCTCTGCTATGTAGCCCAAAATATCCGACATCTTCACTGAAATTTACACCAACCAACAAGTATGTTGATTTTTTCTTTTTTTCTTTTTGGTGTTTAATGGTGAAATATGTTACTGTGCTAGCAAACACACCCATACCATCTGTTGGGTGAGAGGAAGACAGTTTCTAAGAAACAATTAAGTTTAGTTCTGGGTGCTCAGCTAGAGAGAGCCACCATCCGCCCAGTTGTGAAAAGAAAGAAATTCTGTTCATTCTGTTCTCTCCCTCCCTCTCTCCTTGATACCAATCTCTCTTTCTCACAGCTCTCTCCTTTGCATCACCTTGCTCCCTTCACATTTTCACTCTCTCTTTTTCCTTGGCTTCTGTTTGGCCCTAACTATCCTTCCAATTTCTTTTTTTTTAAAGATTTTATTTATTTATTTGACAGAGAGAGAGACACACAGCGAGAGCAGGAACACAAGCAGGGGGAGTGGGAGAGGGAGAAGCAGGCTTCCCGCCGAGCAGGGAGCCCGATACGGGGCTCGATCCCAGGACCCTGGGATCATGACCTGAGCCGAAGGCAGACGCTTAATGACTGAGCAACCCAGGCGCCCCGTATCCTTCCAGTTTCTGTCTCATTCAGAGGATCAGTAAGACACGGCCTGGCAGACACCCCCTTCTCCGAAGGGCTATATAAGTGATCTGCTGAGATTATTGGGAGGTAATGTTCCCTGGCAAAAGAAGGAAGAGGAAATCAAAGCAAAAAGAGGTCCCTCAAAAAAGACCTTTTTTTGGCGGGGGGGAAGGGGTGTCTTACAGAACGGCCTTGGTAAGCATTTCTTAATGTAGGGTGAACTTGTCCCACTAAAATCCGACAACCTGGAAAAAACAGAATAATGGAATTCAGGCCTTTCTCAACAGTTACATTAGATCTTTGCAGAGACTAATTATCACAGTGTGTTCTACAGCATGTCTGATTCCAGAGGTGAACTCTGCAGAGGTCACAACGAAAGTTGGCACCAATCAGAATCATCACTGGTCCCTGTTCTAAATAAAAAGTGGTGTCACCAAACTTCCTGCAGCCAATCGATATTTCGTGCCGCAGGCTGCTCAGTGCAGTGGACCAGTGGCTAATAAACTTGTCCTTATACATAAGCCACCGTATTATGTGCCTCTGTCTGGGCCAGGAACCAAGGCGTGCTCTGATTTCAGAGACCCGGTTCTTATCACCTGGGGAAGAGACACGCTCGGGTGACGTAAGAAAGCGGCTAAATCAACCATCGCCAAGACCTGCAGACTCCAAAATT
The DNA here is from genome assembly GCF_003265705.2 of Callorhinus ursinus. NCBI lineage: Eukaryota > Metazoa > Chordata > Mammalia > Carnivora > Otariidae > Callorhinus > Callorhinus ursinus. Next base: position 6,685,548 of record NW_027397069.1, read on the forward strand.
AAAGGAGAAAATATGCGTGCAGTTGGTTCAATTGGCACCCATTAAAGCTAATAACTAATCATCCTCGCAAGTTTCTAGCTCCGAATGATCAAATCTGCAAAGAAAACAACATCCGTCCACTTTTACACTCCAGTGGAAGAGGTGGTCCCTCGCGGCAGGGCGGCACAGTCTCGCCATCTGGAGAATAAATCGAGTGTGAAGTACAGTATAGTTTGGGACCAAGCTCCGTGGCGGCAGCTCAGCAGTGAGTTCATTAGTTCCCAACTTCCAGGGATTAGAGCGGCATCAATTCTACTGTCGGATAGGAAGAGACAGACAGGATACGAGATTCAAGGAGGATTGTGACAACCAGGAGGAGCCCCTTGGGTTTATTTATAAAACTACAAAGTATAAACATACCCAAATAAGTGCCTTAAATAATAGCATTATCACAGTTTCATAACATCTGAATTAACACCTTTCCCTTCTTCCACACCCCCCCAACCTCGTATGTTAATGTATCCTCCTTTTCAGAGGAAACCGCAAGGGCACCCTTGATGCAACAGGAACAGGGAGAAAGCCGAGCGGCAGAACCCAGATTTGGTAATTAAGAAATATGAAAGACCTTCTAGACTCCAGGGAGATGCATAACCTTGGTGATTTTTAAAAATGTGCAATTAATATTTCATCGTTCAAAAGGCAAACTGCGAGGCCACAGCCTCAAAAACACTAGTGAATTCTGTCTTCTCTGAATGTGTCCATCTTATTTCCATGTTATCTGATTTGTAAAACGATGTCATGGGCCCGGAGTGCAACGAACTTTGGGCAGACGGCCTTGCTATCAGTATTTATGCGAAAAATTTTTTAAAATGTTGAGGTCATTTGGTTTGGACTGAACTTTTCCATGGAAGGATCTCCTTTATCACACAACTTCTTTTATACATTTATATTAAAAAAAAAAAAGAAGTGCTTGTGACATAAAACAGGTCATCGCTTGTAAACTATGTTATTGTATTTTTCTCATAAATGTATAAAAATTTATTATAGGATCCCAGAGACTGTGGTAGTGACTGCATTGGACAAAAGGCAAATAAATTCTCATTAATTATTACAACGTGGTAGTGTTTCTTTAGGAAGGTGATAGTGTTGAGTTTTCTATCCCATTGTTTTTTTCCACACGATAAAGAAATCTTGATTTGTTTTTGAAAGAAGAAAACTGACAACAATACTGCATATACCGTGAGTCAACTCGTTTAAAATTTCATTCACAGTTAACACCAAAGGCACAGGTAACAAAAGAAAAAAACTGGACTTCATGAAAATTAAGAAGTATTTGTACATCAAGAGACACTATGAACAGAGGAAAAAAGGCAACCCACAGATTGGGAGAAAATATTTGCAAATCATATAACTGATAAAGGATTCATATCTAGAATATATACAGATCTCCTAACACTCAACAACGAAAAAACAACACAATTCAAAAAAACCCCCAAAAACCAACACAAATCAATGGGCAAAGGACTTGAATAGATATTTCTCCAAAGAAGATACACGGATGGCCAATAAGCACATGAAAAGATGCTCAACATCATTGATCATTAGGGAAACGCAAATCACAACTACACTGAGATACCAGTTCACAACCATTAGGATGGCTACTATGAAAAAAAAAAGAAACCAGAAAAAAAACAAGTGTTGGTGAGGATGTGGATAAATTGGAACCCTAGTGAGCTGTTGGTGGGAATGTAAATTATAGCCGCTATAGAAAATAGTATGGCAGTTCCTCAAAAAATTAAAAATAGAATTACCATATGATCAGCAATTCCACTGCTGGGTATATATCCCAAAGCACTGAAGGCAGGGTCTTAAAGAGATTATTTGTGACACCTGTGTTTATAGCAGCATTATTCATTGTTGCTGAAATGTGGAAGGAACCTAAGTGTCCACTGACAGAAGTATGGCTAAGCAAAATGTGTTATACATGTACAATGAAATTTTATTCAACTCTAAAAAGAGAGGAAATTCTGACAGATGCTACAACATGGATGAACCTTGAGGACATTAGGGTAAGTGAAATAAGCCAGTCACAGAAAGACAAATACTGTTGTGATTCCACATCAATGAGGTACTTAGAGTAGTCAGAATGTAGAATAGTGGTTGCCAGGTGCTGGGGGGAGGAGGGAATGGGGAGTTAGTGTTTAATGAGTACAACATTTCAGTTTTACAAGATGAAGAGTTACAGGGATGGATGGTGGCATGGCTGCACAACAGTGTGAATGTACCAGTAACAACTGAATAGTACACTTAAACATGGGTAAGATGGGAAATTTTGTTATATATGCAATACCACAATAAAAAAAGTGAAAAATTTTTCACTCACTGATTTATCCCACAAATTATTACATTCTAGGCACTCTGTGTATTCTGAAAGTGTAGACTTGGGTAGAGCAAAGTTTCTGATGTGTTAATTATAAAAGGTACATTAAAACACACGTTTATAGTGAAATGCCAAATCAACTTTCATTCAAAGGACTAAGAAGGCTCAGGGTGTATGGATAGATAGTTCATAATATGCAACTGGCATTTCTGCCCCTCAGAGATTTAATGGAAAAAGAGAAAACTCCACAAGAAACAACACTAGAATACAATAAATCTATGAAAAGAATTTATTTGGAAGGTCTCTGAGCAATTAAAAACATTTTTTAAATGGCTTTAAGTCATACAGGCCTATACTTTCATCAAAATTCACAGAAAGTATGCTTAAAATTTGTGTTTCATTTTATATAATTTTTACCACAAAAGAGCAAAGAGAATAGTAACCAGTTTTGAAGGCTGGTCAATGATATACACACAGAAGTATTTGAGGGGAAGTCTACTACGGCTGTCTGCAACTTACTTTGAAATTAATTAAAAAGTAAATGAATTGATGGATGGACAGAAGGATAGCCAGGTGGACAAGTTTTTACTCTGTAAAATATTAATGGGAGAATATAGGAGGTGGGTATAAGGGTATTCATTGTACAGTCTTTCAACTTTTGTGATGTTTAAAGTTTTTGTAATACAACTTGGGGAAAAAAATTTCTTAAAGTGCCTCTAAAATGTTGGGGCGCCTGGGTGGCTCAGTCATTAAGCGTCTGCCTTCGGCTCAGGTCATGATCCCAGGGTCCTGGAATTGAGCCCCGCATCGGGCTCCCTGCTTGGCGGGAAGCCTGCTTCTCCCTCCCCCACTCCCCCTGCTTGTGTTCCCTCTCTTGCTGTGTCTCTCTCTGTCAAATAAATAAATAAAATCTTTAAAAAAAATTTATAAAAAAATAAAATGTTGATAATTTTTGGAGCTGATTTGTGAATACATGGGGACTCTTGACACAATTCTCTTTACATTTGCATATACAGATCTTCCTCAACTTATCATGGGGTTATGTCCCAATAAACTCATTGTAAGTTGAAAATACCATAAGTCAATAAATATTGTAAGTGGAAAATGTGTTTAATTCACCTAACCTACTGAACGTCATATGTGAGCCTAGCCTACCTTAAACGTGCTCAGAACACTTATGCTAGTCTACAACTGGGCAAAATCATCTAACACAAAGGCTGTTTAATAATAAAGTGTTGAATATCTCAAGTAATTTATTGAATACTGTACTGAAAATGAAAAAACAGAGTGGCTGTATGGTACAGATGCACTGGTTGTTTACCTTGGTGCTCATGGGGCTGACTGGGAGCTGAGGCTCCCTGCTGCTGCCCAGCATCATCACAGAGGATCTTACTGCCTATTGCTAGCCCAAAAAAGATCCCAATTCAACATTTAAAGTGCAGTTGCTACTGAATGTATATCACTTTTGCACCACTGTAAAGTTGAAAAATCCTAAAGTGAACCATCATAAGTTGGGGACCATCTGTATTAGAATATTTCCACAATAAAATGTTAAAAACTAGTTAATGATGTATATCATATGATTTCACTCATACGCGGAATTTTTAAAAATATTTTATTTATTTATTTATTTGAGAGAGAGAGTGGGGGTAGGAGCAGAGGGAGAGGGACAAGCAGACTCCGTGCTCAGCATGGAGCCCGATGTGGGCCTTGATCCCGTAACCCTGAGGTCTTGACCTGAGCTGCAATCAAGAGTTGGACGCTTAACCAACTCAGCCACCGAGGCACCCCTCATATGCGGAATTTCAGAAACAAAACAAATTAACAAAAAAAGAGACAAAAACAGACTCTTAAATACAGAGAACAAATTGGTCCTTGCCGGAAGGGAGGTAAGTGGGAGGACGGGTGAAATACATAAGGGGGATCAAGAGTACCCTTTGATGAGCACTGAGTAATGCACAGAACTGTTCAATCATTGTATTGCACACCTGAAATTAATATGACACTGTATGTTAATTATGCTTCATTTAAAAAAAACAAGTTAATGGCAAGTTAACTTCATTTTACTTGTTATTTGTGGGAAATAATTTGCGGGAGATTATTTTTAGGCTTGTGATTTTTTTTTTTTTTGGTTAACTAATCAGTGGCTGTTAGTGTATTCGTAGTTGTGCAACCACTGCCATAATCAGTTTTAGAATATTTCATCATCCCCAAAAGAAACGCCATATTCTTTAGCAGTTACTTCCATATCCCCGCAACCCTCCCAGGTCTAGGCAACCACTAATCCATCTTGTTTCTCTGTAGATCTGCTTATTCTGAACATTTCATATAAATGGAATCACGCAGTATGTGATCTTTTGACTGGTTAGTAAAATGTTTCAAGGTCTGTCACGCTGTAGCATTTATCCGAACTTCTTTATTGCCAAATAATATTCCATGGTATGAATATACCACTTCTAGTTCATCTATTATCAGTTAATGAACATTTGGTTTGTTTTGGCCTTTGGCTACTAGGAAAAATGCTGCTACGAACATTCACGTACATGTTTTTGTATGGTTATCTGTTTCTTTTTTTAAAGATTTTATTTATTTATTTATTTATCTATCAATCAGAGAGAGAGAGAGATGGAGCACAAGCAGGGGGAGTGGCAGGCAGAGGGAGAAGCAGGCTCCCAAGGAGCAGGGAGCCCGATGCGGGACTTGATCCCAGGACCCCGGGATCATGACCTGAGCCGAAGGCAGACGCTTAACTGAATGAGCCACTCAGGCATTCCTGGTTATCTGTTTTCATTTCTCTTGGGTACGTACCTAGGAGAAAGTAGAATTGCTGGGTCATAAGGTAACTCTATGTTTAATCTTCTGAGGCACTATTAACTGTTTCCAAAGTGGCTGTGTCAATTTATATTCTGACCAGCAGTGTATGAAGGTTCCAATTGCTCTCTACATCCTCACCAACACTTGTTAGGATCTTTTTGATTAGAGCCATCCTAGTGGGTGTGAAGTGGTCTCTCACCATGCTCATTGTGGTTTTGATTTGCATTTCCCTGATGACTAACGATGTCAAGTATCTTTTCATGTGCTCATTAGCCAATTTTATATCTTCTTTGGAGAAAGGTCTATTTCAAATCCTTTGCTCATTTAAAAAAACTATGGCAAAATACATACAATATAAAATTTTCCATTTTAACCATTTTTAGGTGGGGAGGGTCAGAGGGATAGGGAGAGACAGAATCCCAAGCAGATCCTGTGCTAAGCACGGAGGCCTGTGCAGGGCTCGATCTCACAACCCTGAGGTCATGACCTGAACTGAAATCAAGAGTCGGATGCTTAACTGACTGAGCCACCCAGGTACCCCTATTTTAACCATTTTTAAAAAATATTTTATTTATTCATTTGAGACACTGAGATACAGAGAGAGAGACAGAGAGAGCATGACCAGGGGGAGAGGCAGAGGGAGAGGGAGAAGCAGGCTCCTCGCTGAGCCGGGAGCCCGATGTGGGGCTCGAGCCCAGGACCCTAGGACCACGACCTGAGCCGAAGGCAGACACTTCACTATCTGAGCCACCCAGGCGCCCCTTAACCATTTTTAAGTGTACCATTCGATGGTCTTAATACTGTCACAATGTTGTGCAACCATCATGATTACCTATATCCAACACTTTAATCACTCCAAACAGAAACTCTGTAAGCATTAAGCAATACTTCCTAATTCCCACCTACCCTCCAGCCAGTAACCTCTAATCTACTTTCTGTACCCATTCATTTGGGTATATATCTAGGAATAGAACTGCTGGGTCCTATCCATTGCCTTTACCCCCTCTACTCTTTTACTTTGCCTTCTCCCCACCTGCTTCTGATGGATCCTCCTCAACTGTATGTGACAGGTCTTATGGGGTTTTTCGAGGACCTTGCCAGGCATCCCCATGCCTCTGAAGTGCCTAAAACCCAAACTCATAGGGAAATGTGGAGCCAGTGTCGAGAAGATGGCTCTCATGGGCACAACTGCCTATGCTTTTTCCATTTCTTATTAACTTTGATTTAATAGTGTGGCTTTGAGGTATACTTTGCACACAACCTTTTCTTTTTTTAAAGATTTTATTTATTTGAAAGAGAGAGAATAAGAGAGAGACAGCGTATGCACAAGAGTGGGGAAAGTCAGGGAGAAGCAGACTCCCCGCTGAGCAGAGAGCCCAACGTGGGACTCGATCTTGGGACTCCAGGATCATGACCTGAGCCGAAGCAGACGCTTAACTGACTGAGCCACCCAGGGGTGCCCTGCACACAACCTTTTCAAAAGACAAAAGTATTTACCTACTAAAGGCATGTATTGCCTTTCTCCATGCGAATAACAACCGCCATGCCCAGGTCTGTCTGTGGAGCTCTGGATCCTTCCTACTCTTACTATTTTCTTTGTTCTCACTCATCACTTGTTCTCACAGCCTCACAGGGGCAATGGTATAAGTTCTGGTCTCTAGCAGGGCGGCAGAGGCATAAGGGGCCATGAGACCTGTTCTAGGCGGAACAGTCTGTGAGTGGAGGAACGGGGTGCTTTGGCATGCTTCCCCTGAGGGGGCCACTAGCCACGTCTACATGATGTGAAGGATTCAGAGGAAAGAAAACTAGACAACATCATCACTCGTTAGGTGTTTTATTGCTCAAGGCCAAACATCCAGATACTTGAAAACATTTAGATAACCGATAGGATTTGTCCTTTCCTTTAAGATTGTTTGTGATTCTGACAAGAAAATTTCCTGAATACTATCCCTAGATTCTGTCTGATGTCTCTGGTCTGGTACATTTAAAAATTTTTAACCAGTAGGAGAGGGATCAGTCAAATGCTATCCACTGTGCTGGTTGCTGGGAACAGGTGTGGAGGGATAGGGACAGATGTATAAATAAGTTTATATTGATATATAAATCAACAGAGGAATGTGTCATCTAGTTGTGGCAATGAAAGACCCGTAGAATGAGAAATGAAATAGTTCAAGTCGGTGCAACAGACAATAGGACCACGGGACTTAGAAACAGGAGGGGGCACTTTAGGCTCACGTAGGAGGCAGGGGAGTTGGGAATCTTGGTAGGTGCAGAGGAAGGGCTAGCCCCCAGCAGAGAGCCAGAAAATGGCAGAGAGCAGAGGCAGGAGCAGTAAGTGAGTCAAGAGGCAGGTGGTCAGTATGTACAAGGTTAGGTAGGGAAGATGCCAGCACTGGGAGATGGACAGAAAGACAAGAGATTCCCAGATGGGCAGGGGTGAGCCCCCATTTAGGGATATAAGGGCTGAAGCCTTATATTTCCTCCCCCACTGAGGGAGGAAAGGGCACTAGGAATGGTGGCACAAGAAGCGCAGTTCAGTTGCGAAAGTCCTCTCCACAGTGGAGGCTGCTGGTGCCCAGGCCTGGACTGGGAGAAGGTCCTTCACCCACCGTCCCTTGAGTGCTAAGTGAAGAAGCTCCCTGCCTGAGCCTGCTCTGCCCACGGGCAACTTCTCCATCTTGGCAGCGTGAAGCACTTTTATCGCCAGAGAGCCTCTAGTCCTGAAGCTACTCGATTTTGTCTTTGGAATGGGTGTTTTTACATGGGTCTCTGATCTGGGATTCAGAGTACAGTACAGGGATAGTACAGTGCATCTTCTTTTCTGAAAAAGAAATGTAAAGCATATACGGAGTGGGAACGAGGCCCACCTCCCTCCCTTTTGCCTTCTAATTGGTCTCGCTCTGCCCCGAGGACAGCGAAGAGGCTCCCTTCCCACATGGTGCAAAGCACAGCCCCAAACAAAGCTGCCCTCTCCCCCTCAACTTGCTAGATTTAGGTTTCTCCAGCCTCTGCATTAGAGAAGTAATTAACTATTTGGGTTTAAAGGCCTCCTGCTGGGTTGCAGTCTGCGTGGGAGAATAAAAGTAAACAAGCGAAAGGGAACGGTGTCACCAAACGACAGTGCACCTGCCTTTCTTCATTATAAGTATGAAAAGGTTGCCATTTGCCACAGGTGCCATGGACTACCCACCCGCACAGGGCAGGGTCTGCGGGCCTTTCATTCTTTTTGAATGGTAAGTCAAGAGTGACTGGATCATCATGTAATGACGCAGCCCTGCCATGGTTTCAGATGCGCATCAGCTAACAGCCATGTCACCTGGCCTGAGCAGTTCCAGTACGATACTTATAACTGTTTTGGCTGATGACATCCTTTAGTTTACAAGCCACTTGAGATAACATTGCTAGTAACTAATCTGAACTGTCCCCTAATCTAAGTATTAAGAACCAATTTTCTTAAAAAGCCAAAACTTCCCTTCTATGTGGGGAAACATCTGTTTTCCTGCCCATCCCAATTTTGGAAGCGAATCGGGCACACTTGTCCCCATGGCCAAGCTAAGGTGGGTCACACAGGAGCTCCGCTGCGTCCACAGTGCAGCCGGGAAATTCCTGTCTCTGAGCCAACTGCTTCCACAACACTTCTCTAAGGTGCTGACACAAAGAATCTTGTCTCCATAAGTAGGAGGTTATAAAAGCTCACAGATAGAAGTATACATGTCTAATGATAAGGCACAAACAGCCCTGCAATTCAACAAACCAAAATAACGGGCATTTCAGCTAGCTGTAGGCACAAAGTCTTTACTTCACATTTTGGGGAAGAAGCTTTACTCTGTGGAAGAACAGCATCCTAAACAGGATTCTTTTTTGTTGTTGTTGTTAAATATTTTATTTATTTATTTGAGAGAGAGAATGAGAGAGAGAGAAAGCACATGAGAGGGGGGGAGGGTCAGAGGGAGAAGCAGACTCCCCCGCTGAGCAGGGAGCCCGATGCGGGACTCGATCCAGAGACTCCAGGATCATGACCTGAGCCGAAGGCAGTCGCTTAACCAACTGAGCCACCCAGGAGCCCCCTAAACAGGATTCTTAATTAGTTTTCCTGGCAGCCACGAATGAAGAAATTAGGTAACTGAATAAGCTCTGTGATGGCAGCGATTGAACACGAAGAAGTATTTCTTGCAATACACCAAACTGGATCCTTATTCCCACAAACTACTTTTAATGTAGTTGAGGCTTTAAAATGAAAAGGAATTTTAAAATCCCCTGCATGATTTTACCAGTTGGTTCTATCTTTGTAGATTTTGATTTCTGTTGCTCAAATATATACCCACACTCCATTTTATAGTAGCTAATCATTTATTCTTCATGGTTTGTTGTTGTTGCTGTTTATCTCGCTTCCTAATTATTTCCCAAAGAAAGTGGCCATTAAAAAGGCTTTGTTTCTTTTAGGTAGCAAGTTCATAGGTATTTTATTTTATTATTATTATTACTGTTGTTTTTTAAAGATTCACCTATTTGAGAGAGAGAGAGTGGGGGGAGAGGCAGAGGAGAGAATCTTCAGGCAGACTCCCCACTGAGCACGAAGCCCAATATGGGGCTTGATCCCACAACCCATGAAATCATGACCTGGGCCGAAACCAAGAGTCTGACACTCGACCGACTGAGCCACCCGGGCACCTCTATTTTTTTTTAAGATTTTATTTTTAACTAATCTCTGCACCCAACGTGAAGCTTGAACTCACAACCCTGAGATCAAGAGTCACATGCTCCACCAATTGAGCCAGCCAGTTGCCCCCAAATTTATAGATATTTTAAAGTGTAGAACATCTTACTCTTTGACACTTTGTTTTATTTTAAAATCAACAAGGAAAAGAGAAGAAAAATATAATGTGGAAAACTGAAGAATGGAGGATGATGATGGACATTAGAACATTTTATTTTTTCGAAAGGGAGATTGTGCACTTTGAGAACTGTGGTTTGGTTATAGCAAAGGGCCCTTTGCAAGGACCACGCCACACGGGAGGAAGTTTCTCTTTGCAGTCTATTGGAGCATGCTATATTCCTCTGCAAATGGGTAGCATGGAGAAAGTGGCAGAGCCCAGTGTCATCTTACCTAGCTCAGGAACGCCAGCTCTTCTATAATTCCACGTCTTCCTTGAGAAAAATGCTAATAAAACAATACAGTGGCCTGCACCACACTTGATTTTCACTGTGTTGTACACCTTGTCTTCTAGCCAGCTCTTCATGTTCACTTTCTCAGCAGTTTCATTCCTTCACTGGTGCCAGGCAGGCTCAGTGCGGAACCACTTGGGTTTTCTTCCCTCTTTTATCGCCCAGTAAATTTTCATAAAGCATTTAACGTGAGAACAAGCAGGTTAATTTACCATGCCGGTGAGCCAGGCTCTCGGAAGGCTCCCTGCAACACTGCCATGTTTTGGCGTCAGAGTCAGAGGCCTCGGTCCCAGTGGCGAGGAAGCTTGCCAGAGCCTTCTCTGTGCAGACACCAGGTGTGATTTAGCATAACAGATTGTGTGGACGCTCAGCAGCTTCTATAATCCATGCGTCAGGACCAAATCGTATCCTTCGTGCAAGATGAAGATGAAAGTCTCAGGGGCTAAAAAGCTCTGCCAGGAAAGGCTTTTGGACATACAGGGAGTAGGAACATCGTCCCACCTTGCAACACATGCCTGGTTTCAGGAACATCAGAGTCCTTTTTAACAATGTTAGTACCTTGTTGAAATGCCCTGTTAAATCACAATCCTGTTTTCCCCTAACTATAGGTGGACAACGAGAACCACACATTAAAAAAATATCCAAAAAATAGGGGTGCCTAGGTGGCTCAGTCGGTTAAGCATCTAACTTTGGCTTAGGTCATGATCTCAGGGTCCTGGGATCGAGCCCTGTGTTGGGCTCCCTGCTCAGCAGGGAGTCCGCTTCTCCCTTTCCCTCTGCCCCTCCCCCTGCTCATGTTCTCTCTCTCTAATAAATAAAATATTTAAAAAATATATCCAAAAAATAGGATTATAAAGAAACTTAAAAACGTATTAAATCCAGCCTTTAGAATATACCTGGTCAGTTGCCCAAATCACACATGAAGTCTTAGTTGACAGTGACTTTGAATACTGATGCTCCAGAGGTCAGCCGTTGGGATGTTGCTTAGGGAAGACTTTCGGGGAGAAGCTAAGCTTTTATGTTAGACACTGCAGATCTCAGAGGTGAGAATAGCATGTCCTCTGCAAATGGCAAGTTTAGTGAGCCTTTAGAAAAGGACAGGCCTGAAGCAGAGGTAACCCCACAGGGAGAGTGACTGAAGGCACGTGGAAGGTGATTTTAGGACAAGCTTAGCAAACACAAGCCAAAATTACTAGCCTTTTTGTTTAGACCACTGCCATGTGTAATTTAATGCTTAGTGATGTGCAGTTAGTAAATGCAGAAGACCAATGGCATCCCAGTGGCAATGCTGAGTAATACGGCTTTAGAAGAAAGTATATATATATATATGTTCACACATTCAGAATCACTGGATAACAAGGATGTAAATGTGTTTTTCTTTAGATTTTTTGGGCATAGTTTACACACTATGTTACGTTAGTTTCGGGTGTACAACATAGTGATTCTGCTTCTCTATATGTTATGCTCTGCTCACTACAAGTGTGGCTGCCATCAGTTACCATACAACGCTATTACGGTGTCATTGACTGTATTCCCTACTGTGCCTTTTAATCCCGTGACGTCTTCATTTCATAATTGGAAGCCTGTATCTCCCACTCCCCTTCACCCATTTTGCCCATGCCCAATCTCCCTTCCTGCTGGTAACCATCAGTTTATTCTCTGTATTTACAGGTCTGATTCTGTTTTTTTGTTTGTTTGTTTATTCATTTGTTTTGTTTGTTCAGATTCCACATATGAGTGAAATCATATGGGATTTACCTTTCTTAGCCTGACTTATTTGACTTAGCAAAATACTTTCCAGATCCATCCTTGTAGTCACAAATGGCAAGATTTTATCTTTTTTATGGCTGTGTAATATTCCTCTCTCTCTCTCTCTGTGTGTGTGTGTGTGTGTGTGTGTGTGTGTAATAGATCTTCCTTATCCATTCATCTATCAATGGACACTTAGGTTGCTTCCATATTTTGGCTATTGTAAAAAATGCTCTAATAAACATAGGGGTGCATATTATCTCTTCAAATTAGTGTTTTTTGGGGCGCCTGGGTGGCTCGGTCGGTTAAGCCTCTGCCTTCGGCTCAGGTCATGATCCCAGGGTCCTGGGATCAAGGCCCATATTGGGCTCCCTGCTCAGCAGGGAGCCTGCTTCTCCTTCTCCCACTGTCTACTGCTCTGCCTACTTGTGCGCGTGCGCTCTCTCTCTGTTAAATAAATGAACAAAATCTTTTTTAAAAATTAGTGTTTTTGTTTTCTTTGGATAAATACCCAGGAGTGGAATAATTGGATCCTACGGTATTTCTATTTTTAATTTTTTGAGGAACCTCCATGCTGTTTTCCACGGTGGCTGTTACATTCATTCCCACCAACAGTGCAGGAGAGTTTCTTTCTCCACATCCTCGCCAACACTTGTTATTTCTTGTCTTTTTGAACAGTGATGTAAATGTTACACAGTACTTTTTTAACTTGATTTTATACCCTTTTGTTTTTTCATTCATTCATTTATTTTTTAAAGTAACCTCCACACCCAACGTGGCGCTCAGACTCATAGCCCCGAAAGCAAGAGTTGCATGCTCTACCTACTGAGCCAGCCAGGTGCCTGACGGAGCACGTTTCTTAACTTCTCAAAGGGCTTGCATCTCATTTGCCCTAACAGCAGTCCTGAGGTATAGACAGGGCAGGTTTTATCACCTGTGTTTGCCTGAAGAACATGAAGGTTACAAGAGTTAACTTTTTCAGAGATTGCACAGCTAATCAGCAGTTGAGGTGACGTAGAACTCAAATGTTGTGCTCCCAATCTTGTGCCCTGTCTGTGGAGTCCCTCCTTGCATCTTATAGGATCTGTGAGCTACCCAGTAGCCTATAATAAACTACTTTGTTTTCTGCTTTAACTTGGTAAAGCAGATTCTGGGGCTCGCTACCAGGAGCCCTGACCAACACAGGGATCATCTTAAACATTCATCACCTGCTTTTTTCACCCAACAACAGGCAGAATATATCTTTATGAAGAAGAAAATCTCCACCATCATTTGTAATGACTGCACAGTATTCTATTGCATAGATATGCCACAATTTAGTGAATCGATCCTCTAATGACTAAGATTTTAAATTTCCCCAATTTTTTGCTATTCATTCATTCATTCATTTTACTCAACAGATATTTACTGAATACTCTTTAATGTGGCAGGTTCTATTTTAGGTAATGGAGATAACAGACCACAGGTCCCTGCCTACATGGAACCTACATTCCAGTTAGGAAAACAACTAATAAACAGGTGAACCAATAAATAACTGAAGCCTATGAAAAGATCTATTAAGAGGACAGACTTTAGTAATGGGATAGCAAGCTGGGGGGCAGTTGTACTTGACTAGGGCAGCGAAACAGCTTCTTTATGGATGTGACATTTGTCCTGATCCCTAAAAGATTATACATAAAGCTATAATGAATATCCCAGAACATTCATTTCAGAGCACTTGTCTGAATATTCCCTTAGGATAAATCCTAGAAGTACAAACGCTAGGTCAAATTACACGCTCATTTAGGCTCCGAAGGACTGGCCATGAAATTCCAACTCTAAGAGCCTCCCTCTAAAATCCAGCAAGTCTTACTTCCAATTGTGCACATGCCTGGCTCGGTAAGAGACTGGGCAGTTTCTTAACCTCACTGTGACTCAGTTTCCTCATCTGAAAAGTGGGAACATTAATAGTGCCCAACTCAGGGATTGGTGAGGATTAAAAATAGTGTAATATAAGCGGTTAATAAATGTTAGATTTAAAACAAAATACATGCTCGTTTTAATCTGCATATGAAAACTGCTTTTTAAAAAAGGACCGTCAAATTTTAAAATCCCTTTTCTTGGCGCCCACTCTGCGCTCTGAGCTCATACTAGCTTGCCCTGTTTTTGATAACCCACTGTCCTCAGACCAGGACTATAACCACTTGGTGACAGGGAGTGTATCTCATGGCTCTTGTGTCCCCAATGCCTAACTGAAAGGAAAACACATGAGGTTGGTCTCCTGGCACTAAGGAGAGTCCCAAAAGGGGCCAAATTTACTCACAGATAATGGAAGCTAGCCTGTCCACTAAAACATAGAACTTTCATTTTGAATAAAATCAGATGGTAAGTATCTAGAGTCTACTTTCCTATGGGTGCTGTGGTCTTTAGGTTACTGGGTTCTTCAGGAGGACAGGTAGGTCTATTGTGCTCACACATTGCTTGATTTAAAAAATAAATACATAAATGGCAACCTGCTAAATGTTTTTGTTCCGACTTAGAAACCCCAAACTTGGAATCTTGAATCAGTGCCTCAGCAGGAATTAAAGACCACAGGTTGCAGATGGCAAATGACTTACTGCAATCTGAAAAGGTCTATATTGCTGGTATAAAATGTGACTACGTTCCATTTCTTCCTTTGTCCATCTGCTGCTGTTTTGGTCTAGGAACAAGGATGATTTTAAAGATTTAAATTTGGACTCTGTGTAAGCTGATTTCTCAAGCCATATTTAATATATTTTGGCAACAAACACTACTTTGGTCATGTTTGACTAAGAAGGCAGGAGGGAGTGAGAGGTTTTTGATCTTTTTTCAAGTTGTATGCCTTTTTGAATGGAGGGGATTGTGATTAAGGTGGTGATATATAGATAGTGAGTTAAAAAAAGTTTTTTATTTATTAAAGAATGGAGAGCAAGAGATAGGGAGGAAAATGAAGGAATGAAGACTGCAAGGAACAAGAGCCCCAGAATGTCTCCTGGTTTTTCTTTCATCTTAGGCATATTAGTCTTGCCTCCACAACCAGGTAGAGGAGATGAACTCATTGAGGCGTGACCATGATTTGAAGCCCTCAGAGTTCCCAGGGTAGGGCAGGACAAAGAATAGGTGCCCTATCTGGAAAGAATACCTAGAGAGTCAGATGTGGAATCTGCTTGCTCTTGTGTGTGCTTTCTCTTGCTCGCATGTTTTCTCTCTCTTTCTCATACACACACATTGTTTTTTCCATGTCTGTTAGGTTCTTGCAGTAAGAAGCAGGTACCCCATTCTTAGGTATGATGGATTCTTTCTTACGTTTTGTAAACATGATCAGTAACTGAGGTCCTGGAGTAAGAATCACAGAGAATCAGGGTCTTAGAGTGGGGAGGGGTCTTCAAAATTACCCCCCAAGAAGCTCTGGCCAGGGCAGGACGCCCATCTATCCTCTCAGCAAGTGATTTTTCTGCTTCAGTGTAAGCATGGCCATGGACAGTCCTACAAAGTCCTCGGGATGGTTACTCTATTTCCTAAGTTTTCAGTCTTCCAACACTCCTCGTTCTTATAGCTGTTTCTCTGAAAGCCTATGACACAATTCAACCTCCTCGCACCACTGAGTTGCCCTCCTCTGGACATATCCAAATTCGGTCATGTTCTTTCTAAACTCAGAACCGGTAATCCCATTGCTCTTCATCTGGATGTTAGGTGAGGGCATGACATCCAGCTGGCTGGCCAGTTAACTCCTAAGAAGGCTGGTAAAACTGTTGTTTGACTAGGATATTAGACTTTTTACCCACTCAATGTGCTTAACAACATGGCTTTCATTACAGTGTTCTTAAATTCAGCCATTGCAAATAACAATTTTTCAGTTTTTCAAAAGGGTTTTAAGAATGTTATATGTGTAAAAACTTATAATAAATATGGGGAAATTAACGTAACTTGTCAAAGTCAGTCTTTCTCCTAAAGATAAACAACAATATGTATATTCAGAATTATTCTTTAGGCAACTCATTTTTATCTGCCATGGAAAATATGCCACAGATGGAGGCATTCCCAAGACAAAAATTTGAGGTGTTTGGGGCCTCAGTTTCTAAACTGACAAGATGAGTTCTGAGTTGCTTTCTGGCTTTAACATTCAACATTCTCTGTATAACCCTACTCTGGTCAATTGTTTCAAGAAAACCCTTTCTTTCAAATCATAGAAATACACACCTTTATTACCTCCTTTTGGGTAGAAGTAATAACATACTGCTGGATTAACATTTCAACTTGGTATGTAATTTATAGTAGAAAAATGCAAAATAGCCAATATTTTGAGTATTCTGTAGTTTTAAATATAAAAACTTTCAATCTTTGTCATTTTGGATAGAATAAAGTTTTTAAAAAATTAGCTGAAATTTGTTATTAGCCTTTATACATACATGTAAGAACAGATAATGCCTACCCATCTTTAAACTGGATTAAAGAAGCATTAATGGATATTAAAGCTACTGGGATTTTGAGGACTTAAAACCTAGTTCTGCAAGATGAAAACATTCTGGAAATTGGTTGTACAACAATGTGAATAAACTTAATACTACTGAGCTGTACACTTAGAAATGGCTATATTGGTATATTCCACGTGATTTTTTTTTTTTAACCACAACTAAAAATATTTAAAAATGCATCCTTCTTCGGGTGCCTGGCTGGCTCAGTTGGAAGAGCATGTGACTCTTGATCTCATGGTTGCAAGTTCAAACCCCACGTTGGGTGTAGAGATTACTTAAATAAATTTTAAAAATGCACCCTTCCTGCAGTAAACAGGAATGAAAAATTGCAACACAAGGTGATGTACATGCAACAGGCGACATCACACAGTGGTTGTACAGGGTGTAGCAGAGACGGCTCATGGCCCCAGCACCCATTCTTGCTTCTTTGAGTTTTACCAGGGTATGTATAAATGGTTTACTTCTCAAAACCTGCATGGCCCAGCCCCACATGTGGCTAGGATATAAATGTAACAGAAACGGTGTGTGCAATGTTTAATCCCTTAAGGAAGCCAGTTGCCCTCCACTCTCTTCTCCCATCTAACAGGCTGGAACTCAAACACAGTACGGAGCCAGTTGCAGCCACATAGATTAAGGTGTCATAGCAACAAGGTAGAAGTGACTTGGTCTTTCAATGACCTCAAGGAAGAGTGCTGCCTACCCACCTGGACCATCCTCCTGCCTCTGCACTGTTAGATGAAAGAGAAATAAACCTCATTTGGTTTGAGCCACTGCAGCATTGGGTCTTTTTATTACAGCAGCCAAGCCTGTACATTAACACAAAAGAAGAAAATAATCAGCTGTGCATGAAGGGTGGGGGTGAAGGTGAGAGCAGAGTATGCTGCTGGGGGAAGAAGACTGTCTGGGAGAACATAACAACATGAAGGCAGGCTCCGCTACAAAGTCCAGCTTCCCAGCCTCTAAGTCCTGGGCACTGACTGGCGATCCTTGTACTGGTCCTAGATAATTCCCTTTCTCATTGCTGTGTGTGTGTGCTGGGAGCTGGGAGGCATGTTCCAAAAATGGAGGAAGGAGACACAGCAGAACAGAATTTTGGAGTCTGTATGTGTGAGGACTAATTTGATTTTTAGATGTGTTTGTGTAGGATTTCAATAAAAAATGCCTCTTGACCATCAAAATTCTGAACCAACTGAACAATTAGACAAAAGAGTCAGTATGAGGAGAATTAAAACACCTCCTTTATTTTTGATAAATGCTGACTCGAGGACACAGTTTAGTGAAAGATCATACTGATTTTCTAATACTGAACTGTGGAGTTGGACTGACCATTATTACATCGCTATGGCAGCGGCTCAAAGATTCTAATGCAGTATAACAATGGGGGCTTATTTAATCCTTTCCCTTGAGGGGCACCTGTGTGGCTCAGTCGGTTAAACTCTGCCTTTGGCTCAGGTCATGATCCCGGGGTCCTCGGATCGAGCCCCTCGTCAGGCTCTCTGCTCAGTGGGGAGTCTGCTTCTCCCTCTGCCCCTCCCCTTGTTTGTGCTCCCTTGTGCTCTCTCACAAATAAATAAATAAATAAATAATCTTTAAAAAAATCTTTCTTTCCCTTTAAACTACAAGAGCTGGTGGAGTAAAGAAATATAAACTATTTAATGAAAAATAATGCATTCTTTCATTTTCTCTTTAACAGATTTGGTGACATATCTCACATTTAGTTGACCTCCACTGGTGGTCAAATAGAGCTATTTTTGATGTTCTGCTCTCTTTCTAGAACTATACTCCTGATTCTGATTGTGATAGGAGTAAACAGCCAACTTGCCCTGTCCACATAAGGGATTAGTTCTTCAGTTCCCTCAGAAGGTAACTTCAGGACTAGAGAAGCCTGTCTGACAATGAACTTCCTTTCCAGAGTATGTCTCAGTTTTTATATAAATCTGAACACACTGGCTCACACCCAGCTAAGGCAGTCCATACTACCGTCTACTGAAATGACTCATCTACACGTTCGTTTCTTGCTGGATAGCATGTTGTAGATATTTAATAAATGTCTGTTGAATTGAATTGAATAAGAAAAAGAAGTACAAGTAGGGTAACAGTGGAGTCTAAAGTGGGTTCTTTCAAGAGATCATCTTAAGATGTGAAAAGAGAAACAAGTGGTACAACCCAGTCCAAGGTAAATGCCTTCATAGTTTCTCTGATAGAAGCGAATCATCAAAGCAGAGTTACTCAGATACTGAATTGGATTTGGAAAAACAAGCAAGTATACAATGTGCTGTTATTAAAAAAAATCACTCATTTGGAAACAAATAAATCCAATACTGTCACAAACATAAAGCTGTTCACCCTCAACTGTGAACTAGTAAACTGATTAACATCATATTTTAAATTTGAAATGAAGACTATGTTGGGAAACAGTTGCTAAAAGATGTATTGAGACAGAGCTATTGAGAAAAGACAGGCCAACAAATTCTGGTCTAAAGACCAGATAGTTGACTGATAAATATATAATAAAACAGCAGAATTTTATTGGTACTACTCTATGAAGCTGAAATAATAAAACAGCAGAATTTTATTGGTATTACTCTATGAAGCTGAAATGCCCTACAATGGAGAGGTTATTGGAAAATATGGATCTGATACAGAAATGAAGTTGCCAAACAAAGCCGAGGATGAAGGAATATCACAATGAAGCCCTTTTCTCTGATAATGGGGTGTTTATTTCTACAAAAAAATCTTAAGGAAACAGTGTTTCATTTAGAAGGTGGAATTTATGGACAGCTTTTTTTTTTTTTAAGACTTTATTTATTTATTTGACAGAGAAAGAGAGCACAAGGAGGGGGAGCGGCAGGCAGAGGGAAAGGGAGAAGCAGACTCCCCACCGAGTGAGGAGCCTGATGCGGGCCTCGATCCCAGACGCTGGGATCACGACCTGAGCCGAAGGCAGACTCCCAACCGTCTGAGCCACCCAGGCGCCCCTTATGGATAGCTCTTATGTGAGCAAAAATATTTATCTCAAAAGAGATCTGATATTCTTATTTAATAATATTATTAATATGTTCTAAGTCAGCGTTCTTTGATTTTTATTATCAGTAAGACCAACTATGAGGTTAATAGGAAAAGAGATATTAGAGTTCTTGATTAATGATGTCCATCCTTTGAGATGTACTCATTTGAAGTGTATTAGTTTCCTAAGGTTGCCATAACCAATTACCACAAACTCTGGCCGCTTTAAACAACAGGAATCTATTCTCTCACAGCTCTGAAGAGCAGAAATTTGAAACGGAGGTGTCGACAGGGCTGTCTCCCTCCCTAGAAAATCCTTCCTGGCCACTCCCAGCTTGTGCGAGCTGCACTGCTTGTGGCTGTGTCACTCTCATCTCTGCCTTTCTCGCCACGTGGCCTTCTCCTCTGTGTCACTTAAAAGGACACCTGACAGGGACACCTGGGTGGCCTAGTCGGTTAAGCGTCTGCCTTCGGCTCAGGTCATGATCCCAGGATTCTGGGATCGAGTCCCGCATCAGGCTCCTTGCTTAGGAGGGAACCTGCTTCTCCCTCTGCCTGCCACTTCCCCTGCTTGTGTGCTCTCTCTCTCTCTCTCTGGTAAATAAATAAAAATCTTCAAAAATAAATAAATAAAAGGACACCTGACATTGGATGATCAAGGATGATCTTATCTCAACGGCCTAACTGCATCTGTAGAGACTCTTCTCTACAAGGTTGCATTTATAGGTTCTGGGGATTAGGATATGGATGTAGCTTTTGAGAGCCACAGTTAGTATATATATATATATATATATATATATATATATATATATGTAAATATATATATTTTATTTATTTAGTCATTCGTTTGTTTGTTTACTTACTTATTTGTTTATTTGAAAGAGAGAGAGAGTGCACACATGAGCGGGATGAGGGGCAGAGGTGGAGGGAGAGGAAGAGGCAAAGAATCCCAAGCAGACTCCTTCCTGAGCACAGAGCCCAACTCCGGGCTCGATCACGAACCTGAGATCATGACCTGAGCTAAAATCAAGAGTTGGATGCTCAACCAACTGAGCCACCCAGGTGCCCCAGTAATTGAGGTATATTATTTTAATCATTCCATGCCTTCATATACTTGCAAGAATATCTTCAGATGGGTAAATAACAAAAGGTTGCCAATTCTTTTTTTTTTTCAAGTTTGTTTGTCTATTTATTTTAAGTAATCTCCACACCCAATGTGGAGCTTGAAACCACAACCCCGAGATCAAGAGTTGCGTGCTCTACTGACCGAGCAAGCCAGGTGCCCCAAAGTTTCCAGTTCTTAGAGTCAGAAATCAACAAGCATTGGGCTGTGGTAGCCAAGAATCATAGGTTAGCTAAAAGATGACGATAAAATTATTTTATTAAATCATGGTTAATAACAAATGAAACTGGACTTGTCTAACAGACTTGCCATCAACAAATATTATGTGCAAAACTATTGCCTGTGTTGTTTTTCACACCACAGAACTAGAACTGCTGAGAGAACTGAATATATGATTTTAAACCTAGGTTGATTTTTTTCTCACTCTTGAAAGCAGTACTTTGTGAAAGCAGCTCTTACAGCCTTGTTTTCAATCAGCTAGAGATGTTTTATATATGACTCCAGTCTAGTGTCCTAATGGTACTGTTTTCTGATTTGTATTTATGTCTTGAGACAGTAACTTTTTATTTTTTATTATTTTTTTATTTTTTTCAAGATTTTATTTATTTGACAGAGAGAGACACAGCGAGAGAGGGAACACAAGCAGGGGGAGTGGGAGAGGGAGAAGCAGGCTTCCCGTGGAGCAGGGAGCCCGATGCGGGGCTCCATCCCAGAACCCTGGGACCGTGACCTGAGCCGAAGGCAGACGCTTAACGACTGAGCCACCCAGGCGCCCTGAGACAGTAACTTTTTAAATAAAAATAAACCTACCCCCCCAAAATGAACATGAACATTGGAATGAATGGTTCCTTAAAAGAGCTACTAGAAAATATGTTAATAAAGGTGACTTCTCCCTTTTCCATCCTCTCTCTCCTCCCCACCTCTGTTAGGTGAACAGAGCCTGGACTACCTTAGGTCTTTGGCAAGGTCTCTAGGGGTGTCACTGTATGACAGGAAACAGGGCTCAGTGCTGTCGGAGTCACAGGGTAGTTGAGTTGGACAGATCTTAGAGGTGACCTGGGACAACCCTAACCTCACACAAGACTCCCCTCTGCAATATTTCTGGCCCGAGGGGCACCCACAACCACATGAATGCCTCTAAGTCCATCTCTTTGTTCTTGGCTAGCTCTAACTACTATACTGTAGACCACAGTGCTGTCTGGAGCCATATTCAGCCTCCCCATTTATTCTGTGCATCAGTGCCTGTTCTCTCCCCTCTTGCTGCTTACCTCCACTGAAAGAGCACTGGTTAAGGGGAAGAGGAAAATAGTACTTCTGATCCACAGTCTTTAGGCTGTTTGCTTGGAGAAATTCTTTCTACCAAGAATGCTGGTTTTTCCACGTAAGCCTCATAGATATCTTTTATCATCCAAAGAATGTATTTTTAGATAGTTGGCTAAGGTCTGAATCATAAAATCATACAATTTTTTAAAAAGATTTTATTTATTTATTTAACTGACAGAAAGAGACAGCGAGAGAGGGAACACAAGCAGGGGGGAGTGGGAGAGGGAGAAGCAGGCTCCCCGCTGAGCAGGGAGCCCGATGTGGGGCTCGATCCCAGGACCCTGGGATCATGACCTGAGCCGAAGGCAGTCGCTTAACCAATTGAGCCACCCAGGCGCCCCTAAAATCACATAATTTTAGGGCTGAAGAAAGCTCAGCAATTATCTGGTCGCTTTAGAAACAAGGAGATTAAAGTCCCAGAGAGATCAACAAATTACTGAAGGCCACTCAACATGCGCCTGGGGGCAGAGCCAGGACTAGAACTCAAGTCTGCTGATGCCTATATAAGCGCTTTTCCACTGCATCACACATGATACAGAATGTGATGCAAAGCTTGCTCGTACATGAATTAGTCTTGAGATGTTGGCCTCATTGGTGCCATCTAATGAGATAATCAGCCTTCTATGGTCTGAATGTTTGTGTCTCCCCAAAATCTGTATGTTGAAGCCCTAACATCCAATGTGATGGTATCTGGAGGTAAAGCCTTTGGGAGGTAATTAGGTCATGAGGGCAAATACCTTGAGTGGGATTAGGCGCCCTTAAAAGAAGAGACACAGGAGAGATGACCTTTCTCTATGCATTGTGAGGAAAAGTCAAGAAAACAGTCATCTGGGGTACCTGGGTGGCTCAGCCGTTAAGCGTCTGCCTTTGGCTCAGGTCATGATCCCAGAGTCCTGGGATCGAGCCCCGCATCAGGCTCCCTGCCCAGCGGGAAGCCTGCCTCTCCCTCTCCCACTCCCTCGTGCTTGTGTTCCTGCTCTCACTATCTCTCTGTCAAATAAATAAATAAAATCTTAAAAAAAAAAAAAGAAAACGTCATCTATGAATTAGGAAGTAGACTCTTGGCAGGAACCAAATTGTCCTACACCTTGATCTTGGACTTCCCAGTCCCGACAACTATGAGAAATAAATGTTTGTTGTTTAAGCTACTCAGTCTATGGTATTTGTTATAACAGCTCGAACTGACAAAGATATAACCCAATGAATATATTCAGTGATATTTACTGAGTGTGTGCTATGAGCAAACAAGGTCTTTGCTCTCACAGAGCTTGCACTCAGGTGAGTGAATGACTGACAGAACCCGAAAGACTGTAAGGCTCTGATCCAGCTTTCACATTAGAACACTGATGGCGACTAGGGTCACCTAGTTCAGCTCTTAATTCTTCACTATACCCTTAGAGGAAAGGTAAAGTACCTGGAGTTAATGTCCTCACTTATAACAGTTCTGTAACTTATCAAATGTCATCATTTGAGTCCAAAGCACTTGTTGGCTTAGAAAATAAGTCTCCTCTCTTCCTCTGCAGTACTCAACTCTAAGATTCAGCAGGAACCCAAGGTCAACTACAAGAACAATAAAAAAGCTGTTTTTTATTAAAACTCATTACTGTCCATAAAATAAAGTATATCTCTTGGGAACAGTAAAGCCATCAACTAGCTACTCGTAAATGAGAGAGGCATTTTCTGGTCGACACAGTGAGTGAGAAAGACCCAGATGGTGGATCCTTTTGGCATAGACTTATCTGCTCCGGCTGTCTAATACATTTCTCTGCTGCGTTAACTCTTCCTCCATCAGAACCATCACAGCAGTTTGCTTATTTCCAAGGAAGACAAACACAAAGGTTTTTGTCTGTAGAATTCCTACCTTCCTCCTTCAACACTGGGGAGGGCTATTCACTGCTAGAGGCGACTGAAATGACCTGGATCCTTTGGTGACAAATCTCAAAGCTCTGGCCCACGCAAGATTCAGTACAATCTCTTCCTCATGAAACAGGAAAGGGGACTAGACTCTTGGAGGCTACGTTACTTGGGCTGGACCTGATTCCTGATGGAAGATTCAGAATTTATTTTAAAAAGGGTTTTGGCTTATTGGATGGAGCATGTTGCATGACTGCTGGCTAGAGAATGAGTCCCTTGGGTTTGCGGCCCTGTCTTCTTTCATGAGGAATCCCTGCCAATCCAGGATCTGTGAACTGCTTCTGCCAGCCAGTCTCTAATTTAGCATATGTACAAAGCCAATTTTTGGACACCATGATGGAGCCTGGCATCTCTGCAGCCCTCCATGTTTATAATGCTCACAGTGAAATAACAAGTAGCTAGCAAGACAGAAAAAAATACGACAAGAAAAGGCTTTCTAAATTCACAGATAAATCGTCTATGTACTATATATGTATATGAGTCCCCCTTCTGCTTTTCCAATATAAACTTCCCCCATGTAAATCCCTGTAGTTATTTCATTTAGATTTTCAATCTGGGATGCGCTTAGCAATAGCCAACAGTGACAAAGATAAAACCCTGCTCCCCACTGAGAACATCTGATTTTTTAAATGTAGAAATGCTGCTCTTTACAAAATAGGACATTTCCCTTTTAATTAGTTTCAAAATATACCCAAATAATTTGCAACTAGGAAATGATACCATTTTAGAGTACTTAAAAATAATTCCCATGCATGCAAAGCCAATTTGATGAAAGGTACAAACCAGTGAATACTTCAGTTTTTAAAGAAACAGAACTGTTTCTGTGGGGACAGCGATCACTACCAAGGGAAAATTCACCTAAGAGCCCTCAGGCTTTGATCATTGTCTTCTCTCAGAAAACCCCAGTCTAAGGTATTTTCTGAATATCTGGGAACAACCGCTAATTGAGGCTCAAGTGTACCCATCCATCTTTGTTGAAAATATGTATCTTCCAGCCTCCTTGCCTTCTATAGATTTTCTTGCCAACCATCTAGTTTTCTAACAGTCCTTCAAAAAAGAATGGATAGCCACAAAAGCTCTCTGGTGTCATGCCATGCTATCTTTGAAAAGAAATACATATATTGTGTTCACCCACCCTTCATTGTGCTGGCAACGAGTTCCGGGAAGTGTAGCTATCAGGAGAGGCATTTTGACTTTTGCCTGTGCATGAATAAAATCAAACCTCTGAATAAAGGGGAGGGGAAAACTATATGATTTTCTGATGTATATTTCTTCCAATGTATGGATTATGACAATGGCCAACTTTTTAGCTCTTTTGGTAAGTGAGATCCCTGCTCTCCTGGCCAGGTGAGCCACTGCTGATAGGTTTGCTACCATGGGATGAACAAACCATACTCAGTCCTTACCTGCTATGGTAGAAAGAAAGTCTGAGCCCTGCATGGATAAACATAAATATTTTAGGAGCTTGCCTGATGGTGAGCTTTGCACGGCCATGCAGAAGCCAAGCTTGATTGCCCTGGCCTGGTGTGGGGCTCCCCAGGTGGCAGGGGCTGAGAGCGGGTAGTGCAGTTGGTGGGGGGTGGAAGTGAGTGCCTCCAGTCATTCTGAGTAGCCCCTGGGCTGATTAGTGACGAGGACTGACAGGCTCTTAAGGGGAGGTCCTGTCCAGTTTCTTTCTGCAGCAGGGATGATGGGCCATGCATGGGGTTCTGAGGCAGAGACTGGGGATTTTTTTGTGTGACCATGACTACATTCCTCATCAACAGGCCACATTCATGGTTTCTTTGGAGGCCAGTGACTCGCTGGAGGATTACCATTAAGGGTCGTCTGCTCAGTGGCGCCAGGTTCTGTCCCCACCCCTCAGGGGCCAGCATGGTGCCTCCATGCTGCTTGTCCCAAGCCAGACAGAAGGGCAGGACACCAGGTCTGGGAATTAGAGACGGCGATCAATATGTGTATACGGAACACAGTCACGGACAATTGAAAAGGCTCACACGTAACCCCACTGGGAACTGCTTAAAACTGAAGTCTCTGATAAATGACTCACGGAACCCAGACCCTGACTTAGCCTGCCTGGGAATGGCCAGAGGTGAGGTTCATCACGTTTGTGATTCACGGAGTTCAAGTGACTAGAATCTATGTAAAGGATTCCAGGACTGGCCCTGCAAATAAAAATAACTACTTAAACAAGGAAGAATTTTTCACTCCTGACTGATCTTAAAACCTTGAATTATGAGATCACTACTACCTTTTCAAGTTTGGTGTCAAAGGAAAGACTTACTTCTTTGAAACATAAAGCTTACAACTTGAGTTCTACTGCCTCGGTACCCTGTGACAACTGTCACCTGGCCAGTACATTGAGATTCTTTACTGATGAGCATGTGTGTAGTGGGGAGACCATTTGGGGAATAATTAGAGACTATACAGTTATGAGAACTAAGGCAGATATGGAATTAGAACACAGATGTTTTGAACTTTTGGCTTTTGATGAGGAAAAATCAGTAAGGATTAAAAAAGTATGTACTTCAGTTATATCAAAGTTTAGTACATTCTAAGATCAGAGTTGGTTTATAATTTGGGATTAATTTACATAGTTTGTTGTTCCAGTAATGCAGTGATTTTCCTAGTGAAAAGGAAACATTTTGTATCCTGGATTGCTGAGAGTTGGGTTATAACAGAGTTAAAGAAAAAGTAATCTCTGGATAGAGAAAAGCTGTATCAGTCAGGGCTCTCCAGAGAACCAACAGGAGATAGATAGATAGATAGATAGATAGATAGATAGATAGATAGACGGATTTATTTTAAGGAATTGGCTTACAGCGTTGTGGACTGACAAGTTCAAAATCCACAAGGTAATCTGGCATGCTGGAAACTTGGGCAAGAATTGATGTTATAATCCTGAGGCAGAGTGTCTTCTCCCGAGACCTTCAACTGATTGGATGAGACCCACCTACATTATCTAGGGTAATCTACTTTACATAAAGTATACTGATTATATATGTTAACCATATCCACAAAATATCTTCTTAGCAACATCAGATTTGTGTTTGATTAAATAACTGGGTACTATAGCTTTACCAAGTTCCAAGTTGACACATAAAACATATCATCACAATAGATTTCTTTCAAACTGTGAAAAAATAATAAATAGTCTTTGGTCCATAAAGATTTAGCCTTCTTCCTTTTGGAAGGGTACTGAAAGCCACATCTCATCAAATGAGGCATGATACACTAACGAACTGCAGCCCTACAGGTTTCCTCACCAGATATCCGTTGGAGGAGGATGCGGATTCTGAGTCTTGTATCAATGTTGTACAGAGAAGGGACTGGCAAACCAGCTGAAATGGAGAGGAGGAAGATTATCTATTCTATAGTTTCTATTATGGTTCTACCAGTGTCTCCAAAGAGGCTACTCCAACTACAGCCAACATAACAATGGTTGTCTGTGTTGCCCACCTGACCAGTTCCTGGCACATGTTTTCCCTGAACATTGTTCTCAAATATTCACTAAGTGTGTCCTTTGAGCATGATGCACTCTTAACTCATGGGTAAACCTCAGGAAAGGAGATTATGAATATACTGTATTGGGCCAACAAGTCATGGGTGTTCTCATCCCAAAGAAACATAAGCTTCCTTTCCTGCTAATTATACTCTAAATCTTTCCTTTCATAATTTTTATATTTATAAAATAGTTTAAACAACAAAGCATCCTTCATCTAAAGAGGACTAAAGCAGATCATAAGTAACATTCGCACGACACTTTATCATTTATAAAGTGCTTTCACACACACTTATGTTTTATCCTTGAGCATAAAAGTTTGATGGTATCACTCCCATTTTATAGATGATGCCACAAAAAGCTCAAAAAGATTACCAGCCTCTCCTGATATCACACAGTCATCAGACTGCTGAGCAGGGATTGAAGCTGCAGCCTTCTGCTCCCAGCTACACCTTGGGCTGCCCAGCCCATTCCAGGCCTTGCTCCTGGTGAGCAGCTCAACTCTCCAACCTTAGTTTATGGAGTTACATAAAGGTGGCCAGAATGTAACCGTCCACCAAATCAAGAAGCAACTCTCTGCTTCTGGAAGATCTTCATTGAAGGTACTGCTGCTACATACGGCCAGGCACCCTTTTCCCTTCCATGTGTCTTTCCTGGGTGCAAAGAGCTCTCTCTATTGGAAATCAGTGGGAGGTCTCTGCACAATAAAGAGCAGGGAATGAGAAGCAGGATGTGAATCTATTCCATAAAGTGAAAACTTAACGTCCTAACAAGTAATTAAGAAAAAATTTGAGGTTGTTTCCTCAGCTGATCATCACTGGCAGAGCCAACTTTGGATTAAACACTTCTGCTCAGTGGTTTTGACATTCTCAGTCAGGCATATCTTGATGAAATTAGAGATGCAGAAAATATTTTTTGATGGAGCACAGGGACAAAACAGCTAGAAGGGAAGCCAATTTTGTGTGCAAACTTGTACAGACTGAGATAAAGAGGAAAACAGAAAGCAAGAGAATAAGGAGTGTGTGAGTATGTACAAATGAAAGAAGATGAAAGCAAGTGATAGAAGGGGAAAGGCTGATGCTCATTAATTAGACTTTAAGATCCTGGCAGCAAGAGGTGTGTTTATAAACAATCTTCACTAAAACATACCTTTCCAACTACTGACTGTTTTATTTGCCAAAAAAATCTCTAATTATTCTCTACTTGTTTCAATCCAAAAGTAGAGAGAGAAATATTAGTAAGTGAACATAACCATTCTTATGATATAACATATTATTTCTGCATTGAGGTTAATACTTCTAATGTTCATCCATTTTTTTAAATAAGTAAAACCAAGGCAACTACTAATTTCACGAAGAACAAGAAAGCAAATATAACCACAGTAAACCATATGTCTCAGTTGTGAAATAAGTATAACAGGTAAACATTGAATATTGCTCTAATCCTAAAATATATTTATATTGGGAGGATGGGGATAAGGAAGAGAGGTGAGAGAGCTCAATCCTCATCTTACATAAAAAGAAGTCAATAGGGGCGCCTGGGTGGCTCAGTCGTTAAGCGTCTGCCTTTGGCTCAGGTCATGATCCTGGGCTCCCTGCTCAGCAGGAAGCCTGCTTCTCCCTCTCCCACTCCCCCTGCTTGTGTTCCTGCTCTCGTTGTCTCTCTCTCTGTCAAATAAATAAATAAAATCTTTTAAAAAAGAAGCCAATAAATATATAAAATTGAAAAATAAGTAACAGTATAAAATGCTATTTAGAAACAACAAGAAAACTTAGAAAATTTAAAAATGGTTTCTAGAAAGCACCACAGGGGAAGGGCAGGAAATGGTGAATTTTTTTTGAGCTTTATTGTAATAGAAAGGAAACCCCTATATCAGCTATGTTTCCCTGACTCCTCAATACTTTAGGTCACAGTTGTGTAGTACGTAGGGCATAATATTAATAAGGACAGAACTATGATCTTGCTCTTTGAGCACATGATTCCTTATCTTATTGCAGTCATGTGCCATTTGTCTGAATGTAAACTGGGCTACAGCAAATGGAGTTGATCAGCACAAATCCACAATTATCACTTACTAAGGTCCACGGGGCTAATCTGTGGGTGTGTTGCACTTGATCTTGTTGATCATGACTCTTTTTTTAAAAAAAAGACTTTATTTATTCATTTGAGAGAGAGAGCACGAGCAGGGGGAGGGGCAGAGGGAGAAGCAGACTCCCGGCTGAGCTGGGAGCCCGGCATGGGGCTTGATCCCAGGACCTAGAGATCATGACCTGAGATGAAGGCAGATGCTTAACCATCTGAGCCACCCAGGCGCCCCCAGCAGGACTCTTTTAAGTCACCATGCCTGCTCCTGACAATGCACCAACACAGACTAGAGAGACCTTCAAGTTTTCATGAGTCTCAGCCTTACTCGTGAACCACTTCCTTGATAACCCTGATCCTGTCCAGTTTTAAGCCTCCCAGACACTAGTTCTGCTGTTTTGCTCTCCTGTTTACATTTTTACATACTCATTTGGACTCAACAGTGTGGACCCTATATTTGTGAAACAGATTACCCCAAAATTTAGTGGCTTAAAACCACAACCATTTTATTTGCTCATGATTCTGTGGGTCAGAATTTGCACTGGCTCATCTGGGTGGTTCTATTGGTCCCACTGGGGGTTGCTTATGTGCATCCTAGTTATCTGGTGGCTTGATTGGGGCTAAATGATCTAAAATGGCCCACCCTACCTGATTTTTGGTGCAGGCTATCATTAGGGCCATCTGTCTCCAGCAGGAGAGCCAGGGATCCTTTATGAGATGGCATAGTTTGAGAAGGGCAAGCCCCAATGTATTCCTTGGCCAAGACAAGTCACATGGCCTAAACCAGAATCAATGCAGGAGGGGAGTCCACAAGGGTGTGGATATAGGAGGTGTGAATCACTGGAGTCTACCACAGACACCTTCCCTGGTTATGGTCTGGGGCCCTGCTTGATTTCTAGGCACCAACCCTCAATGGAGACAGAGCTCTCCCCAGGAAATGGAGGTACCATTTTTTTTTCTCTCCAAGAAGAATGTAAACTCACTGAGGATTTACTTTTCTCTCTTTTATTACCCATCCATAAATGAAAACAAAGGCAGTTGTGCTTTCTATGAAGGAAACTAGGTTCTCCTGAGTCTGATCTCAACACCACTGAGCTAGGCCACACCTAAGAGAGTTGAGGAAGAGGCAGCAGCCCTTTTGACTCCATCATGCAGTGCCTTAGTGCTGCCCTGCAACACACACCAGAATTCCTTGGCTATGCCCTTCATGCAGAGGAATAAGCCCAATTTTCCACAGAAAATGAAAATTAGAGATATACTTATCCAACAACAGGAACAATTTCAGATAAATTATGCTTATCTGTTCATTCATTTATTTACAGAATAATGTGAATTAAACCAACTAAGTGTCAGGCACTGTGTTAGATGCTTGGCATACAAAGATGAGTATGCTATAGCTCCTGCCTTTAAGTTGCTCAGAACCTATTAAGGGATACAGATAAATACAGACATCCTTAAATATCCAAATCTAGTCCATTCATGAAAATGGCTGGATGAAAACAGACTGAAAAAGTTTTTGGATAGTGAGAGCCTATATTCCTTCACTGTAAATGGAACCAATAGTATTGTGTTCCCAGCCAACCCCAAAACTCCAATCAATTCTTTCAAGAATTTTTCTTAAAGTTCAATTGCCTACATAACAACTCACTGAGTATTTTCTGCATTATGTAAAGGATTTAAAACACTAATTACCTCATTTAGCAATGAATGAGCACTCATGGGTATGTTTTTACAGTAAATGATACTGTACAGTAACAGATACAACTTATGTTCTCCTTCTATGCCATATTAACATGAGCACAAACAAGGTACATAAACACAAACAACGAAATGACATGCTAAGGAACCTTTCTTAGAAGACTTAATAACAGGAGAAATCTAAATGTTTTTGCCAGCATACACACGCAGCCCTGTGTTGGTATTCTGATCCAGATGGTAAATTCTGGGCTAAAAGTTTCTTCAAGTTATTATAGTAATTATTCCAATGGTGAGAGTTTAAACAGTGCAGAGTTTTTTACTAATATTGAGACAATGAAGCAACGTGGCAATGATCCCTGTAGAGAGTTATATGACCAAAGGAGGAAACAAAGGTGTAATAAAATATAACCAGGTATACATTCTATGTGCATATGGTCAAGGTGAACAAAGAATATTGAAGCAGCATGTCTACCGTTACTATGGTAAGTGTCTCAGTGACTTTTTCCACTTTTATTATTCTATTACTATTATTCTATTGTTCTGCAGTTAAGACAAGATATTTAAAACATGAGCATATGCAAAAACAATGGATGCAAATATAAGTGTGAGTGTATGTGAATGCAAACCGCCCCCCCCCTTTCCGTTGTCCCCTGCATGA
This sequence comes from Callorhinus ursinus, assembly GCF_003265705.2. Lineage (NCBI taxonomy): Eukaryota > Metazoa > Chordata > Mammalia > Carnivora > Otariidae > Callorhinus > Callorhinus ursinus. The sequence goes on from NW_027397069.1 coordinate 6,717,414, forward strand.
TCTTCAGTGCCTGGTTAGATCATCGCAAGTGGACACTGGAAAGATCACCTGGATCAGATCTGCTTTAGGGAAGTGGGATTGTCTGCAACCAGCAGCTATTCAACCCACATGTCAAAATTTACATATATAAAATATAAGTGCCTTGCATTGTATAGTAGGTAGCTGAGGGTGTATTACATTTTTGTAATTTAAATTATACCAAAGAAACACAAGAAGGGCTTGGTATTTGAATGTTCCTGGGGGGCACCCGGGGGACTCAGTTGGTTGAGCGTCTAACTCTTGGTTTCGGCTCAGGTTGTGATCTCAGGGTCCTGGGATCAATCCCCGCACTGGGCTCTGTGCACAGTGCAGAATCTGCTTGAGAATTCTCTCTCCCTCTCTCTCTGCACCCCAACCCCCGCTCTCTCTCTTTCAAATAAATAAATAAATCTTCAAGAAAATAAAAAAATAAAAGTCCCTGGTAGAGAATTCTTTTGATAAGCAAAAATTACTTTAACTATACCAGTCACCCTCCTGATTTAAGTGTTTTGATAAGTTGCATTGTCTCAAAGCAGGGTATAACAGCAGCATCTCATACTTGTTTTAGACAATTGTGCATCAGCTCGACGGAATATTAAGCAGACATTAACATTTATAATTATGAAGACTGTGGTGATGTGGAAAAACTCTTGTGGTGTGTTAAGTAAAAAATAGCTAACTACAAAATTATATTCAAACTATTACTGCAACGAAGTAAAAATGCATGGGGAAGGGCTGGAAAAGAACACAGGGTAAGGAAAGCATTTTTACACACATCACATTTGAAGTGGATTAAGTGGAGCTTTGCACAAAGCAAATCCTACCTTACAGCTATAGAAACTGAAGGGGGTAAACGACTTCACATTTTAGCTACAATGATATGAACTGCTATAACAGAAAACCTGCAATCATAGAGGCTTAACACAGTAGCAGCTCCTGTCTTGTTCGTGTTGAATCTAAACTGTGGAGGGGTGGAGGGCCGAGTGGTTGTGCCTTCTACTCCACCCAGTCTTCCGGGATCCAGGCTGCCAGGATCATCTTTAACCACAAATTCCAAGGTCTCTCTCTGGCTATTAACAATTGACAAGGAGAAAGAACATGGAAGATAGTGAAGTTTTTATGGGTGAGGGCCGGAAGTGATAAACATCAATCCAACCCACATTCTGTGGGTCAAAACTTAATCACATGGCAATATACAACTGCAAAGGAGGCTGGGAAAGATCATCTGGGTGCCTGGAAGAAGTGGAAGTGGGTTTTGGTCAACAGCTGGCTGATCTCTGCCACAGGAATACTCCCCCTCTCTAACCAGACAGGGCAAGAACTGGAAGGCAGCCTTCCTTTCTTGGCTTTGTGCTTACATTTTCACTTCTCATTCATTCATTTATTCTCTCTCTCTTACACACAAACACATTAAAGATGAAGACTTTATATGTTGAAATCTAAACAAAAGACTGTTGTTCTGGGGCACCTGGCTGGCTCATTCGGAAGAGCATGTGACTCTTGATCTGAGGGTTGTGAGTTCAAGCCCCACATTACTTAGAAATAAAATCTTAAAAAAAAAAAAAGACTGTTGTTCCATATCTAAGGACTCCCAACATACAATCTGATTCTTTTTTAGGAAATCCATTACATTCTCAAGGAAATACTTACCAGGGATAAATCCAGGTTCTGGAACAAGAGTATTCAGCTAAGAACTGAGAAAGAAAAAGCAAATGCCTACCGAATCCCATGGCCTTTACATTCTGGGTACCACCCATATCTTTGCTTGGGCACTATCCCATTATCAATGGGCAGGACAAAAATCAAATCCTATTCGTAGCATCCGCGAAGACCCCCTACCACTTCCCCTGAAATCCCAGCCAGAAGGCACTACAAAAGAGTTGGCATGTTTATCTTCTCTGGTGCCTGCGTTACCAGGCCCTTGCCCAACTTTTCAGGTCCAAACCCACTGTGGTCATGACCAACAAAAGTAAGGATGTGGTCATTAAGAGCCATTTTCAAGAAAAAAAAACATTAAAAGCACATTAAAAGATTATTTGGGGGTTGCATCCTGGAAAACAGCCATCTGTCCCAAATTTGGCATTTTTGATGTCAAATGTTCTTATTTGGTGAACAAATCAGTTCAAGTCAGAACAAATAACTAGATCTTATTGGTCCTTGGTGTGGCTTGGTAAATACTGCTTATGCCAAATATAAAAGTTAAAGCCAGAGCTTAGATTGGACAATGAGAAAAAAAAATTGCTATTTTATATTTCTCTGTCCCCTGCCAAGACGAACCAGTGCAATGCTTTGAACATTTAGGTACTTGGTAAATACTGAGCTAATCATTGTTATTTTGTTTGACTATAATTCAGAAACTACTGAAGTAAGTATGGAAAAACATACCTGTAGTAAATGCTGCCGGGCTGCTTTGCTTACAGGTGTGTTCTGAACTTTTATAGGTCCGCCTATTTCCTCCTACACACAACATACACACACACCCCTATACACCCCTCCACACACATTTATCATACATGCACATACACCACCTACACACACCTATACACACCAATCCACACATACACACACTATCCAAACCACACACACACACATTTACACACATGAGTTATATCTTTATTCTTGGGAATGCTGCTCCTCACAGCTGTTCCATGGGGTGATCCTAAGCGTCCCGGTGAGCAATCAGGTCACAAGTCCTCCCCAAGAGGCAGAGTGGACCAGTCCAGGTAGGGTGTGCTGCCCCCGAGGCCACTAGAGAAACCTATGCTTCAGGAGGCCCGCACTGGCTCACTCTCTCCCTACCTTTTAACACTTGAAAGGGGGAAACCTTGCTTTTGGGATAAAGAAACATCTAGAAGGCTCGATTCCTATTCTCTGAGTTCAGTCTCTCTTTCTGACTATATGACCTGGGTAAGTTCCTTACTTTTGCCGTGGGTTTGGAAGACCGTGAACCAGGGACTGCAGTAAAACCATAATATCTATGCGATGAAGACGGAGGAGATGGCAACTTGAAGGCAGGCGTCAGAATTATCAGGAAGAAAACTATCTTTTTAAAAAGTATTATTTTAAAAATCAACTTCAATGTAGTTAGCATAGAAAGGCTAAGGGTAGAAAGAACTACTTCTGTTCGGTTAAAAAGAAATAAACTATTTGTGCTAGGTGCTAGTAGAAAGATAGCCCTGAGGGTGAGGCTGGGATGGATTAGGAGTGAGACAAAGAAAACCAAATTTCTCTGCAAAATCAAGTAAGAAGAATGATGAGGTTCTAGTAGTTTGAGAAGGAAGGGGAGAGGGAGATAGAAAGGTGGTGAGACTTTGGTCCATGACAGTGGCCTATGTTCTGTTTCAAGTAGTTTATTGTGCTATGGTGTGCTTTGCAGAAGCTGGAAGACTTGGGGACAGCAGAATGGCTGTCATCTAATTTACAGGTAAGATATATTGAGCACTCATATGCCAGGCACTAAGTTATGCAGTTAATATGCACATTCTGATTTAATCCTCATACCCACTGTGTGACAAGCCTGTGACTATCCTGATTTTATAGATGAGGGCTCAGAGGCTTGTCAAGGGTCAGACACCCAGTAAGTGAGAGCCCAAATCTGAGTATGACTGATTCCAAAGTCCATCCTATTTATTAGTCACTAGAGCACATTATCCTCATGAACACTGAAAGACCGTAGTTCTAAGCTATGGAGCAGAAATTATTGTGGTTTACTAATTAAGGGCAATAAAAGCATCCCAGAAATGCAGAGTACTAAATAAGTACTAGTATTACTGTTCTTGCACTTGACCACTGACATCTGAAGGAAGCACTGTCATCTAAAATGGAAACGTGACAAGCCAGCAAGGGCTTATTTATGTCACATGAAAATGATATAGTTAAATACTCATGTTTGCATTCCACTGGTTATTTATATTCTGAAGACCATGTTCTCAGGCAATGAACTCCCATTAAGGTCAGAATCATTTGCAAATCTAGAGAAAATACAGCTATATCACTTCTTTTTTTTTTTTTTTCCCTGAGACAAAAAGAAGAAAAGTGGTTCAGCATTTTGACTCAGAATTGTACAGCAGAAATCACGGTGCCTTTACCACTTCTGCTTCAAAAAGAAGAAATTATAGCCTTTCATTCTCTTAGCAGCATGTAACTAAGGTTTAGATGAGTGAACAGATGCATGCAAAAATCAGCCACGCGCATAGAAAACATTCATTTTCACAATCTGGTAAATCTGCTAGGTACGCATGAAACGGAGCCAAATTGATTTCAGCAGAATGCAATGTCACAGCCTCAGCACAACAGGGATCCTTCTCGGCCTCACTCAGTGCCAGGCCTGTTACCATCCAGGGTCCTGGGTGTATTGATCACCCAGTCACCGAGGGTATGTGAATAGTCCCATAAATGGTGGCATGAACCCCAGTTGACTGGCTTGTGTTATTTTCATTCCTATTAACGCACTGGAACATGCAACTACGTTCTTGCTTTTCCCACTTGGAGGCCTATTTTGAGCTTCTTGCTACGCAGTACCTTATTCCTTCTACAGGTAGTTCACTGAACTATGGAATCTGAAAACAGAAAGTATCCTTAGGGATCATGTTGTCCAATTCCTTTATTTATTGATGAGATACAGGGAGGAGAAAATTCTTGCCCAGGCCACATGGGTCATTAACAATGACTCAGGCACCTTCTGACTTCCAAATCCTTGCTTTTTTTCACTTCATGATGTCTCCATTGAAATTTGGACTCTGCCTACATAGGAGGGAATGTCTGTAATTCCATTAACCTACACATCTATATGTCTATGAAATATTTATAATGCGAAGGGCTCTATTTAGCCTGCTCTTGGATTTCCTGTTTAGCTACTGGACCACAGGTCCTCAAACCTATAACGATACAAGCTTATAATCCTTTATTACAAAATCTCAGAGACAGAGGCACCTGGGTGGCTCAGTCGTTAAGCGTCTGCCTTTGGCTCAGGTCATGGTCCCAAGGTCCTGGGATCGAGTCCCGCATTGGGCTCCCTGCTCCGCGGGAAGCCTGCTTCTCCCTCCCCCTGCTTGTGTTCCCTCTCTCGCTGTGTCTCTGTCAAATAAATAAATAAAATCTTTAAAAAGAAAAAAATAATAAAATAAAGAAAATCTCGAAGACAAAGATATTTTGGAGTGAAGCATTTTTTGAACCGTAGAAATGTAAAACAGTACCTAGATAGTCTGTTTAATTTTGCTTCTCCTCCAAACCTGGATCAAAATGTACAACTAGTCAGGCTAAGGCAATGGAGTCTACAAACTGTCTTATGTCAGTATAGGTCAGGTTTTGCTGCTAAGTCGGTTGCAAACTTATAATAAAACTTGGTTTTATCTCTTTGGATTTGGAATTGTGGAGAAAGGACTGTGGATTCATACTACTCTCTTCACACGGGTGGTCTTGAACAAATATCATGGACCAGTTGGATAGTATCAATCACTTTTATTGGTAAAAGGTGGTTTTTCACTAGCTTCTTCTTGTCAGGACTTTGGTTTCTCTGTAGACTTCGGTTATTCCCACTGCCTCTCAGTTATATCCCAGACAACAAAATGGAATGATCCCAGGCTGGACACACCTTAGGGAGCTTGGGTTTAGATGCTGGCTGCCCTGTTTGTTTCTTGGGTTTTTTATGAAACAGATCCTGCTGGGATCACCGGAGGGGCAGGTGCTTTATGAGGCAGCTGGGGAGGTCATGGTGGGGACTGGAAGCAGCACCTGTCCTCTTGGGCTTCAGTAAAAGCCGAGCAGGGAGGCCTTGCCACCAGGTCCCCAATGGGCAACTGATCGTGCCTGGGTCTCTGGGCTTTCTCCGGCTCCAACTGCTTCTCAGCTTCCTCCTTCTCATCAGATGGGCAGGTTTCCAGGGCTGTCAGATTTTCTTCTGCCCAAGTTAACAGGGACATTGATTTTGGAGGAAGGGAGGCCCTTCCCCCAGCCCATCCTTCCCTCACTCCTGGCTTAGCCACGCCAGCTCTGTGGCATTGTCCGGTTTTATTAGTACTGCCTGGCTGAGGCCTCCTTTCCCAGGTGGCCCCTGTGATTTCCAGCCCCTCTCCACTTGGCATGTTGACGTGCACTTCTGGTCTCCCAGGGAGAGCCTGCTTACCTGGATAATGGGCACTTGACCCCCTGGTTTCCAAAGTGGGCTTCTGTACCACAGCAGGGCTTGCATCTGTTTTTATTGTTTTCTGGACTGTCGCCGGGAGGGAGTCCTATAAACGTGACCTTGCTTGGCTGGCTTTGGGATTGATGGAAATCAGATCACTTTGGGGGTTCTAATGGGCCTGGACCGAGGAGTTTTGGAGTGACACAGGGAGGTATATGGTGATTGTGAGGAGGCCCTTTGCTCCTTCAGAGCTGGAACATGGCTTTCCTAAAATTTTTCACCTGGCAAAGATTGTAGGTACCTGTTTCTTTGAGGAATTTCACCACAGGGACAGGAGAATGGAATTTTACTTAGACAACCATAAAGGTCTTCTAAGAAAAAGAACCCATGTATGTCTTTTGGAGCAATCGGGTGGGTAGGTTTGGAGAGGAAGGAAGGAAGCAAGCAAGCAAGCAAGAGAACATCGTCTCCCACATCTTCTGTGCTCATCACCCTTATTTATTCTCACTAACTATGGTGACAGAATGATGGCCACCCCATCCACTCTTGCCCAGCTCCAATCCACTGCACTACACCCAGAATGATATTTTGTAAGACACCCACCTCTGTATTTAAAACTCCTAGAGGCCTTCTGTTACTCTTAGAATGCATGTAGAGTCTTTACCGTGGCCTTTGGTCCTGCATCAACTGGCCCCTGCCCCGCCTCTAGCCTCATCCTGCACAATCCCCATGCTCACTGGCCTTCTCAGAGCTTTCCTGCCGCTCCTGGGTCTTTACACACATCTCCCTTCCTGCCCAAAAGGCTCTTTCTCTGTTCCATTCCCCCCCTGGATTCCCCCCTTAATCCAGTTATCTCCCGTTCATCCCTTCAGATCCCAGTTCAAATGCCATTTCTCTCCAGCCTGGAATCCTGTTTTCTACTCTTGCAGCACGCTGGACTTTGCCTTCTCATCACCTATCACAATTGACAATTTGTTATTTCAGCAACTGTTGAGCTGACGTCTGTTTCTCTCACCAGCCCATCACCTCTGTGAGGGGAGGGGCTGGATTTTTGTTTGCTCACCATTTTCACCTCCAGGGCTAGCCTTGCATTCCCAGATTGCAGTTCCTCAATAATTATTTGATGAGTTACCCAGTGAATGATTTATCTAGCTAGTGTGACAAACTCACCAACAATGCTACTCTGATATAAGAAAAAAAAAACCTCCTATTGTGTTCCTCCAATGTAGAATGGAAATTCCACTTGCTGGGAAAACTCGGGCATGGGTTATTCCTGAGAGTCTGGATGAGTGAGCCACTGTCTCCACTCCCTGGAGTCAGCTGTGGAGGCTTACATCCAGCTTGACATTTCTCTCCTGAAGCTCCAAAGGCCCTCTCTGATGGCAGACTGGCATGTCTTCCCTGAGTCTTCGTGTTGGCCAAGAGGAGCATGTCACATTGGTAATAATGTCAGTAAACTCTGAAGCTGCCAAGGAGAGCAGCAAGCGAAGGCCAAGAGGAAGCCGGCAGAGCCTTAAACATGCAAGCCCTGGAAATGATCTCATTACCAGAGGTGCCAGCCGTCACACCCTGGATGGAAGGGCATAATTGCTGAAAACAGCTAATCACTAACAGCATGACAGCCAAGGGCCTACAGCCGTCCTTTTCTTCACTTCAGGATCTGTCCCACGAGGGGAAAGGCGCCAAAAGAGGAAGCCATGCATGAAGACATAGCTCCTGTCTCAGAGAAAGGGCATTTCTTCCCCAACTTGTACAAGATGCTTTGGGAACCCTCTCTTTATTTGTTACCAAGCTTGAAATCTTGATGCTTTTATCCAAATGTAGTGCCTCTGGACTTCAGAGATGTGATCTTAATTAAGCCCAGGATGGCAGAGGATGGTCTTCTGTGTGACACTGGCCATGTGCACAAGGTTGTCTCACAAAAAGTAACATTTTGCTTTTAGGAAAGTAAGTGGGCAAATGTGGACTGGACACCCATTGTGTAGACACTACTGCATAAGGTTCCTAGGGGAAAAATAAAATAACTCCAGTCCTCTTTAATTTCTTTGTTTAATTATATTACTATGGTAATCTATGAAAATAAGTGGATGGCTTCATCTAGCAAATATGTACAGAGATATCGAAACAGAAGTTGTTGCGGGTATCTGGGAGGTGTGTGTGTACAAAATTAACAAGCATAGCACCTGGATAAATTCAAGCATCTCTCTTCTCCCTAACTTACCTCCCTCAACCATTAGTAGAATACCGTCTGTGTGTCTGGAGCTATACTAGATGGTTAGGACAGAAATGTGGTTGTGGCCTCAAGGAGCTTACGTACTAATGGAAGAGAGCCACAGATAATTCAGCAACTATGCTGTGGAGTAGGAAGTACAGGACTGGAGGTGTCAACAGGAGTTTCTTTGAAGGTCTGAGGGCAGCTTTTTTTTTTTTTTTGACAGAGAGACAGCGAGAGAGGGAACACAAGCAGGGGGAGTGGGAGAGGGAGAAGCAGGCTTCCCGCTGAGCAGGGAGCCCGATGCGGGGCTCGATCCCAGGATCCTGGGATCATGACCCAAGCTGAAGGCAGACGCCTAACGACTGAGCCACCCAGGGGCCCCTGAGGGCAGCTTTTGTACACAGAAAAGACAAAGCAGTTTCCTTGGTTTTAAAAATTATCAATTGAGAAACCTATTTTCCTTAGGTCTTTGAGTTCAGCCTATAATCTTATTATTCTATTTATAAATAAAATGTATTAGTTCAAATTGAATAGATTTAAATAAGTTCAAATCACAATGGTGTCATTTACAACTTTATTAAATTCCCTTAAACTTTTAAAACTGTATTTATGATTTAATACCTTCTTTTTCTTAAGTGCTTCAAATACTTGACTGAACAAGCAAAACCTCCCCAAACACTTCAACAGTGCTTGTAAATCTGTAAGTTACTGATACTCTGGGAACTGAGGTTGCTTATAGGCCAAAGATCTTCTGTAAGCACACAGGCCTAGGTGATTCTTCCTATGCCAAGAGGACCCTGAGCCCTCTTATGGTTACCATGACAACAGGGAACTTCAAGTTCATATCCTTCAGACAGAATTGGTTTTCTTGAATCTAAATTACAATTGAACCTAATTCTTTCCTCAGCTTTGAGTTGCAACCTTCTCACCCATGTTGCTGCTAACTTTTTTTCAACTAATCTCTTTTCATGTTCTTCATATTCTTGATTGGGTCCCAATTTTTAAAAAATATTTTATTTTGGTAAAATATACCTGACATAAAATTTACCACTTAACTATTTTTAGGTATACATTTTATTTTTTAAAGATTTTATTTATTTATTTGAGAGAGAGCAAGAGCATGACTGGGGATTGCGGAAAGGGAGAAGCAGGCTCCCTGCTGAACAGGGAGCCTGACGCGGGGCTGGACCCCAGGACCCTGGGATCATGACCTGAGCTGAAGGCAGATGCTTAATGGGCTGAGCCACCCAGGCGCCCCTAGGTATACATTTTAGTGGTACATTAAGTACGTTCACATGGTTGTGCAACCATCACCACCACCCATCGCCAGAAGTTTTTTCATCTTCTCAAACTGAAACTCTATACCCATTAACAATAACTCCCCTTTTGCGTTCCCTGCAGGTTGTGGTGACCACCATTCTACTTTCCACACCATTCTATAGTCTCTATGAATCTGACGACTCCAGGTGCCTCATATAAGTGGTACCATACAGTATTTGTCCTTTTGTGACTGGGTCATTTTCACTGAGCATAATGTCTTTTAAGATTCATACATGTTGTAACATGTGATAGAATTTCCTTTCTTTTTAAGGCTGAATACTATTTCATTGTATGGATACACCACATTTTAAAAAAATGTATTTATTTTAGAGAGAGAGAGCAGGGGGAGAGGCAGAGGAAGAGGGAGAGAGAGAATCCCAAGCAGACTCCCCGCTGAGGGTGGAACCTGACGTGGGGATCGATCTCACAACCCTGAGATCATGATCTGAGACGAAACCAAGGATTGGATGCTTAACTGACTGAGTCACCTAGGCACACCTACACCACATTTTTTTTTAAAAGATTTTATTTATTTATTTGAGAGAGAGAGAATGAGAGAGAGAGCACATCAGAGGGGATAGGGTCAGAGGGAGAAGCAGACTCCCTGCCGAGCAGGGAGCCCGATGCGGGACTCGATCCTGGGACTCCAGGATCATGACCTGAGCCGAAGGCAGTCACTTAACCAACTGAGCCACCCAGGCGCCCTACACCACATTTTTTGATCCATTTATTCCCTCATGGATATTTGGGTTACTCCTACTTTTTGGCTCTTGTGAATAATACTGCTCTGAACGTGGGTGTGTTGAGTTCTAATTCTTACAGACACTTTAATGCTACCCAAGTGTAAGTTTACATGGATTAAACAGTAAAACAAAGTTAAAATAAATACTTAACGTAGACACACTGGTATATTCCAAAACTGTTACTGAAAATGTATTATCGGGGCGCCTGGGTAGCTCAGTCATTAAGTGTCTGCCTTCGGCTCAGGTCATGGTCCCAGGGTCCTGGGATCAAGCCCCGCATCAGGCTCCCTGCTCAGCGGAGAGCCTGCTTCTCTCTCTCCCTCTGCCTGCCGCTCCCCCTGCTTGTGCTCTTTCTCTCCCTCTGTCAAATAAATAAATAAAAAATCTTAAAAAAAAGAAAAAAGAAAATGTATTATCAATCTTTCAAAAAATATTCTTTTATATATCCCTTCTGTAAAACATTTTGACAATACATAACAAAAGCCATAAAAATGTTTCTACCCATTGAACTGGTAATCCCCGTCCTGAAATGTATTCTATTTTTTAAAAAAGATTTTATTTATTTGAGAGAGAGAGAGAGAGCACGTGTGTGCATGAGTGGGGGAAGGGAGAGGGAGAGGGAATTTGGAGCCTGACGTGGGGCTTGATCTCACCACCCTGAGGACATGACCTGAACTGAAATCAAGAGTCGGAGGCTTAACTGACTGAGCCACCCAGGTGTCCCATGGTCCTGAAATGTATTCTAAAGAAATATAGTCTAGGGGTGCGTGGCTGGCTCAGTCGGTAAAGCATGCGACTCTTGATCTCAAGGTTGTAAGTTCAAGCCCCACGTTGTGTGTAGAGGTTACTTAAAAAAATAAAATCTTAAAAAAAAGAATTATAGCCTAAGGAGGAAAAAGTTATATACATGAAGATCTTTACTGTTAGAGTTATAAAATTTTAAGTTATATACTAATTATATGATAAAATTATATAATAGCTACATCATAAAATTGTAGTGAAAAATTGGAGACAATCTAAATATTCAGCAAGAGGGAAATGGTTACCCGAATCGAAATGAAATCACAGATGCATATTATACATCTATTAAAGTAATAAATACATAAATTTTGTAGCAATAAAAAAGAATATAAAATTATAACTATGCAATCATGTAAAAATTATGGCTGCAAATGGACAAAGCCTGGAAAAGAACAGGGAAGTACTAAAGTGAATTTTGTATGAGATTGGTGGATTCAAAATGATTTCTTCCCTTTTAAAAATATTCTTTGTTGTTGGTAAAAGCAATAAAAATTAAAATTTGAAGTAGTTGACAAAACTTGTCCATTAAAAACAAGGGTACCTGCTGGGTTGCTTTGATGATTAAATAAGTTAATGGATGCAAAATTAGCTAGATCCAGTCTGCAGGCACTCAACAGGGTCTCACCCCAGCCCTCTCTGCCTCACCCCTCCTTCCTTTCAGCTTTAGTAGCCAATGGCTACAGGATCAACACTGTTCACACAGTACCACCATACCTCTCTCTTTCTCAGGAAGAGGGCTTCTTTCACTTTTTATTCTTTTTATCTATAACTTCCAGAGTTCAATAGAATCGGGACACTTACATTTTCGGATTCTCTCATCAAAATGAACTTGTTCTTTTCTCCTTACTTAATATATGGTTTTTTAAAAGCATATAATATTAACAGTCTGGCCAATTCCTCCCACTCCCCAAATTAAACATAGTTACTACCATAGACCCAGCAATTCCACCTCTGAATATATATCCAAAAGAAGCAAAAATAGGGATTTGAACAGGTATTTGTACATCCATGTGCCTAGCAGCATTATTCACAACAGCAAAAAGGTGGAAACAACCCAAGTGTCCATCAACAATAAACAAAATATGGTCTTTCCATAAAATGGGATATTATTCAGTTTTTATTTTTTATTAAAGATTTTATTTATTTGACAGACAGAGAGAGAGAGAGAAAGAGAGAGAGGGCCAGAGAGACAAGCGGGGGGAACAGCAGAGGAAAGAGGAGAAGCAGGCTCCCCGCCGAGCAGGGAGCCCGATGCGGGGCTCGATCCCAAGACCCTGGGATCACGACGTGAGCCGAAGGCAGATGCTTAAATGAATGAGTCACCCAGGCACCCCTATTATTCAGTTTTTAAAAGAAAGGAAATTCTGATCTACCACAACATGGATGAGCCTTGAGAACATTATGCTAAGTGAAATAAGAAAGTCGTAAAAGGACAAATACTGTATGAATCCACTTTAATGTGGTACCTAGAATAGACAAATTCACTGATATGGAAAATAGAATAGTGGACAGCAAGGGCTGGGGAGGACGGGAGAATAGGGGAGTTAGTGTTTAATGGGGACAGGGTTTCAGTTTGGGATGATGGCTGATGACAAAGTTCTGGAGATGGATGGTGGTGAAGGTTGCGCAACCCTATGAATGTACTTAATGCCACTGAAGGTACACTAAAAATGGCTAAACTAGCAAATTTTATGTTAGGCATATTTTACAATTTAAAACGGCATATTAGTATCCCTCCTGGGTCATGCCTTAATAATTTACCAAGCACTTTCTAGAGGCAATGCCTTAGGTGAAGATGAGGAGAATGGGAAACTTACAGGTATTGTGGCAGGCAACACAGAAAGCCTGTAAGGCCGGTAAGGCCTTTAAATCCCCTAAAAACTGCACTGCAGCTGCACAAATCCCATTACTCTGCTTGCATATACAGGATCACTCTGGTCATCAAGGGAGAGTGGAAAAAACAAAGGTGAGAGGTCAGTTTGGACAACAAGTGGGGGCTGTGGTCATGGTGACAGCAGAGGAGGGAATTTTTTAAAAAAGGCTGGAGGGAAATCAGCAGAACAGTATCAATAGGAAAACCAACAGAAAAGCTCTCTCCACCTGCCAGAGTCCAAATAAGAGTTTAACTAATAGTTCAATGTCAAATCCAGATCTTTGCAAGAGCACTTGGGGACCAGGTGGTCCAAGCTCCTGCCAGGGGCATTTTGTGATGAGGGCTCAGGAAGGCCTCTGCTTTGTTGATGGGTACTTGCTCTCTCACATTTATGCACTGCTAATTCTTCCTCAGTTCTTTCTCCTGTTGAGTGAAAATCTATATCCAAGTCATTTGCTGACGGAGTCGGCCCTCATTCTGCCCTCTGAAATAGCACTGAACAATTCCACTTGCTCCTCTCTTTGAAGTCTTTTTTGGTTTTGAATCTTCTTTCTTCAGAATTAACAACATCCTCAGCGTCTTCAGCTGCTCCTTGTACTCTAGTCTATGGCTCGAAGACCTGAATTCCAGCCATCAGATGTGGTCTGACCAGCACTCTCATCTTCCTTTAGCAGGACATGTTTTCCAATTAGGACTGCTATTGAATCCCACTGTACTTATGACTATGAATGTCTGACTGCTGTGCTAGATTATAAACTACTTGATGTTTCATGGGCAAAGGACCTGGGGGTTATTCATTTCATTATTCATTAATTCAACCTATTGGACGCCCAAGATCAACATGTGAAACACCTCCCAAACGGAAGAAATAACATTTGTTGAGTATGGCGACAGATGGTAACTACACTTATCATGGGAAGCATTGCATAATCTATAAATTGTCAAATCACTATTATGTATACCTAAAACTAATGTAACACTGTATGTCAACTACACTTCAATTAAAAAAAAAAGAACATCTGTCAAGTACGTCATCTGTTTTAGGCACTCTGGTAGGTGTTTTACATAGATAATTTCATTTAAGCCACACACCCACCCCATCAGGGCTGGGGCACCTGGGTGGCTCGGCTGAGCGTCCAAAGCGCCCAACTCTTGATCTTGGCTCAGGTCTTGATCTCACGGTTGTGAGTTCAAGCCCTGTGTTGGGCTCCACGCTACTTTAAAAAAGCCTACTTTAAAAAAAGGGGGGGGGGGCGCCTGGGTGGCTCAGTCGTTAAGTGTCTGCCTTTGGCTCAGGTCATGATCGCAGGGTCCTGGGATTGAGCCCTGCATCTGGCTCCCTGCTCAGCGGGAAGCCTGCTTCTCCCTCTCCCACTCCCCCTGCTTGTGTTCCCTCTCTCGCTGTCTCTCTCTCTCTGTCAAATAAACTCTATAAATAAAAAAATAAAAAAATAAATAGATAAATAAATAAATAAAAAGAAAGGAAAGAAAGAAAGAACATCATGGCTAAATTCACACCTATAAGAAGAATTAAAGCCAATGCATCTGGCACCAAAGCATGTATGCTTTTCATACAGTTTCATTTCAGGTAGGATACATTAGACTGCAGAGAGTGGAAAACTGAATTCACACTGGCTCAACTCAACACCTGTGTGACAATGTCCACTGGTAGAGGAGCTTCTCAGCTGGCAAAGCCATCAGCTCAGCAATGTCAAGGATGCCTGTTTCTTCTGTACCCCTTTGTACCCACAGTGTTGCCTTTGTAGTGACTGTAAAACACACCCCTTTGTCACTGTTAGCAGGAAAGAAAGACTGATTTGCCATGGTTTTAAGAGCAAGGAAAACTTTCCTAGAAACTTTTACAAGCCATTCTACGTCTCACTGTCTACGAAAAGTGATTGCTGGCAACGAAGATGGAATTGCCCTGTTTGGGCCTAGGTGACAGTCCTTGAGTCAGAATAGGTTCCCAGAACTCATTATCTGAAGTTCAATGTCAGAAAAGGGTGTGTCCACCATAGTTTTGCCACCTCTACTTCCACTGAGAGTGGCATGTGCAGGCCTAGTGCTGGGTGCTGGGGATCCAGACGCAATCCCTGTCCGTAGGGGATTTCCAAACTAGGAAGAAAGACAAGAAGTACTGTATATGTGCTGCCGAAGTGAGCACAAGGAGTACTGTATAAAAGGTGTGATGTGTGTTACAGAAGGGGAAGGACATGGAGCACATGTAGAACACAGTCTGGAAAATCACTGAGTCTCAGTGATTCTAGAAGGCCTCCTGAGGAGTGATGGTCCTGGAGAGACTCAGACACTGCTGAGCAGAGGGAAGTGTACATGGGAAGTCTGGAGTGGAGAATGAGTTGAACAACTTTCACACTGAACCTTACATCCTTGGGACACCTGTCAGCCAGAGACCAATCATTTGTTTAGTCAGTCATTCATGATGCATTCGTTGCCACAAATATCTACCTGTAGCAGATGAGAAGCTGTGCATGTCACTGGTGAAAGAGACATAAGAGATGATTAGGTCTGTGAATAAGCCATGCCTCACACTTCACCTCTCTCACTAGCCATCCTTTTGTTTATTTGAACTTCCACTGTAGTCTGGACCACCCCAAAAAGGTGAATTTCAAACCACAGGTTGGTATCTTTAATGTCTGAGTTAAGTTTGATTAAAAAAAGAATTTGGGGGTGCCTGGGTGGCTCAGTCGTTAAGCATCTGCCTTCAGCTCAGGTAATGATCCCAGGGTCCTGGGATGGAGCCCTATATCGGGCTCCCTGCTCTGCGGGAAGCCTGCTTCTCCCCCTCCCACTCCCCCTGCTTGTGTTCCTTCTTTTGCTGTGTCTCTGTCAAATAAATAAATAAAATCTTTAAAAAATAAAAAAGTAAAAAAACAATTTGGGAAAATGTTTGTTCATGTCTTCTGCCCATTTCTTTTTTTTTTTAAAGATTTTATTTATTTGAGAGGGAGAGAGAATGAGAGATAGAGAGCACGAGAGGGGGGAGGGTCAGAGGGAGAAGCAGACTTCCCGCTGAGCGGGGAGCCCGATGTGGGACTCGATCCTGGGACTCCAGGATCATGACCTGAGCCGAAGGCAGTTGCTTAACCAACTGAGCCACCCAGGCGCCCTCTGCCCATTTCTTGATTGGATCATTTGTTCTTTGGGTGTTGAGTTTGAAAAGTTCTTTATAGATTTTGGATACTAGCCCTTTATCTGATATGTCATTTGCAAGTATCTTCTCCCATTCTGTCAGTTGTCTTTTGGTTTTGTTGACTGTTTCTTTTGCTGTGCAAAAGCTTTTTATCTTGATGAAGTCCCAATGGTTCATTTTTGCCCTTGCAACGACGCGGATGGAACTGGAGGGTATTATGCTGAGCGAAATAAGTCAATCAGAGAAAGACATGTATCATATGACCTCACTGATATGAGGAATTCTTAATCTCAGGAAATAAACTGAGGCTTGCTGGAGTGGTGGTGGGGGGAAGGGATGGGGTGGCTGGGTGATAGACATTGGGGAGGTTATGTGCTATGGTGAGCGCTGTGAATTATGTAAGACTGTTGAATCACAGACCTGTACCTCTGAAACAAATAATACATTATATGTTAAAAAAAAAAAGAAGATAGTAGGAAGGGAAAAATGAAGTGGGGGAATCGGACAGGGAGACGAACCATGAGAGACTATGGACTCTGAGAAACTGAGGGTTCTAGAGGGGAGGCGGGTGGGCGGTGGGTTAGCCTGCTGATGGGTATTAAAGAGGGCATGTTCTGCATGGAGCACTGGGTGTTATACGCAAACAATGAATCACGGAACACTACATCAAAAACTAATGAGGTATGGTAATTAACATAATAAAATAAAAAGAAAGAAAGAATTTGGAATTCTTAAGATGAGGTTTTAAGATTATATTTCAGTTATTTGTGTTCTCTTATTGGGTGTGTCTATGGATCGGCCCAGTCACTTCCGATTTCAAATCTCAGCATATGCACAAAGTGATAATATCAGTAAGAATACATGGGACACCTGGGTGGCTCAGTCAGTTAAGCATCTGACTCTTGGTTTCAGCTCATGATAGTGGGGTCGTGAGATCTAGCCCAGGGTAGGGCTTAGTGCTCATTGTGGAGTCTGCTTGAGTCTTTCCCCTCCCCCTCCCTTCCCCTCTGTTCCTCCCTTGCTTACACCTGCGTGCTCTCTCCCTAAAATAAATAAATAAAAATCTTTTTAAAAAAGTACAAACTGAGGAGAAAAGAGACAAACTGCTTGACACACAGAATTTGGTAAACAAAGCATATAAATTCCACCTAGCTCTTCTAAGAAATGTTCTATTCTGGATAGCAGTAGATTGTACTTTAAAGACAATTATTTCTATTACTCCTTTTCCAAAACTTTTGGCTTTTTCCAAATCAATCAATAATCAACCGATGTAGCATTTAGTCTGGAAAAAAGAAAAAATCCAACAGTCTATTGCAACGTTAATAAAAGAATACCTTAGAACAGTATGCGTCTTGCCATGAGGGGATATATATATATATATATTTTTCATTCATTTTGGTAGTAGAAACCACTTAGACAATGATGTGTAACTTGCACATTGGGAATATTCGAGAAACATCAAAGTAAGAAAAGGCAAGGGGAAAAAGTGAAAACAGGCTGCATTTAAAGGTTTTTAACAAACGCTCTTCACTGCTAGAGCTCAGACGCGCAGGGGCCGGCAGACTGGGGCACTCCCAACACGGCCAAGCGCAGCCCCCGGCGCAGGCAGAGGGCCACAGCGTTGGTCTTTAACCAAACCCGTCCCCTGCCCTCACCTCTTCCCTCACAGCTGCTCCGCTCCAGTGAAACCTTGTTCTCTGGAACAAAATCACCTTGTCCTTATCAGTTAGGACTCTCTGAAGAAAGGGGCAGAAAACCACCTCCCACAGGTTTAGGCCCAAAGGGACTTTAATGGTTTAAAAGAGTGTTTTCAGGCTAGGGATCTCACTTCAGGGCTTGCTGGAATCAGGTCCGGACAACGCCCTCAGGGCTGGGTTCTCCACCTCCCAGTCCTAATTTCTCTACAGAGTCTTCATTTCTGGCTCCACGTCGTGGATCCTGGACAGGCTGGGCTACCCAGGTCTGATGGTGGCCGCAGTACCAGGTCCGCCTCCTCTCACACAAGACCCAGCGAGAAAGAACTCCTGCCCCTTCCTCCCACAGAAGTTCCCAGACTGACTCTAATCGGCTAATGTCACGTGTCCAAGCCTGGGCCAATCACCGCGGCAAGAAGAATGCAACTCAGTGATTGGTTATCCCTGAATATCTCTGACTGGAGGGGGGGGGGAGGCGGGGCGGGGCGGGGCTGGGAATGGAAATCGGGAGCCGTCCTCTGAAAAAGGAAAAATGGATGCTCATTAGCAAATCACAAATGTCTTCTACACCCATTCACATTCTTCCCAGTATTTCCACTCTTGCGGGAGACAAAGCCTTAAAATAAAAGAGTCTCCACTGGCTCTGTAATCATGGAGTTGCTAGCACTTGGCTGTGGATGGCATTGCTTCCTCCAATCCACCAAGCCACCCGGTGGCCACCAGACTGGGTGTGTGCACAGGGAAATCAGGCCTCTTTTCCGACATAAGCAAACACATGACATGGCTGCTTCACATGTAATCCTCTAGGAGAAAACCAGGGTGTCGATGTAATTGATATGCATGTAATTATCACCATTAGTACATGCGGTAGATCTGTACAGGATTATCTACCTCAATACCTAATGTGATTGATACCCATGCGATTAGATGCCATGAAGACACACCCTTTCCTGCTTCTAATGAAATTACCTTCCACTATATAGATGGAATTGATGCCCACGTGATGACTTGTTCCAGATCTGTATGTGATTATGCCTGTGCAATTATCTAACACAATGATATGCCAGTGATTGAAACCCATGTGATTATCTGCTAAGATGACACCCATGCAAATGAAAATTGGCAAGTCCTGCAAGATCTAATAATAACCCTCACCACAAGCCAAAACCAATGGCTAAGACTTAAAGAAAGGTTCTTTAAAAATAAAAAGACACTTAACTGTGTATATGTGTATGTATGTGGTGTGTATGAGTGTCTACAAGGGAGAGAGATTGAGATTCATCTTTTTGTAGTGTTTAAAACTTAGAATAGGACTATAAAAATGAAAGAAAATAAGTGTCTAGGTCATTTTCAGCTCTAGAATTCTTAGATTCTAGGGTCTAATAATAACTGGGGAACTGTTACTGATTTCACAGGAAGTAGCAAAGTATTTACTCCACCACCAATTTGTGTTTTCATTCACAGACTTTGGTTCCCAGTGACTTTTTTGCCTTCGGGTGACCACATAAGGAAACCTGGAGTAGAAAATTACTGATGTAAATAACCACATACAACTGAAGGTACAGCACTGACATATAAATCAGCAAGGCCCCATTTCCAACTCCAGAGCACGTGCCATTATTACAGACAAGGCCGTACTGAGTTGTTCTTCCCAGGCTCTACTGCTCTTCTTAAAAAGAAACAGTCTAAGTAATAACATGTTTGGTCATTTATCTTGCTCTTTTTTCCCAATTCGCTCTTCAGACTTTGAGAAAAGCATGTAATATCCCCATAGAATTTGATGATTTTCTTTGTTATTGTCAAAAAATGCTAATCCATGAAGAGAACCTTTCTGGGTAATGTTAATTCAGCTGCCTGTTTTATAATAGGATTATGCTTTCCAGGATTTAAAAATCCCACTTGTTAGCTACCAAACAGATTTCTACAACAGCTATAAAATCGAATTTAATCCCTATTGGCATTAACAAAATAGCTGAGGTACAATTTATGCCTAACTACACTTAACATCCTACAACCTCCAATAAATATATAACATTTCTTTTGAAGTTATAAAAGGAAACTGTTCAATGGATAACCAGTCTCGTGGGTCCAATCATGCAATATCTCTAAGGCAGAACAAATGTTGTTTACATACAGTAAGGACTATGGGAAAAATTTACTTAAACGGATTAATCCATGTTTACATGTATTAATGCTCCCTTTTCCTTCAGGCAAATTCAAGTTAAAATGGTCTTCATTTCTCTCATTTAAAAATAGTTATGGGGAAGTCAACTATTTGGTGTGTTAACATTTAAAGAATCTAATTAGGTTCAAGTAAATTTCAGAATAGAACCCTATAACAAACTTGAGGTAGAGGCTAATATTATATTTCACTTTACAGAGGGGAAGACATTTTTTGGAGGGTGGGCGAAGGTAAGGGAAGGCAAAGGGCCCCCAAAATAATCCTGTGGGACAGTGAGAGTGGTAAGCAGATTCCCTTTTGTCTTTGGCTCTTCATTCCTATATCATCCTGTCTTCAAAAATGGAGTTGAGTTGGCATGAAAGGGCCTTCTGGGAATGCAAAATTCAAGTATGGTGAGACAGAGACGTATTTCTCCTCCCACCCTCCCTCCCCTCCTCCTTCAGACAGGTGACTCTGGAAGCTTATGGTAGGTCAGATGGGAACAAAGATATGCTGGCAAATATTGTTTCAAGATGAAGGAGAAGAAAACAAGGAAGCTGACATGTAACATATCAAAGAATATTCAGGCACACGGAAGTTGAACGTGAATCTCAGGGCAGTCCAACCTCTTTAAAGATGTAAATTGCAGTCAAACACAGAAAACAGTAGGGTTCTGTTTATCCTTTCACAAAGGGTGCAAACTGCTAATCAGCCTCCATTGCTGGGCTGGCCACTTTGTTTATCAATAAACAGGAAGACAGTTAGACTATAATTTTCCTGCCTAGTACCGGTAGCCAAAAGGAAATGATGGCAGCTTGGTAGTACTGAGTTCCAGTTGCATCAAAACCCAATTATTATTGTAATAATGTATGGGTGTTTGCAAGATGCACAGGCGCGCTACACATGTCCACAGAATCATGTGAAACATATTGGCAGAGAACGAGCTTGGTGATACACGGACTAAGGGGAGCTGTCAAAATAGGCTGGTCCTCCAAGAGCTCAGCTGTGGAGTGTTATTTAAAAACACACACACGCTGGAAGGGAGTTAACACGGCAGATATGGAAATCTCCTACATGTTCATATGACACAATAAAAATATGATTTGATGAAAATCAAACAACAAATAGGCTTCAAAATGGGAAATTTGGTTGGAATGTGCTGTAATTGCCACTACAAACTGCTACCACAGAGTACTCATAGACCTTCTAAAAAAGGCATTCAGAGTTATTTTCATGTCAATAGGAACTACCTTCCTGAGATACTATAAAACCCCAAATCTCAAATATAGCACAAGCTCCCAAATCGAATACATAACAAAGTTCAATAGTACATGTGTTTAGGCATTCAAATTGTCCAAATCATGACCTTAGGGCTTTGTTTGATTTGTCTGTATAGATGCATCTATAAGAGATTAAGATGCATTCCAAACTTCATATAACTCCCAAGATGGGACATGACAAATATAAAATACAAAGAGACTATATTTTCCACAACATCGTGTTTCTATTTTTTTTCAGACTTTAACAAATTTACAGTGCTTCTATTAATGTTGAAATAGTACATGTGTTAATAACAGTTTTTATATTGATCACATGTAACCCATTTATTCATCAAACGTTTGCCGAGTACCTACTATGTACCAAGCACTATGGTAAGCTGTGTGGGGGATTCACTGGCACCCTCTTCACCTAGCTGAGTCTACCAGGAAAGCAGATGTGGAACAAGTCATTACGTTAAGGTGTAATGACTATTATGATGAAGTAAGTCAGCCACTCTTTTGCTGTGCAACCAACCAGTCTTTACTGCTGTGTCTGGCTCTCCAAAATGCCAAACCACAGCACCTTCCTGGCAACTTGAGATAGGGAACCATAGCTCACTTCTGCTTGGACAAAACTTGAACAAGTAAAAATTCAGTAAGTTCTGTAGGCTCTGAAAATAACTCTCATTAGCAAGTGTAGTGACCACAAGTGAAGCTCTAGGGTGTAGAGCTTCACCCATTATTGGTTGTGTGACCTTGGGCAAGTTTGTTAACCTCTCTGTATTCCACTCTCCTTATCTGTCAATGGGAATAACAGCACCTCTTTCATAGAGTTGTTGTGCATATGAAATGAGTGAGTCTGTGCAAAGCACTTAGAAGTAGTGCTGGCACACAGGAATATTCTAAATGTTCTCTAGTATTGTTCCCACACCACCTTCAGCACCATGGTCAGCTCCAAAGGCTCACTCCAATTAGGGCAGAAGCCAGAAAAAATTATTGCAGGTAACTGCCTTTGGCCCATCCAAATTCAAAATCCAAGGAGAATCCAGGAAGGAGTTGTGATAATGCCCATACCTGCTCTGACCCTCAGAACTGAAAGCTGATATATGCAGTATGTCTCCAGGGGAAATGTGGAAAACCCAGTCACACAGCTCCCAGCCCAGGGAGTGGGAGCTCCTGACCAATGGGAGGTCTTGATCTAGTTCTCCCTAACCTTTTCATGTCTTGACTCCAAACTTGGGTGCTTTGTACCCACTTCAGGCTCCTTTGCTTTGACAGCCTATTTGGCAGTTCTTCTTGTTTATTGGCTCTACTTTTCTACTTTCCTTCCCCTATGCATCTAGCTATCCATAGCTCCAAGAAAGAGAGGCTCTTGACACTTGTGCCGTGCACCAATTGGGCCAGACCATCAGCCTTCTTCTGCTACTATGGAAAGGTGATTAGATAATGTTTATGAAAGACTTAGTAGAATAGCCTATTGGGGCTCAATCTGGCTTCATTCTTCTACCCTGAGAGGCTCCAAGAATTCATGCTTTACTGGAAAAACTTGAGGCATCTTTAGAAAGCCTATTTCCATCTCAGGCCAGCTCCCTGGCTCATCTTTCTCTCTAGGCTTTTCCTCTTCTGACACATGTCAAGGAAGGTGTTTTTGGTCTAGTTATCTGGAGCTAATCAATACTTTTACCAAAAATATGTGCTTCTTAGACTAGATTTGGGTGGAAATTTAGGGCACAACTGCTAACTTTTGCAGGTTAATTTATGACCACTGAATGACTCACACAACTGCATCAAATGGGAAAAAGTTGCAAAAACATATCCGGAACAAATGGAATATCTTTATTAGAAAGGCAGGCTATGCCTTGGGTTAGTTCTTGACTTGATATTTGCCTCTGACAAGCCACACTTTTCTTTTCCCATTAAAACACTACCTTCCCGGGGCACCTGGGTGGCTCAGTCCTTAAGTGTCTGCCTTTGGCTCAGGTCATGATCCCAGGGTCCTGGGATCAAGCCCCGCATCGGGCTCCCTGCTTGGTGGGAAGCCTGCTTCTCCCTCTCCCACTCCCCCTGCTTGTGTTCCCTCTCTTGCTGTGTCTCTCTGTCAAATAAATAAATAAATAAATAAAATCTTAAAACAAAAAAACCCCACCATCTTCCCCAACCTACACAGCGGGTATAGAATAAGAATTAAACTATCATCATTCTGAGAAGCTCTGATGTATTTAAAAATACATGGCAAAAGTGTATTATTTCTTAATCACCTCTCTAGATCAATATGTTAGATTATGCCTTAAAATATACCCACTAATTTATTATTGAAAACATGGGGGGTATTTAATACTTATACATTGTGGCCACTAAAATAGGAAAACTTGAAAAATATACTATGGTTTCATACCAAGTATGTTGCGCTGCAAAATTTCATGCTGTATCCCCTTCACTTTGGTGGTGGCTATGTGTACTTGGTTCTTTAGTGACAGAGATTTAGCAAACTAAAGCCTCCTGGGCTTATTTTGTAAAAATCACCTGAAGTCCCTTGATAAAAAAGAAGAGATTTTAATTGGTAGCTAAATTTGGAATAGGGCAGTTTAATGATTTTCACTAGAGATTCCAAGTTATTTCTTACTTCATTTTGGAGGAAATGACTATAGTTTCTACTTTTATAAAGTTTCAGCTCATTTAAGCTGGGGTCCTTTCTTTCAATTTGAATTTTGAGCTGGAGCTCAAAGATCTGTTCTAGGCTTGGGCTTTCCATAGTCAGGTATACCATATTATAGACCATACTGTCTTAATTGGATTCCTGGAAATTGCAGGAAAAGAAATAACTGGTGATTTAAAGCCTGCATTTCTTTGTAAAAGAGATTTTGTTGAGCTCATTAAATGGAAATTGCTGACTATTATGACCCTAATAGAGATATTTGAATCCTTGCATTAAAAAGAACCCTGTTTTGAAGAATAAAACAATGAAGGGAGAAAAGGTCAGGGTTTTTGGGGGGGGAGGTTAAAGCGATTACTCCACAAAAGGGGAAAGGTTATTTAAGGGTATGAATGGATTGATAAAAGACTGAAAACACTTTACTACTTTTATGAAAACCTGGATAGGTTTTTATATCAGAACCTTTAAGGATCAAAAAGACCTTGCAGAGTTCCTAAGCACAGTTCAGCTTTCCATACTGTTCCAAAAAGACTCACAGATACCCCAATTCCTATTGAAGAAATCTCCCAAGCTCTCAAGTCTTTTAATAAAGGCAAGGCCCCTGGGAGAGGAGCCTTCCATCCCAATTTCACACCCCTATTGAAGAGGAGTTAGCTCCCCACGCCCCTGTATACATTTAATCATTCATTGCATGTCAGTTAGCTTTCTCCCTGTAGGGAGAATACACCTCACTACCCTACTAATTTATTTCAACCAAAGTAACAGCACAGAGGTATTTAAAATTTAGCTAAATGGATTTGTGTACGCATATGGTAAGTACAAATAGGGGCTTAGTGTCTATATATTGTGTGTGTGTGTGTGTATGCACACACCTGTATGTGCAAAAAAAGAAGCCAAATGAGAGAGCACAAATTAGAATACATGTATTCAGGGTAGAAAAGGATCTTCTATCTGTATGACAATTAAAGGCACTACAGAGGAACTCAAGAGTTAACTGCTTAAAATGATGAGTGTCAGGAAATCATATTCATATTTATCAATTGATAATAAGCCAATGGCCTTGATTGACATTTGGTGTTTCTTTTTTCTTTTCTTTTCTTTCCTTTTTTTTTTTTTAAGAGCGAGAAGAGAGTGCATGTGCACGACTGGGGAGGAGGGGCAGAGGGAGAGAGAGAATCCCAAGCAGGCTCCATGTCCAGCGCCAAGCCCAAATCGGGGCTCAATCCCACGACCCTGAGATCATGATATTTGGTGTTTCTTAATGAGCAAGTGACACTCACAAATGCAATGACTCCAGGATTCTGCAGTCTGACAGGTAACAAGGAGTGCTTTCTAAATTATTGTTTGTGAAGAGTACTTAGAAAGTGGCTTGCTGTCGGGGATGCAACTGCACTTCCTTTGCCTTTGCAGTGCTGCCTCCGATTGTTGTCTCCTTCACAACCCCTAACCTTCCTTTAGGCCTCACATACGTACTATATCCAAAGTGGATAGAGGGAGCAGAAGCAGTCAAAGAACACGGCTTCATGGAATGATCCTATGGGGGCTTCTGAAGCACTGGCGGTTGCTTAGAAGGCAAATGGCTCCCTCTTGCTTTTTGTGATGGTGGGCAGCTTTGACAAGATGGTCCTCCTGGCAGCCCTAGATCCTCTGCCAAGCAGAGCAAGTGGTGGGGAAGAGCTGCTGTTCCAATCCCCACCAACCAGGGGCTTCCTTCAACACTCTGCTGAGGGAAGCTCTGTGACAGTCCTCCTCCTTCTGTGTCTCAGAATGAAGAATGTCATTGTAAATGGGTCTTTCTCAGGACCCAGACCACAGCCTAACTCTCCCTTGCTCTAACCATTCTTATGGGGCCCAGGTCCTCACAGGCAGATTTGTCTACCTTCCTCTACCATTTTCCTACTCCCTTTTTGCCAAGAAAGTAAATGCAAAGTAAAAATTTATTGCTTAGCTCCTCAAGAAAGATAATCTCTTCTCTGGGTTCCTAAGAAAAAAGTAAGTAAGATATTCCTAAGATAGTTGTCTCAAGCCCCCCACTGTTAAGAAATCTGTGAGGGAAGTAGAGAGAGAAAGTGTTTTTTGTTTGTTTGTTCGTTTGTCTCTAGAGTCTTTCCTTTATTTGTCTACCATTGTAAGAGAAAGGTTAAAAAAATAGCAAAATTGGCAAACTCCATCACATTTAGAACTAAAACCTACCTATGCCAATATATTACCCTATGAGAGTCAAGAATCTAAGGTATGAATCAACACCAGTGAACCTTGGCATTGCAAGGAGACTTGAATTAATGCATCAGACCTTTGGCCAGGAGTATAGTTAAGACAACTGCTCTTTAAGTATTTATCAAACACTCATACAGTGCTTACAGAAGGGAATACTGAGGCACAGAGAAGGAGAGTAATTTGCCCAAGGGCACACTATTAGGACAAGGTGTTATCAGAGTCCACACACAGGCAGCTTGGCTCCAATATCTGCGTTCTTGACCATCAAATTACTTTCCTCTATGTGAAAGAGACATCTTAAAGAACATACTATCTATTCTCCTAAATTTTCTTTTTTTTTTTAAAGATGTATTTCTTTATTTGACAGAGAGAGAGACAGCAAGAGAGGGAACACAAGCAGGGGGAGTGTGAGAGGGAGAAGCAGGCGTCCCACTGAGCAGGAAGCCCGATTCGGGGCTCAATCCCAGGGCCCTGGGATCATGAGCCCAGCTGAAGGCAGACACTTAACGACTGAGCCACTCAGGTGCCCCTCTCCTAAATTTTCTAAGCTTTAGTCCTTGAAGAATGATACCACCACTTAAAAAAAATATTTCTATAGCACTTGAGAGTTTACAAAGTACTTTCCTGTTTGAGCCTCACAGCTTGTCCTGTGGTGGGCAGTGCGGGTTTCATTATCACCTATCTCATGGGACACAGAAGGAAACAGAGGCTCTTGAGTTTATAGACTCAAGTTTCCTGGCTAGATAGTATTAAAATTGGGAAATTTAAATAGGCCTTCTGTTGTCAAGTCCTCTACCTCGTCCACTGAACTGGGTTCCTGGTATCAAATCAAGATGCCCACAAGTGACACCCCAGGTTTTATTATCTTAGGTTCCCATTGAAAAGCCTTCCTTGAATTATAATTCAGAGTTCTTCCTTTGGCTTCCCAAAGGGTAAGTGTAAGACCCCTCATGACTATAAACTCCTAACACATCCCCACTACTTATAAATCAAATTGGAAAAAAAATGATATTATGTTCATGTAAGTTGCTTTTGTCCTTCAGAAGGAAAATTTCTCTCAGGAACTATTACAGGGGATCAGAAGACACAAGGAGACATTTCTCCAAGATGAAACATAAAATACTGGATGCTTCTGAACATATTTAGAAGAGATCTAGATAATCAGTGAAGAGGTAAGTTTTGACCTAGTGATAACTGAATATAAAACAAAGTCAGGAAAAAAAATAATTATGAACTCCAGGGGAAACAACAGGTTGGCAGGAAAAAAAAAAGTAATCAGCTTATTACTACATAGTTAAACTCTAAATAGTTTTTCCACTGAATACTAATTTTATCAAAGTTATATAAAATCTTATTGGATGATTGAGGGATAAGGAAATTCACAAATAGTAGTGAGGGTGGTGGTGGGGTAAATCCCATAGCAAGGAATCAATATCATACCTGAAACTGAAAAAATAATTCAAGAAGTATACCACTTAGAGATAGGGAAGTTATTGCCACAAGAGTAAGCTAGAAGAGATAAAAGGGACTGTGTCTGGAGGGGAGAAATGGAATGATGTTTAGGGGCTGTTTTATCTCATAAATATTTGACTCTATGTATAAAAATGAATTTTAGACTATTCTTTTTAAGTTTATGATTAAAAAAAATTTTTTTAAAGGATAGGTACTTTACTTTGGCAATATGGCAAACTACATTCTCTAAAGGGCCATCCAACCATAAAATGGATACATTTCAACACAAGTACTTTTTATTGCATTGCTGGGCTCATAAGAACGTAAGGGAATTTTCCAGAGGCCAACATAAAACAACAACAAGATAAAATGGGAGTTAGCTTCTGATTTATGAAGGGTCAGAAAAATAAGAAAGCTTGGAACTAAATACCTGTATCAGACTTGGAATCTGGATCCTAAGTCTGAGATTACTACAAAGTTGGGGAGAACAACTGAGACTCCAAATTAGTAATAGCCCTGACTCCCAGCAGAAGCAAACACAAATTCTTGGAGGAAAATCTTCCCATTCTAGGCCTTTGGGAATCCCAAGAATTAATTCCAATCAATATGGGTTCATACCATGAGTATGAGTCAGTGAACAACAAAAAGTGATTTAAAAGCAAAGATAATTGAAATTGGCCATGCCTGGCTGGCTCAGTTGGTAGAGTATCTGACTCTTGATTTCAGGATCATGAGTTCAAGCCCCACATTGGGCATGGAGCCTACTTAAAAAAAAAAAAAAAAGGAAGAAAAAAGAAAAAGAAATAATTGAAATTGTCAGATTCAGAACTGACCAAGTAGATATGAAAAAAGTCAAACAGAACTTCTAGATATGGAAAATATAACACTTAAAATAAAAATCTCAGAGGATGTGTAAAACAGATTAAACACAACTGAAGAGGATGAAAAAAGTGTTGACCAGATATGAAAAACTAACCAGCAGTGTAGCACAGACAGACAAGAAGACAGAAAATATGAAAAGATACTAAGAGGGGTGCCTGGGTGGCTCAGTTGTTTAAGCGACTGCGTTCGGCTTGGGTCATGATCCTGGGGTCCTGGGATCGAGCCCTGCATTGGGCTCCTTGCTCAGCAGGGAACCTGTTTCTCCCTCTCCCTGCTACTCCACCTGCTTTTGCTCTCTCTCCCTGTCAAATAAA
The DNA here is from genome assembly GCF_003265705.2 of Callorhinus ursinus. Lineage (NCBI taxonomy): Eukaryota > Metazoa > Chordata > Mammalia > Carnivora > Otariidae > Callorhinus > Callorhinus ursinus. The sequence goes on from NW_027397069.1 coordinate 6,746,291, forward strand.
TAAATAAATAATCCTAAAAAAAAAAAAGTACTAAGAGACAGGAAGGATAGAATGAAAAGCTCCTAAATAGGTCTACTTGGCATCTCTGAAGGAAAGAATAGAAAGAATGGAATAGAAGCAATACGTGAATTGCTAATGGTAGAAATTTTATAGAACGGATAAAAGACATGAATCCACAAATATAGGAAAAGCACCTTGTACTAAGTGAAGGAAGGAAAAGAAGAGAGAAGGGGAGGGGGAATAAGCCAACATCAGGTCAATGTTTTCTTAAGATTTTATGTATTTATTTATCTATTTGAGAGACAGCTTGTGTGAGTGGGGTGGGGTGGGGAGAGGCAGAGGGAGAGGGAGAAAGAGAATCACAAGCAGACTCCCCTCTGAGCGTGGAGCCTGACACAGGGCTCAATCTCATGACCTGAGCCAAAACCAAGAGTCAGATGCTTAACCAACTGAGCCACCAAGGTGCCCCAACACTCAGTCGATATTTTAGTGAAAGTTCAGTACACCACAGACAGGAAGATCTTAAAAGCAGCCAAAGAAGAAAAGGCAAGTAACCTCGTTTGTAGACTGACAACAGAGTTCCCAATAGCAGTAACAGAAACCAGAAGACAATGAAATAATATCTTCAAAATTCTGAGAGGAAAAAACTGTCAGTCCAGATTTCTCTACCAGCCAAACAACAAAGACATTTTCAAACAAATAAAAACTGTGAGTTTACCATCAACAAAACTTTGCTATAGAGGAGACTCTGAAGGAGGCACATCAGGAGAAAGAAAGATGACCCCAGAGAGAAGGTTTGAGATGTAAAAGAGGAAATAATGAGCAAGTTAAAGAAGTGATAAAATACGTAACTTAATCTAAATAAATATTGTATATATAAAATAATGATAGCGATAATACAAAATTTGTGAGATTAAAAAGAGATAATTGAAATACTAGGCAAAAATAACATCAATTACAAAGGAGAGGATTGGATTTAAAGTTTTCTAAAATTCTTGTGTTGTCCAGGAAGAAGGTGCAAGTTAATTTTGGGCTTTGTTAAATATACTGGTAAAATTTCCAGAGTTACCAATAAAAGTTAGAAATACGGTCATAACTTCTAAACTAAGAGAGGAAAACATGGACTAAGAAAACAAAACAAAGAAGTCAAATATCTTTAAAAGGCAGGAAAGATGAGGAAAAAAAAAAACCCATAGAGAGATGAGAAAAATAGGGCAAAAAATAATAATACATTTAAATCTAAATTTATCAGTAATTACATTAAAAGTAAGTGGAGGGGTGCCTGGCTGTTTCAGTTGGTGGAGCGTGCGACTCTTGATTCTGGGGTAATGACTTCAAGCCCCACACTGGGTGTAGAGATTACTTAAACATAAAAATAAAAATAAAAAGCAAGTGGATTAATGTTCCAGTTAGAAGACAGAGATTGTCTACATAGGTATAAAAATTTTAAAAACAATAGGATACATATTTGAAACATAAAGATATGGAAAAGTTGAAAGCAAAGGCTAAAAACAATATACTGGGCAGGTGCTAACAAAAAGGAAGCTGGTGTATTCATATCAGACCACAGAAACTTTAAAGCAAGAACATTTTAGTGCCTAATAATAAATGATTCAATATACAAGGAGGATATGATAATTCTGAATTTGTAGATACCCAATAACATAGGCTCAAACTACCAGCAGCAAAAATTGATAGAACTATAGGGGTAAATTGGCAAATTATCCACTGGAGGCTAAATTTCAACTAGCCTCTCAATTACTGATATATCAAGCATATAAAAATCAGTGAAGATTTGGGTATTTGAATAATATAATTAACAAGTTTGGTCTAATGGAAAAATATACAGAACTCTGGTCTAGTAAACAGAAACTACACATTCTTCTTAAGCACACATGAAACATTTACAAAGATGGCTCAGGTAAAGCAGAACTCAACACATTTCTAAAAATCAGCATTATTCAGATCACATTCTCTAACCATCATTCAAGCAAGCTAGAGGTCAGCAATAAAAGAATAAAAAAGAAATCTCTCATATGCTTGAAAATTTAAAAATTCTAAGTCCCTACTACTCAAACTGTGGTCTGTGGACCATTCTTGGTCCACAAACTCTGACCATGACAATGACAATAGGAGGTACATAGGAAAGGGGGGTATAAATTTAGAAACTTCTATAGTACTTGACATTGTTTTGACACCCAAGCAGCATTTAATTTTTCTAGCAATTCTTTTTTTTTGTATTTTATAAAAGTATCAGTCAACAATAGATTAGAAATGTTTAAAAAACAAAAGAAAGTAACAACAAATAAAAATAACCAAATTGGTTCTTTACCACAGAGAGTTTGGGACACACTCTTTAGTAGCTCCTGGATCAAGCAAGAGATCAAAATGGGAATTAAAAAATACTCAGAAGCAGGGCACCTGGGTGGCTCAGTCAGTTAAGCATCCGACTTGTGATTTTGACTCAGGTCATGATCTCATGGGTTGTGAGATGGAGCCGCCCCTACCCTCCTCATCAGGCTCCTTACTCATTAGAGAGTCTGGCTGGGATTCTCCCTTTCCCTCTCCCCATGCCCTTCCCCCAATTCATGCATGCACGCACTTGCTCCCTCTCTCAAATAAATAAATCGATCTTTAAAAAAAAATACTTAGAACCAAATGAGAATAAAAAATACATGTTCTTATAGACCTATCTGTTTAGATTATAATTTTTTACTTTTTCCCTGTCTCATCACCAGCCTTTGAGTCCTCCACAGTGGGGACCATGCAAGCATCTGTTTTTCCCTCCTTCTTGCCACAGTGCCTGGTTGAGTAGCTACTCAATATTTATTTGGATATTGAGTGCCTAAATTTACATATTTAAGCTTAAATATTAAATACATTTAAATGTTTACTTAAATTTTACTCAACTAAAATAGCAGCCCTGGAATCCTGTCTCTATTCCATTCCTACCATCTTGGCCTCACCCAAGTATCATGGAGATTCACCAGAAATCTGTGCATTACTTGGCTTATTTTCACTGTATCCCAGCAAGCAGTGGCTTATGCAGTCCTGTATCTCCTCATGCATTTAACAACGAAAAGAAAAAGATAAGAGGGGAGTGGAGACAGTCTTTTTATCATCCATACTTGGGAAGGTGAGCTGGTAGTGCCGTCCTTGACATGAAGGAGCTACTTAAACACAAATTAGATTAGCAGGACAGCATTGGAGCCTGCTGGAAGGTATTATACACTTACAAACTGCTCTGTGGAAACTACTATTGTCTTCATTACAAGCCCATACTCCACAGTGTCAAGCAAATGAAATACTGAATTAGTCTACTAACAAAAAAGAAATAAAATGAGATACAAAATGAAGCAACTTTAGTTTTAGGACCAAGGAAGTGGTAGTAGTACCAATTTAGTACCAATAGTACCAAGGAAGTTGATTAGACAATAATAGTTCAGTTTAGCAAAACTATAATTAGAACATCTGAAATGAGTTTTAATATGGATTTCTTCTTAAGAAATAAACTCCTTAAAAATGGTCTCTACTCCATTTTGTTCATCAAGGAGGCTAATAATCCAATAAGAAATACGATGAAAAGGAGACTTCAACAAAGAAAAAGAGAATATATGTGCAACATGTGAGAAGTTTCAGATGTATCTGGACATTTCAAATGAATTGAAGTCCCTAGGTCTAAACAGATTACAATCCCAGGACACTAAAAGAATCTGCCGAGGTGAACACAGAGCTCCCATCAGTTATCTTTGAGAAACCATGAGTACACAAAGGTGACAAAAGATAAAGAGAAGCCAAGGTACAAACTTGCCAAGAAAGGGGGAAATGTTTAATTATGGGATTATGCAGACAGGTGAACTTGACTGAGGCTGACTCCTGGCAAAAATTCTAGGAGATTCAAATCTTGGTTCTATATTTAATGGCACTGTGACCTTGGACACATCTCAAAACTGCTGTGAGTATTAAATGAGATAATATATAAAAAGCATTTAATACAGCACCTCCTACATAGAAAACTCTTGGTAAATGGTAGCTGTTACTATTTTTCTTTCTTTTTAAATTTATTTTTTAAAAGATTTTATTTATTTACTTGACAGAGAGAGGCACAGAGAGAGACGGAACACAAGCAGGGGGAGTGGGAGAGGGAGAAGCAGGCTTCCCGCCGAGCAGGGAGCCCGATGCGGGGCTTGATCCCAGGACCCTGGGATCATGACCTGAGCCGAAGGCAGACGCTTAACGACTGAGCCACCCAGGCGCCCCCTGTTACTATTTTTCTATCTCCAGCACTTCAAAATGAAGATGTGAATAACTAGGTACTGATATGGGTTCTTCAAGATCAAGTCTCATCTGCTTAACCTCGTTTTTCTAGCAAGGTGTAAGTGCAGGGGGAGAAGGTATTTCTAGGCAGGTAAATTGGGATGGTATCTTTATTTTGAAATGGCATTAGATAAAAATCTGTTGTAATATCCTTATGAAAACATTGGATTTTAGGAGTGTTAGGTGACTGAATAACCATACTCACAGTATTGATTCACGAAATTGACCTCTCCACGCTTCAGCTTCTATCTGTAGAAACAGTGTCATAGTAGTACCTCACTGGGTTGTTATGCAAATTAAAGCCCGTAGAACAGTGCCTGGCATTTAGTCACCACTATACAAATATAACATGAACAGAAGCTTCTAGTTGCATGCTTGTGCATTACTTGGCTCCAACCTCTTCCAACATTTCCATCAGAAACTTGTTAAATTTTCATATGATATGCTGGCCAAATTCTCAAATGCTATAAATGATGAATGATGAAATCAAAATCCAAAAAGACCTTGATAGGTAAGGGCTATGAAATAAAATATATGAGATAAAATTAAGTACTGGATAGAGATTTTAAGAAAAAATTTTTTACAGGCCCAGCAATTAATGGAAAGTTTAACTGCATTAAGAGAACTGGAGTGTCCTGATGAAGACACTGTCTGGATATAAATGCAAAGGTGGTGGGCACAGCTGGCCCATCATGAATTCTTCCTTCCCCTTCCCTTCCTTAGCTTCCTTGTAAGTAGAGGCTCTGGGTAGAAGGATGAGCTTAAGAACACAGATGAGCAGTAAGGAAATGTGAGGTGAGAATGGACCGTATTTCCAACTTATCTGGGTGGCAGGAAACATCGTCTGGTGGATATGGGAAGGTAGCCTCAAGATTTGTGAAGAAATATAATTAGAAGTTTATCAGAAGTTTACCTAATGGCTCACTGTGCTACATGCTAAAATAAATTCCCCTCTAATCATGATTACTACAGGATTTATCTAATCTATTTCCTATAGGAAATCAAGCTACTCCTAGGCATTTTACCAAACTTTTTCCTCATAATAATCCCTGTCCCTGACAAAAGAAGATTTTGTCATCCCACAGTACAGATAAGAAATTGAGGCAAAGAAGTAAAGTGAATTGCCCTGGGTCACAAAGAACTGAAATTACAATTTAGAATCTAATCTTAGAGTACACTACATGAGTTTTGGAAGGGAGCATACTGGAAGCACATTATATCCTTCAAGAAAAGGTCTATTTACCTTAATCTCTGGGAAAAAGAAGATTAATTGCATTTTCCTTGGGGCATGCCAAAGATGTCGAGGAGACGCTTTAGATTCCATATGCTTATTCTAATCCTTTTCCAAATACTTGGAAAGTCTTGATTTGACCATTAGGAAGACGCTGGAAGTTAACTTTTTCTTTTTTAATTAAGGCAAATATTTGTTTGCTAGACTCTCCAAGGAAAGCAATTAATCAAGAAAGCTGTACAGTACGGCCATGCTATTTCAGATCACTTAAGAGAAGGAAGTGTCCAGATAGGCATAAATCCACATGGTCAGCTCCCTCTGTCCCCCAGCCCTACAATCTATTCCCAGACAACCTCACTGTCTAGGTAGTAGATAGAGAAAGGTCAAGTAAAAACATGTTTCTAACTTACAAAGTTCCATGCAAACATAAATTATTGTTATAATGATTTACACCTAATTACTGAACAAATACATCTTCATTATAAAAACCTGGAAAATGAAGTTAACCAAACCAAATGAAACAAAAAGCAACCATTATGCCATCACCCAGTAAGAACCTCTTGTACCTGTTTGCAATGAGATATTTTTTAAGGCTCAGTTCTCTGGTCAGGCCATGAGGAAATCAGCCAAAAGCTGCAACCCTAAGGTTCTGCAGGTAGTTTCCCTTAAACTAAGTAGGAACAATGGTGACTTATTTGTAGAAATCTATCTTTTATTTTCTTGGCACTTGTTCCAGAAGAGATAAGACCATTTCTCTATATTAAAAAGAAATAAATTCCTGGGGCGCCTGGGTAGCTCAGTCAGTTGAGCGTCTGACTCTTGGTTTCAGCTCAGGTCTTGATCTCAGGGTCATGAGTTGAAGTCCTGCATTGGGCTCCAGCATGGAGCCTACTTAAAAAAAGAAATAAATTCCTAGTTGCATCTTACTGGTCTAAAAAATTTACACCACAATTCTTGGATTAACTCATTTAACCAAACTGGTAAATTGCATAGCCAAAATGGATTGAGTGTCTATCTCTTTATTAATATATACACATAGTCACATATACTGAAGGTCATGGTTTTAAGTATATTTTTGTTGGTTTTTCCTTTCTCTTGGAAAAAAGAGACACATACATTCGGAACCCATAGGAAGGCTGGGTCAAGAATATATTAGTAATCAGTAAAAGGTGACTATGGTGGAGTCTTCAACTAGTGAACAATGTTACCAAGACAGCACCAAATATCAATCCACTTCTTTTTCCCATCCTAAGGAAAAATCATGCTATTACCTTTTTGTTCATAGCCACACCATCCTCACAGTCGAGCACTGCACAATCTACATTCAGGGAGGGAATCTTCTTTATTTTCTTTTCATCATTTCCAGGTACATAGAGCACTGCCCTCCGGGGAATGTACCTGTGATTGGATGACGAACTATATCCAAGCCTGGGCACATCAGCTGCCAGAAATGGTTTCCTGCAGGAGACATAATTGGGGTTAGTCTAGAATAGAATCTATTTATAAATTTTTGAAAAACCTTATTTTAATGCAAAATTAAAATAGAAAACATGATAATCTATTTTAATTTCAGCAGATCACAATCACATATAACAACTAGAAAAACAACAATAACAGAAATAACCAAGAAACAAAACGTCATTTTGGCTGAAGTTTAAAAAAATATATAGCACTGTTTATTGAGATGACCTTCAGACAAAAGAAGGAGTGTGTACCTATTTCATCTTGGAAAAACACTTCCAGTATTAATATATTATCCAGATAGTATCTATGGACAAAAAGAAATTTATATCCAGAAGGTCCTAAATAACTATCTACAATTATATGACAATAGAAGCAGAAAATAAACAACTTATATAAGCATTAGTCTATGGCCCTCTCCCTGCCAATGAGTCTCAAGTAGGCAAATAAGTGATTCGAATTCAATTTTATTAACAGACAAGGATGGTTGGCTACTTTGTAAGTGAGCAGAAAGAATACGAATGGGAAAAGATCACTACTAGCTCTGGAATTGTGAACAACCTCATTACCGAAAACTTCAGATCCCTCATCGATAAAAATAATACTAATTTTGCAGGTTGTTGAGAGGGTTCAGTAAAAGAAAAGAAGGCACATGAAATGCTCAGTGAGAGCCTGGCAGATGTGGTGGTTGGTGTACCAGGAGTACAGACTGCTGTTATTCTTCGTGGAGAAACTAGCTTTTAATAGCCCCTGCCTTTTTCTGACCCCTGCTCTCTCTTTCCATTCCCTCCTGGACTCAGTTTAGCCTCCTGTGGAAGTAAGAGGAGTTGGTCAGAAGCTTGTTTGGCTCATTACAGCCCTCGCTCCTAACCTGGTCCATAATTTGGTGCTGGGAAAACTATGGTTTAGCCCATAATATATGGTAAAGGAGGGTGAGATCAGGACCAGCTACATAATTTGTGGGCCCAGAGTAAGATATATAGATCCTTGTTCAAAATTTATTAGGAATTTAAAAATGGTGACAGAAGAACATCAAACCAAGCACCAGACCCTTCTAAGCACAGAGCCATGTGTGACAGTCCAGGTCACGTATCTGTGAAGCCAGCCCTCGCATAACAGACAAACTATATGTCATGAAGAGACCAGTTAAGGAAAGGTTAAAGCCATGGCAAGTCAGAAACACCCTAATGTTTTACTCTGCCCTGAGTAAACAACATCATCCTTTACAAAAATATATCAGCTGCACTTTTCATGAAAGCCCTTTTTGGAAGTTATTCCACATTAATGCCATCAAATATTTTGCACGGTTGTAACATTTTGCCATGAACAGTATGCCTTGTGACAATGAATCTCAAGGAAAATGATTCACTCTTTGGTGGCCTACCAGTGTTGTGTGTGGCCCCCTCATTCCTTCCTGTAGCCAACCTTAATACACTATAAAACTTGAGTCTGAGTCTTATTTTTCCACACTATAAGCACTGTGCTATATGAGGTATGGTGAGCTACAGATAGATTTTAAGACTGGGGCACCTGGGTGGCTCAGCTGGTTGGGCATCTAACTCTTGGTTTTGGCTCAGGCCATGATCTCAGGGTTGTGAGACTGAGCCCCAAATTGCGCTCCATGCTCAGTGGGAAGTCTGCTTGGGATTCTCTCTCTCCCAATCCCTCTGCCCCTCCTGCACGCCCTTTCTCTCTCTCTCTCTCTCTGAAATATGTAAAATCTTAAAAAAAGTATACATGTTATATAAGACATTTTAATATAAAATATATTATGAAAAAATATATATTATGACCAGCTAATTGAAGAATAACTGAAATATCTGTCATTGTTTTGCATTGACTGAAAATATCTGGTTTATCTTTAAAAAGGAAGAAAATACAATGATTAACAGCAACAATCACTTTTTACTTACACTGGAAACCAAAATTTGTAACATATTCATTTCCTTAAAATTGGTAAAAATGCAATTAAAAGAGATGAAATCTTATTTACCAGGAAATGCTTGGGGTAATTACTTTTCATCAGAATTTGTTGTAACTGCACGTGTAAAACCCAAAGAGAGGATTGAGAACAGCTCTAGTGGAAAGACCTTACTATACCTCTCACTTCACCTGAGAGAGTAAATATCTGGACATCTCTGTTCACTGGCATCTGACCTTCACTTCATGAAAACTGAGATTTCCTCCATGTGAAATAGCTTCTGACCACCATTTTGGATCCAGCCACTGTGGTCTCCAAGCTACACTATTTGAATCTCAAGCTTGAGCTCCCAGACATAGCTCATGTTGTAAATTATACCACCATCATATGCTAAGCACTAGAGCAAATCATTCCTAGCACATTTATATGAAGTATAACTTTAAGACAGATGATCACTTTAAAAAAATCTGCCACTGTTAATAATGTTTCTGGTTTCCCAGTCTTCTACAATCATTAAAACATTATTTTGCTCATATCTTCCCCTGCTCAAAATCTGTCAACAGCTCACTACCTACAGGATTAAGTTCACTCTCAGCTGATATTCCTTTTCTCAATTTATATCCCATTATTCCCATTCAGTAAGTATCTACCTTAGGAAACTTAGATTTTGACCATCTCTACTACATGCCATAGTCATTGTTTCCAGAGCACCTTTGCTTCTGCTGTGCTTCTGATGGAAAAGTCTTCCCTCTCAGTTTACTTGAACATTATGGATCCTTCAAGTTCAGTTCAAGTTCCACCTGAATCTTGAGACTTTCTTGACTATTCTTCAAATTTGCTCTTTAAACTCTTATAGCATTTATTACTCACAACCAAACCAGAACCAGCCAAGAACTGCTATCGAGGATAAAGTTCTGCTATCAAGGCTAGAGTTAATCAAGGTGGCAGAAGCGTTCTGGAAAGGCAACTGATGATACAAATCAAAAGACTTAAAAAGTTTCCTACTTTTTGACCCAGTAATTTCAAGTTATTTGACAAAATTCCTTTTGGAAATTGTTATAGACTGAATGTTTGTGTCTTCCTAAAATTTATATGTTGAAACAGTCCCCAGTGTATTTGGAGGTGGGGCCTTTGCGAGGTGATTAAGTCTTGAGGAGTTTGCCCTTAGAAAAAAGGCCTCAGAGAGCTCCCTGCCCCCTTATGCCATGTGAGGACATGGTGAAAAGACTGACATCTACAACCAGAAAGTGAGTCCTCATCAGACACCAAATCTGCTGAAGCCTTGATCTTGGACTTCCCAGCCTCCAGAACTGTGAGAAATAAATTTCTGTTGTTTACAGGTCACCCAGTCTATGGTATTCTGCTATAGCAGCTGAAACAAACTAATAGACAGGAATCTATCTTAAGAAAATAATTGGAAATAAGAGTAGGTATGTATAATATTAAGAAACTGAAAACAACTTTCAGGGGTCCAACGGTAGGATGAATTATAGTATATTCAAGGAATATGATGATATTGTTAAGAATTATGTTTATAAAAATATTTAATGTTAAGATAATTACTGTTATTTTGAAATAGAGGATATAACATTATATATGCAATACACCTCAACTTTGTAAAAAATGCAAGGGAAAATATATGAAAGGAAATACACCAAAATGTTACTAAGGATGCCCCTGAACTGTAGAATTTGGGGTTAAGATTTTTCTGCTTCTGCACACTTTTTCCTATTTTGCATATTTACTAGAAAAAGCATCACTCTTTAAAAAAAAATCCTTTTTTTAAAGTTTTATTTATTTAAGTAATCTTTACACCCAATGTGGGGCTCAAACTCACAACCCCGAGATCAAGAGTCACATGCTCTTCTGGCTGAGCCAGCCAGGAGCTCCTTAAAAAGAATTTCTTTTATAACTGGCTTAAAACAAGTCAATAAAACCATTCAAAAGGTCTCAAATGGCAGCATAACAGAGTAGAAAGTATTAAGATGGACTATATGCAATTTGGGATATCTAACCATTTTTGACCTACGAAAATGGTAATTTTATATGGTTTAACCCAATACCATGATTGGCATTCAGAAGATGGGATGAGAAGCAAGCTGCCATGTCATTCTAAGTGTTGATTTCCTCTTTGGTGAGAAGCAACCTATAGCCACCTCATACAGGAAGTTACCAAAAGCAGTAAAGCACATGCACTTAGTTACTATGATTATCTGAAACTTGTCCCCCATCTGTGATGCTAGTCAGCACAGCCTTGCATCAGGAATCTTGTCTCCAGCCCCTCAACTAGATCTTGAGCCCTCTGAGGAAGGGGAAGGCCTATGTCTCCACACTGTTCAGCACAGGGCCTCCTACATAAGAGGTACAGAATTCCTGCTACCTTATCACCTAAAAAAGCCAGCGATGGAGAGGTGGGTAAAAAGGACGGATCTGCAGCCACACTGTCCCTATTCTTCTTGTGGAGAGTCAAGTTTAGTGGTGATTATAGGCAGGAGGTCATTTTTATTCCCTCTCTCCTTTGCCATCCTGGCAACTTTAATCTGACCCACAGTCTGTTGCTTCTTCTTCATGTTTATCCCCTCCTTTCCGTAAACATAGTGATTACATCCTAGTTTATTTAGGGCCTCATTAACCTAGACCTAGATGACTATGGAAGCCTCTTATTGATCCTGCCTTCCACTATGTTTTTTCATTGGTTCGTTTGTTCATTCGTTCACTCATTCAGCAAGCACTAAGTAAGCACCTACTAAGAGACCTACATCAGGTCTCCACTAGCACATGTCAGGTCCTTTTGTGCAAACAAGAAAAAAGGGCCCCCTCACACCTTCCAGCAGGTAGGAGGGCAAAAAGACACACCCTACTCCTGAGGCAGCATGCTTTGGTGAGTGGAGATGAGCTAAAGTTCAGCCCCGACACGTGCCTCTCTGCAGGCGCCCCTGATCAGGGCATACCCCATGCAACTGTATGCGGTGGCCCTGACCCACATTGTGCTGAGCGCTGTGGGGAGGTGGCACAAAAGAAACAGGACATGCCCAGAAGGTCCAGGGAAGCACACTCAAAGGATGGCCTGCAAGCAGCTCAGGAAGGCTAAAGGGCGAACATAATGAAGCTCCAGGGAAAAAGTTCAAAGGCAGCAAAACTGTTTGGAATAATGAGAAGAAAGGTGTAGAGGGGGTTTGGGCTTCAGGTTCTATTGCGGACTCTGAGGTCCAGGAGGGGGCTGTCTCTGGGCGGGTGGCAGAAGCCCATCTCGGCAGCCCCAAGCTTCCCCCCTCCCTGTACTGCTGCTGTATCCTCTCCTTCCTCCATCTCCGGCTGTTTAAAAACCTGTGCCATACTTGAGTTGTGCTCAGCACTGACTACTGCGTATGAATACAATTGCGGTAGGTGACAAGAACTAACTTACTGTATCTGACATATTTGGAGTTGGGGCCTCTTGGTAGTCAACATGTAAATGTATTCAAACAATATGCAAAACAGGGGCTTAAGATGAGTTGAAAAGCATCGGGCAGCCTTATGGTGAGTTCTTGCTACAGGGGGATCTTCTTTTGGATATAAGATATCCCCCAGCGGGTCCAGGGGTTCCTCTGGCTGGAAGGGGGCCCTCCTGGCCTTGTTTTGGTTTTCTCCTTTTCCTCCCCAACCTGATAAATTTTTATTAACCACTTATATAACTAAAGGTACCCCTAATGCTACAGGGGTTTTCCACCTGGGATTCAATATAACCATCACTCGGGGACCTTTTAAAAATGGTCTGGAGCACTGGGGTGGCTCAGTCAGTTGAGCATCTGACTCTTGATTTTGGCTCAGGTCATGGTCTCAGGATCCAGTCCTGCATTAGGCTCCATGCTCAGTGGGGAGTCTGCTCCAATTCTCTCTCTTCCTCTCCCTTTGCCCCTCCCCCCACTCACACTCTCTCTCTAAATTAAATAAATAAAATCTTTAAAAGAAAAAGTCAAAATCAAAACCACAATGAGCTATCACCTCACACCAGTCAGAACGGCTAAAATTAACAAGTCGGGAAACAACAAATGTTGGCAAGGATACGGAGAAAGGGGAACCCTCTCACACTGCTGGCAGGAATGCAAGCTGGTGCAGCCTCTCTGGAAAACAGTATGGAGTTTCCTCAAAAAGTTAAGAACAGAGCTACCCTATGACCCAGCAATTGCATGACTAAGTATTTACCCCAAAGATACAAATGTAGTGATCCGAAAGAGCACCTGCACCCCAATGTTTATAGCAGCAATGTCCACAACAGCGAAACTATGGAAAGAGCCCAGATGTCCATTGACAGATGAATGGATAAAGATGTGGTGTGTACACACACACACACACACACACACACACACACACACACACACACACACACACACTGGAATATTACTCAGCCATCAAAAAAGATGAAATCTTGCCATTTGCAACAGCATGGATGGAACTAGAGGGTATTATGCTAAGCAAAATAAGTCAATCAGAGAAAAACAATTATCACATGATTTCACTCATATGTGGAATTTAAGAAACAAAACGGAGGATCATAGGGGAAGGGAGGGAAAAATAAATAAGATGAAATCAGAGAGGGAGACAAACCATAAGAGACTCTTAACTATAAGCAACAAACTGAGGGTGGCTGGAAGGGAGGTGGGTTGGGGGATGGGGTAACTGGGTGATGGGCATTAAGGAGGGCACGTGATGTAATGAGCACTGGGTGTTATTTACAACTGATGAATCACTGAACTCTACCTCTGAAACTAATTAATACACTATATGTTAGTTAACTGAATTTAAATTAAACAACGACAACAAAACAAAAGGTCAAATTCTGGAACCCATCCAGTGTAATCAAATTCAATTCATTGGTAATAGGGCTGGGCTCTCTCAAATACATATATCTGCGCTAAGTGCTTACCACTCACGTGTTGCTGCAGACCAGCACTACTGGTCTCTTATCTGCTCTCATGTGAGAATTTTCCATCTCTCATGATAGCATCTACCATCACCACATGGGAGCTTGTTAGAAATGCAGAATCTGGGGCCCCACCGCAGTCCGCCTGAATCAGAAGCTGCATATTAACAAATCTCCAGGGGATGCTTATCACGTGAAAGTTTGAGAACCACTGCGCTAGGTTGACTCAAACCTGGGGGCATACTGAAATCATCTGGGGAACTTTCAAATATGCTGACATTAAAGCTCCAGCCCAGAAAATTTGGTGTCATTGGTCTGGGGGAAGGACTAGGCTCTGGGACTTCTAAAAGCTCCCTACATGATTCTGATGTGTAGCCAAGTTGGAGGACCACCGTCACTAGATGATTCCAATGTGTAACCACTGCCCGAATACAGGAAATTTTGCTCCAACAAAATTTCTCAAGTCGTGTTCTACCGCTATCTACAAGTAGATGCTATGAAAAGAGTAAGATTGTAACTGAAAATGTAGCAAACTTGAAAAAAATCCACATTTAAAGGAAAGTAGTTCTAATAAAACAGTAACATGCAAACTGCTAACAATATTTGAAATAACAGTAATAATCAACTAAGCAAATGTCCATTTTAAGATCTGCAATTTGGTAAGAGACTTCTAAACCCAACCTAGTGGTTTCTTTATTTAGCTGATATCTAGTACAGAGCTCTCTACTTTGGCTGCCCATTATGATCACCTGGGCAACTTAGAAAAAGAAAAAACCCAGGCCACACTCTGCAACCCAATGAAATCAGAGCCTTGCCGTGAATCCCAGGCATGAGTGTTTCTTTAAAGCTTTGGGAGAGTCCAAAATGCAGCCAAGGAAGAGAACCTCTGCACGAGCATTTGCAAGTACAACCAAAGTGTCTTACTGGTCCTAGAAAGGACTAAAGGTTGTTGGACTTCAACAGTTGCCAGAACTGAATCCTACCATATTCAGGTAGGGGAGCTGGGTACCAACTATCTAACTTCCCACTAATCAAGTAACTGGGGAATGGTAATTTTGAGAGGAGTGATTGTTTTCTTAGCTTGGAAATCAGGATGTTCTACATCCCCTACTCACTGAATCAGTAGCCATCACCTGCTGCGGCTTGAAGATGGTGGGGGGTGAACAGCAAGAAGTCCTGCTATACTTGGAGCTTCAAACTAGAGTCTTAGATCAAGTCCACAGTGAAATAATAAGCTTGCGTTTGTTAACAGAGAGGAAGTCTCATTTCCAATAGCTTGAGGGGCTGAACCTGCAGCTCCTAGGAAGAAGTGTGAGAAAGGATGGGGGATTTAAAGTAAACAAAATCCCTGCCACCAAGAGGACCCCAAACTCCTCTGGAAGCCGAGGGCAGCTGGTGGGGGTGGAGGGAAGGCCGGGATGGGGGAGTACAAGTGATGAAACTGGGAAGATTCTGCCTGGCCCCCAACTCTTTAGGAACTTCTATTTGTCCTCAGTGCAATGCAGCGAGGGACAACGCCCCAAGATGAGCAACATTGTACTCTTACTTAGTAGTTTCTCATGACCCATGACCCCTGAGGTAACAAAATCAGTTGAGTTTTGTTACAGCTAATACTATTCTGGATTCAGGCATAGGGCTGAATCTTATCTGCTCGCATTTTCCAAGGAGTCACATTTACCCCTACTTGTATCCAATTTAACTCAAATTTATACTTTTCACAAAAATCACATGGCCACCTGAACAGATTCAGAAAAAAAAGCAATTGACAATTTTTTATAATAAAAACACTCAACAAACTAGATCTGAAGGGAAACTCCCAAATCCTGAAAATGAAAGACTAAAGACTAAATTGAAGGCAGTAGAGACAGAATCCAAAGTTAACAAATATCAGTCACCCAGGCTCTAGCTTCCTGAGACCCACCAGTGCTCCAGCAAAGTGTCCAAACTCATGTTGTTTTGCTTTTGAAGATATAATGAACTCATATTCCAAGAAGAGCCCTGTTTATTAGACACTTTTACAAATGCTGGGCTAACTCACTGCTGGCCTATTTAACAAATGTATTTTTATTTAGGTGAAATGTGTTCATATAGCAATTGGAGTTCTTAAAATAGCAATTAGATTTTATTATATCATATTTAATTTTTGTTAGAAAATTTGACAGGCTTTTCAAAGTTGGTTACCTGGGGAAGGGAGGATTTTTTTAAAAGATTTATTTATTTGAGAGAGAGAGAGAGAGAGAGAGTGGGAGGAGGGGCAGAGGGACAGGGAGAAGAGAGAATCTCTAACAGATTCCCCACTGAGTGCAGAGCCTGACATGCGGCTTGATCCCACGACCCCATCATGACCTGAACTGAATCAAGAGCTGGACACTCAACTGATTGAGCCACTCAGGGGCCCCTGGAAAGGAGGATTTTAGGTCAGTACACACAGGTCATGGACTGGGGCCTGTTGGCTGGATGCTGCTTTCAACCCCAGATCTGATTCTAGTTATCTCTAGATAACTAGTGATCACTAGGGGGTTAGAACCCTGGAAAAAGCACAAAGATAAAGAGAGTTTCTGGGATTCTCAGGAACTGACCACGCAGACTGTGTCAGGAGGCTAAGGCACTGAGCGGTCAGAGTCCCTGAGGAGCTGGGGAGAAGAGGACCACATGGAATAGGGAGCATGGAGCGCTTGGGAGTGTGGAGAAGCCAGTGCAGACCCTTGGATGCCCTCTGTGTCCTGGGAAACAACCCACGGAAGCAAGCCACCTCCCTAGGAAGCAAGAGCCACCGGAACTTGGCATTAGAAGAACCTTCTGCTATATTCTGTGCGTAGGAAGCTGAGGCGGGCTCTCCTCCAGGAACCCCTCTTCCCCTATCTTAAGTCAGAGGCACCTTTCCCTGGGCCCTCACAACACCAGGCACTGAGGACCAAGGCCTCAGTACTGACTCTGATGAGACAGCCAGAAGTAGGTCAACAGAAGCTGGAGTTAGAACTGCTCTCCTCTGCCCGGGGTCAGGTTTGCAGGAGTGAAGGCTGGGAACCTGCAGGACCAGTGAGAGGCAGCTCCAGCTCCCTCCCAGGACCCCATGGCTTCTGCCTTGGGAGCATACCTGGGCTTACTCATCAGGACCCTGTTGCTTGGCCCAGTTCTCATGGGAGTCAGTAGAGTACCAGCTGCTACAGCACTTTCCACTGCTTAGAAACTTCTGCTTCTCAGCCTTACCCCCCAACCAGTTGTTCCATGGCACAGATGCCAGCTAACATACAAGTCCAAGTTCACCGCACTCTGGGTGATTTGGAGGGGGCCGTGCCCTGTGGGAGGCAGATGATCAGCTCGGCTGGTTCCCCCTGCCCTCAAACTGCTTGCCCAGATTCTACTTCTCTCCTCTGGCCTGGGCAGCTAAGGTGGTGGAATGCCCTGATGCTGGGTCCCACCCAAGTTATAACCAATGCAGATAGAGAAGAAGCTTGCCAGAGCTCAGGCAAGGGTCCAAATCCAGAGTGTGGGGTGGGCAGAGCAGGACTGAGGGATTAGGCTTGGGCTGGTCTCTTCACAAGCAGCAGAAGCTCTCTGAAAGCCAATGCAGGGCAAAACATGGTGATCAAGGTCCAGGGACCCTCCCCCAGCACTCCATGTCTTCTCCTTGACCCTGATACCTGGCTCTAAGATGCCCTTGCCTCACCCACGGATGACCTTCATCAAGCACTACCAACTGGCGGGCTCAAGGACTTCCAAGTGTTCCCCTTGTCACATCCCTACTATCATTTCATAAACACAAATGTTTTGATCCCATAAGTTTGGAATCTAATACTTTCTTTGAATCATCTAAAGATTTTTATATATTTATTTGAGAGAGAGAGAGCACGAGCAGAGGCAGAGGGACTCCCCACTGAGCAGGGAGCCTGATGCGGGGCTTGACCCCAGGACCGTGCAACATGATCCAAGCCAAAGGCAGACGCTTAACCAACTGAGCCACCTAGGCACCCCTCTTTGAATCATCTAAATGGCAGGCAGTCCAGAGGTGCCTGGGTGGCTCAGTTGGTTAAGCATATGACTCTTGATTTTAGCTCATGAGCTCACACTGGGCTCTGTGCTGGGCATGGAGCCTGCAGAGCCTGTTTGAGATTCTCTCTCCCCCTTTCTCTCTGCCTGTCCCCCTCCCTCTCTAAAAAAATTTAAAAAAATAAATAAGTAAGTAAGTAAGTAAGTAAGTAAGTAAGTAAGTAAGTAAGTAAGGGCCCCTGGGTAGCTCAGTTGGTTAAGCATCCAACTCTTGATTTAGCTCAGGTCACGATCTCGGGGTCATGAGATTAAGCCCCACATCAGGCTCCACACTTAGCGTGGACTCTGCTTGTTCCTCTCTCTCTACTCCCCAATGCAACCCCCCCCCCCCCCCCCCCCCCGCTCACACATACTCTCTCGTAAGTAAGTAAATAAATAGATAACTAACTAACTAACTAACTAACTAACTAACTAAAGAAGTGGCAGTCCAGACTTAACCAAGTGCAGATAAGAACTTGATTCAGGGCTTTTTTGTTTTGTTTTGTAAATGGCTCCACACCAAGCATAGCGCCCAATGTGGGGCCTGAACTCATGACTCTGAGATCAAGACCTAAGCCGAGATCAAGAGTTGGTCAATTGACTGAGCCACCTAGGCATCCCAATTCAGGTCTTTTTTTTTTTTTTAAGATTTTTAAATTTTTATTTATTTGACAGAGAGAGAGACAGTGCAAGAGGGAATACAAGCAGGGGGAGTGGGAGAGGGAGAAGCAGGCCTCCTGCCAAGCAGGGGGCTCCATGTGGGGCTTGATCCCAGGACTCTGGGATCATGACTTTAGCTGAAGGCAGATGCTTAATGACTGAGCCACCCAGGCACCCCTCTCAGTTCAGGTCTTTTAAAAGTCATTACATCACTTCTTAAATTCAAAATGGAGTTAAAAAGCAATTATCATGAAGATAATAATGACTTAGGTCACATAATTCATTCCAAATCATTTTATTAAATTCAAGTAAATCAAAAGAAAAATTTTAGGGGCACCTGGGTGGCTCGATAGTTAAGCATCTGCCTTCCGCTCAGGTCAGGATTCCAGGGGCCTGGGATTGAGCCCTGCATCGGGCTCCCAGCTCGGCAGGAGGCCTGCTTCTCCCTCTCCCTCTGCCATTCCCTCTGCTTGTGCTCTCTGGCTCTATCTCTCTGTCAAATAAATAAATAAAATCTTTAAAAAAAATTTTAGTGTACTAATCAAACTCAGTATTAATCATATATTCAATGTATTCAAGTTGTTTACTAGTGCGTTTATAATAGGACTTCAATAATACTAAGATGGTTAATTTTATGTGTCAACTGAACTGGCCCATGGGGTGCCCATATATTTGGTCTAACTTATTCTGGGTGTGTCTGTGAAGATGTTTCTGCACAAGATTAACATCTGAATTGGTAGACTGAGCAAAACAGATTGCCTTCCTTAATGAGCCCCATTCAATCAGCTGAAGGTCTGAATAGAAGAAAAAGGCTGAAGGGTGCCTGGGTGGCTCAGTCGGTTAAGCATCTGACTCTTGACTTCAGCTCAGGTCATGATCTCAGGGTTGTGAGCTCGAGCCCCATGTCAGGCTCTGTGCTGGGTGTGGAGCCTGCTTAAGATTCTCTCTCTCCCTCTACCCCTCTCACTGTCCCCCTCTCTCTCTGAAAAAAAAATTTTTTTTTAAGTGTTAAAACACACCACAGAATAAAAAAGCTGACACTCCCTCAAATAGAAGGGAATTCCTCCTGCCTGACTGTCTTGCAGCTGGGACATTGGTTTCTTTCCTTGCCTTTGGACTCAGACCGAGACATCAGTTCTTCCTGGGTCTCAAGCCTGTTGGCTTCAGACTGGAACTAGAACATTGGCTCTCCTGGGTCTCCCACATGCTGACTGCAGATCTTGGGACTTGTCAGCCTCCACAATTGCGTGGGCCAATTCCTTATAATATGTATAAAATATATTATAAATATATAAAAATATATTGTTAGTTATATAGTAATATATAATATATTTTATATTAATATAATAAATATATAAATATAAATTATATATAAAATATAAAGACACATAAATTATATATATGCACACACATATACATAGTTTATATGCACACATATATACATAGATATATCCCACTGGTTCTGTTTCCCTAGAGACCCTGAAAATAACTCCTATACATTACCAACTAGATAGTTAACATATATGAGGTCTTAACCAGGAGTCAACCAGTTGTGCCTTCCACCCACCTTCACACTGCATCTCCTCATCCTGACCGAAGATCCCATCACTATCACAGGTCCTCTCTGCTCCTGTCCAGTCTCCTCCCCACACCACACCCAGGATGGACCTTTACAAATATCAATGAGATCATGATATTCCTCTGCTCCAAACACCAATGGCTTTCAGGTGTTCTCACGTTAAAACCCAAATACCTTACCCTGGCCAACAAGGCCTTGGCTGCCGTGGCCCATCCATCCCCCTCTGCTACTACCCTCAGTCACAGGGATCTTCCCCCAGTTCCCTGAATGAGCCACATTTTTCCTGCCTGCCTCAGAATGTTCCTACATGCTATCCCCTCTCTCGAAGTTTCTTCTCCTGGATCCTAGCATGTCTAGTTCCCTTTCATCCTTCAAGTCTAAATGTTACCTCCTCAGCAAAGGCTTCCCCAACCCCTTTATACTAAATCAAACTTCTCCTGTGACTGTCTACTCCAGATTCCTGTCTGTTCCTTTCATAGCCTTTCCCCTTTTGAAATGAATTAATTATTAGCCTGTTGACTTGTTTATTGTCTTTCTTCCACAAAACTGACAGAATTTTTCCATTTCTGGTATCCCAGACAGGAACATCCTTTCTACTTGGTAGGGGAAGAGAAGGCAACCCAATGGTCCTTAAAAGGGTGAGGACACATGCAGTGTGGCCCCTGCGATGCTACAGACAGACCTTGGGGCCTTGAGGAGTGAGGCAAAGATGGAGGACAGTGAAGACCTTTCCTAACCTGGTAGTGGTGAAGGAGGGAGGTAGCCAGAGCAAGTGCCCAAGGATGGTGGTGCCAGGGGTGTCAGAGCTGGGGGCAGCAGGGGAGGGTGTCTTGGCCTGACTTTGGCTGTGTTCTCAGGTGTTTGTCACTGCCCATTTTCCAAGACCAGCTCTCCAGCCTGCCCACACCCCTCTCAGAAATTCCTTTCCTGCCCAAGTTGGCCCCAGCTAATATTGGTCATATACAACTCTACACACCCAGTGCGCTGGATTCTGGTGAGCAGGCACCTGGTCTGCGTCACTACCGTCATGTACTCCCAGCACTGTGCCTGGCATGTATAGGGACTCAGGAAATGTAAGCTGAATGTAGGGAAGAATAGACTCGGGGCTAGCAGGATGGTGGGCTGAGAGTGTTCAAGGAGAAAGGGCCACATATTTCCATTAGCCTCTGTCCTCAGAAGGCTAAAAAGGATAGCAGACATGGGGTGCTTGGCTGGCTTAGTTGGTGGAGCATGCAACTCTTGATCTCAGGGTTGTGGGTTTGAGCCCCATACTGGATGCAGAGATTACTTAAAAATAAAATCTTAGAGGAAAGAAAAAAGGATAGAAGGCATGATCATTGTAATGCTCTGCAAATTTCACCAAACTTTCTTCCCAAAAGGTACTAATTCTACTCCCACCAGCGGTGCCGGAGACCACCTACCCTTCTGCATACCCTTTTCACTTGTTACACCACAGTGTTGAGACATTCAAGGAGAAGAGGTGTGATGTAGTGAGTGAAGGCTGCATGGAAAGGGGCTGGAAGCATGTCTGGCAGGCTCAGATGGTGGAGCATGTGACTCTCGATCTCAGGACTGTGAGTTTGAGCCCCACGTTGAGTGTAGAGATTACTTTTAAAAATACAATCTTTAAAGAAAAAAAAGAAAGGGGTTGGAGATGTGAAGCCTTGGGGAAAGGTTCATAACGGCCTTATTTGAGCAATGATGAAACAATTTATGGATTTTGACTCTTAGGGCTGATCAAGGTTAAAAATTAAAATTTCTTAGGGCATCTTGCTGGCTCAGCAGGGCATGTGACTCTTGATCTCGGGGTCATGACTTCAAGCCCCAACTGGGTGTGGAGTTTACTTAAATAATAATAAAATAAAATAAAAATTTCTTATGGAAAAATCTGTAAAAATCCATAGCTATATGGATTAATATATCCATATTATTTAATGACTTCCTCTTTAGTATACAGATTCCTGATGGATTCCTTTATTTGGGGCTAGATCTTTAATCCTTTGAGAGAACTGGAGGTGTATAACTGAGCTGTATCATTGCCTCTTCTAAGTTCATACACTAGGAAAAACTGAGCTCTGTGTTGCATGGCCCATGGGTCTGACCTTGCATGACAATTCTGATGCTTACAGAAGAATATATGCAATTAGAATGAGGATAAGAGTCCATTAACCAATCCTTTCCTACCCCCACAAAGACAGTAAAATTCACCTATGAATTTCAACCATGCTTATGACTTAATAATAGGTATTTATTCCAGCATCTATAATAACTGAGGGCTACTTATGTTCACACTTTGCTAAGTTCCCAAGTGCCCAGAGAGATCCCCTATTCTGAGGAACTGTTTCAGTCACTATGGCAACAGTGCACAGAGAAGGGGGAAGCTTTCCCTGGGCACGAGAGTAAAAGAACAGCTATTTGTCCTCCCATTGGCAGAACAGGGCCATTCGTGAGATTAGCATGTGGTGGAAATACAAATAAGCATGCAGCCTGCTTCAGAAAAGCCGAGAAAACATTTTCAGGGCCAACTCTCTCATGAAGCAATTATATCACACCTTAATCAAGTGCTCCATTTTGTACTGAAATGAAGAAATAGTTTTTTTGTGTGTGTCCAAAGCATACACATAAGATAGCAGTTTGTGGTCAACTGTGGGTTTGCTTCTAAGCCCTGGGCACAGGATGAAGCAACCCAGGGGCTGTTGACCAGCCTTTCAGCCATTGAGGGGTGCCATGTACAAAGAGGCAGGTTGGTGAGGGAATTCCCTCTTAACCTATCCTTGCGATGGAACCCCAGAAAAAGGGGTGGGCATTGGATAAAGGGCAGACTTAGCAGGAGTGGGGGGGAGGGGAAGAATCCATATTTATGCACAGTTTGGTAAAGTTTGTGTCACGCTGTTTCAGAGCAGATCTCTGCCTCCTCAGACCATCAGAATACCAAAAGACAAAGCAAGTGACCCCTGCAATGGAGGTCTTTTTTCACATAGAACAAGAAAGCAAACAACCAAGCATGTCAAAAATTTAAGATACTCATTATGCTAAGTGAAATAAGCCAGACATAAAAGGACAAATACTGTATGGTTCTACCTATACGAGGTACTTAAGAGTACCTCAAGTTCAGACAGGAAGTAGAATGGTGGTGGAATGGGGATGGGGAGTTCTTATTTAATGGGAAGAGAGTTTCAGTTTGGGAAGATTAAAAGTTCTGGAGATGATGGCAGTGGTTGCACAACACTGAGAATGTACTTAATGCCACTGAATGGTCCACTTTAAAATAGTAAAAATGGGGTGCCTGGGTGGCTCAGTCATTAAGCATCTGCCTTCGGCTCAAGTCATGATCCCAGGGTCCTGGGATCGAGCCCCGCATCAGGCTCCCTGCTCCGCGGGAAGCCTGCTTCTCCCTCTCCCTCTCCCCCTGCTTGTGTTCCCTCTCTTGCTGTGTCTCTCTGTGTCAAATACATAAATAAAATCTTTAAAAAATAAAATAGTTAAAATGGCGAATTGTATATTATGTATATTTTACCACAATGAAAAAAAAAGTTACCAAATCTGTTTCCCTTGTCATATCCATGTTATCATTTCATAAACAGGAATGTATTATCAAATTCAGTATTGATCATGCATCCAATAAATACTGAGTCTCCTGCAAGCTGGCCCTTGCCCAGTATGGGCTATGTGTGGGCTGAGCAAACATGGTCATGAAGCTATGCGTCCAGCACACCCTCCCTGTCGCGCATGCGTCTGCCTGGTGTGGTTGCAGGGCTCTAGTTCTCCAGATGCATGCAAGTCTGTGTGGGGATGAGTTCCAGAATCAGGGAATAACCCCTACAACGGTGTGACCATGAATGGGTTGCAAGAAAGGGGGCAAGTTTTCCATGAGAACAGAGACCCACGTTTATACCCCATATGGATTAGTCTTTATTAATAACTGGGCATGGGCACCTTTCAGAGTTGCTCTTCGTGTGGTGCTCAGGCGTCTGGTAGAACCTCTGAGGGTTAACACGGCCATTTTTCTGACAGGAAGATGAGGGGAGGGAAGAGTTTGATACTGGCTAAGCCCAGCCAGCCCAGCAGCCGACAAGAGGAAGAGGAGAGCAGGGAGGCTATTTGAGAGGAGGTGAGGGAGAGGAAGAGAATGAGGAAAGGGAAAGGAAGGAGGAGAAAGACGGGGGAAAGTTGGGGTGGATAAGAAAAGTGGCAGTGAAGGAAGGCAGGCGGAAGTGAGGGCGCATAAAGGGACAGTGGGGGAGGGGAGGCAAGAAGAGAGGAGCTTTGTTTTTCCTCAAAGCTCCTTGTTTTGTGTTGAGGAGGGGATGACAATAGAGCATGTGCCTGTTACTGGGTATTCACAGTAATCCCACTTTCTGGCTCTACTTTTGGTGAGAGAAGGAGGAGCAGAAGTTTTATCTGAACGGAAAACTGGAGGGATTTTTTCTTCTTGGAGTGACACTGAGGTCAAGAGGGAAACCTGCACTCCTTCACTGAACACGTTTAAGAACACAATGCGATTAGCATCTCTTCTGTTTCTGGGCTGATTCCACCCGGGGCTCCTAGAAACACAAAGAAGTCCAAGGATGTTGTTCATTAATAGTTAACTGTTGATGTTGCTGAGGACTTGGTCCAGGAATGACACTCTCCCTCTGTCCACGGAGATTTGATAGATGAATTAACAAGTGTAATCCCACCATCACAAACTATGAGAGATAGTACCTGTCAAGCACAGAACATGGGAGCTTTTTGGTAAATTGTAATAAAAACCTAAAGGATATGCCATCCGATTTCTCTGTGCCTCTGTAGAGATATTTGGAATTCTGGATCATGAATCTCTGAGTGTGAGGAATAAAGAGCATACTTGCTCCATTCCTGACCAAAGGTGAACATTCAGAGCACAGCCGTCTGTTTAGATGGTTCATTGTTCGCATCCCTGCCTAAGAAGATCTGATTCTAAAACAAGTTGCAGGAAAGACAGTATTTCATAGTTAATGTTTTAAAACAGCCAGTGGAGAGTAAAGGAAATATTACCATGGGTCCACCAGAAAATTTCATAAAAAAGACCATTCACTAAATTTCTCCATTTAGAGATTCCATTAGTAAATGGGTTATTCTATCTGAAAAACTTATAAATTTAAAGCTGAGATGATTATTTCCTGGCAGAGCTTTAGAGGTAACTGACAAATGTGAACTAGAAAGATCAATTTCTCCTTAACTTTTTTTTAAAGGTCACGAAAGAAGACTGTCAACCTGACAGATGTAGCCATGGATTCTTTCACAGAGTTCTTCAAAAGCTCAAAGGCTGCTAAATGTGTCAAATTAATGCATCTCCCCCATGACCGGGTTCTTTGATATGAAAGTAATCATGGGGGATTTTTTCCCCCCTCCAGAAAATGGCTCTGCAATTTTGAGAAAATAGTTCTCTCCCCATCTTAAATTTTTTTTTGTAACTGTCATGAAAATGATGTGGGTTAATGGAATCTCTGTTTTCTCCCTAGATTCTCTCAAAAATTCCTTTCAAGTGTCAATCTCAATGAAATAAGGCCAGAATGCTACATAGCTTAGAATTTTGATATTTTGTTAGCTATAGTCCTTTGATTATCCTGATTTGTAGATTTTGGGAGGATTTAATATTGATCTCTCTCTAGCACTGAATAATTTTTAGAAAAAAACACTGTCTGAGTCTAATTGCCAGACCCATACCACACACACGAAAGCTGTGAATACAAGCTGTGATCACGAATCACGTGTACGTGGCTTTGATTGTGTGGGACCCACAATAAGATTAAGATTGTTTTTTTTCTTCTTAATTATTCAGAGCGAAGTGTGATAAAAATTAAAACTAAACATATGGATGTGATCATGAAGGCTTTTTCTAACATAGTTGGTTGTTTTTTTTTTCTTTTTAAGTATGTGTAATGTGCTACAGGCACTAATTCCTTTAAATATCTATTTAAGGCCAGACTTCCTAGAACTTGCTCTAATTTTAGGGGAGTTTAGGGTTTTTTTTTTTTTCTTAATCCAGTGCCACACTTAGCATGCACCAGCTCCAAGTACAAAAGAGCTTCTTTTCCTTTTATTTTTAGATCCCCCCAAAACCACTCTTTTTATTAAGTTTTTAATTTTAATTCCAGTATAGTTAACCAAAAAACCACTCTTAATGAATACGTATTGTTACTTAGTTTTTGGTGGAATGAACTGGTCAATCTCAGACAGAAACACTTTCATTGTAAATACAAGAGAATAAAATGAAAAATTAAGAGGGGAATCCTTTCTACAAGCTGTATGTCCATGATAATCTATGTTTTGGTTTACTTGTGACTTGATTCACAGTTTTCTAGGATAATGACGAGATGAAATAGGTTATTTAGAGACCAACATAACCAGACGATTTTTTTTATGTTTGTCTTTGGAATGCATTAACTAATTTTAAAAGCTAATTTAATTTTACATCCTATCAGACTAACACTGATATTTGTCTTCCTTTGTAATGTGCTAATGATATGCTATGAGGTAGGTGGCTCAGAAGACCGTTGGGTGACAAGGACAGACCACGTGAGATTGAAAAGTTGTTGAAGGTTTTCATGGCACCAAATGGACAATCTCCAAGTGACTCTTCCTCTGGCTCTAGTTTCCAGAAATGCAAGCAAGGTACAGGGGAACACTAAGCTACAAGGCAGGAGACCTAAAACATCCATTATTCTTAGACAGACCGGCCTCAGATTTCTGCTTCTGACTACCTGGCTCATTTCCCAGTGACTCCTGGGTACCCTGGTCCCATTCTTTCATCTCATATCTTCTTTCCATTCCCACTTGGGCCTCCCAAAGTTCTTGCTGACTCTACTTCTAGCTGAACTCACATTTCTTTGCTAACCCCAAGCTGCTAGATCCATTTCCATGGGGAATTCAATGGCCATCCATGTCTTGGAATTGATCCTAACTGCTGGTCATTTCTGCCTTCCCCCTGGTTCGGCTCACTTAGCTTGGGTTAGGCTGGAGGACCCAGCAGAAGGCTGACCGCCCATATGGGCCGACCAGCTCCCAGTCAGTTGACGTTTGATTAGATTATCCTTGCCAGATCTCTGTGCCTGTAATACAAGTTCTAAATACAAGAGGATCTATTTTGGTTCAAAAACCAAATAAGAGAGCAAACTTTGCAGTAGTTTTCCATGGCGCCCAGCATTTTAAAGAAAGCATTTTAAAGAGGCACAACCTTAGAGCTCAGTTTATCCCATTCCCAGCAAGACCAGTAGACTGCAATAACAATCCAAAGGCAGGGAAAACGATAGGATATTAAATTACAGAATACCAACATTTGCATAGTAATTCCCACTAATTAAGAAAGAAAGATATAAGTTGTTTGTTATAAACACCACCAGGTCTTGAGCAAACACCAAGAGCTTACCACAGAGCCAAACCAAGCATTTGTCTAATCAAAGCCACTTTCTAAAGCGTTTTATTAGTCCAGCTGCAGAGCACACATTTTATCACACATGCTAATAATCCCAGTTATGGCGCCTACATTTTAATCATTTGTTCTAGGCTTGTTTCTCAAACAATTAACACTAATGAATGGTCAGAATACCTCGGATCATATATGTCTAATTGCAGTCAAGAGCAGTTCTTGTCTGCATGTACATTTCAATTTACCTCTGGGGATAATGTTTGTTAATTGTATTTCTTTATACGAAAGCGAAGAAAAAGGCAGTTCAGGCAAAAAGGGACTAAGTGTTCTCCTCTCTCCCTTTGTTCCCACAAGAAGCTAAAGTCACTTCAAGAGGCACTTAATCCCATCATCCGCGGTTACAATTGCCTTGCAGCATCAATCAAAAAAGAATCTGAAGTAAAATGATGCAGCTATATTGTGTAATTAAAAGCAATTCAGGTAGTTATTGCTTGGGGCCCTCTACAGGTCCAAATACTTAAAATGGCCCGGCAGGGATCCTAAATACTGTAGTGTTTTAAATTTGGTCAGCAACAATATCTGGAGGAAAGGGAAGAATATGCAAAAAACAAAACAAAAAAACAAAACAAAACAAAAAAAGCCTCCCCACAAAATCCCACAAAAACAAAAACCCAAAACAAGAACAAAAAAGCCTACCACCCTGTCCTCGTGTGAATTGTAAAGGGAAAGAAAAGAAGAGGGAGAGCAAAAGTCTGAGGTAAAAAAGCCCCACAATCCCCAGCTACAAAATGAAATAAACATAGAAGGGCAGGAAGGAGAAAAAAGAAAACAACTGATATTTTCCGAATTCAACAGTCCCTGTCCCAACCCAACTTTCACACTTAAGGAAAAAAATGTGTACCAATGTTGGCTGGGTCTCTTCAACATGAAATGGAACAGCTTTGTAGGATCTATAATATGACAAGTAAAGCTATCTGAAAACCCAAACTTACTAAGAAAATATGAAGTAAATTTATGGTGTGTCTAATTCCATAGTTACTTATAAAGGCAAGAAGTGAAAAGTACTTTTGAAAAGTTTGGCACAGATTTCTACCGCAATTTACTTAAATCATTAAGAAAAAATAAGTGCTGAAGCTTTCAGGCTTGTTATTTGGCTTCTTAAGCCAACAAGAGTTTAACATAGTGTTTTCCGCTATGTGCCTTTAACAAAGAGCCATCCTTGACAGAAAGTTGGGAACAGGCATAATTCTCTGGTTTTGATTCTTGGCTAAAATATTTTTAAGTAAAAACACAACTCCTCAAAGGATGTAAGACTAGATGTTAAAATAACAACGTGTGTTTAAGTGTTACCATCATTTCCCCCTTTATAATAAAACCGGGAAAGAATGCTTCCTGTTGATTTACGAAAGAATTTCTGGAAAAAATGCTAAGTGCATGCCTGAATGAGCTATTGGATATTAAGGAACTTTTCAGAAAAGACACCAGGTTACTCTCAGGATAAGGTACATTGTGGAAGCAGATGCAATCACTAGAACAGGGCATTTCACGGCAGCATCTATAAATACTTTCTAAGGTACGAGTTAGTGGCAAATGTAATTGTGGCCTAAAAACTATGTGTGTGCATGTGAGGGTTATATGATTTAACTTTCAAATCACAAAATGATTATCGAGTGAGATATCCAACAACAGTTCATTTTAACACAGAATTGCCCTCATTTTCCACACAAATATTCTAGCAACTTGAATGCAAAAGCTTACAACTGAAAAATGCAAAAGTATTTCCTCAAAGCTTAAAAACATATATGAAGTACTGATTTGCAAAATGGCAGAATGGAACCAATTGTGTTTCCATCTCTAAAAGAACCAAACTTTTGATAATCTGTCATTTAAAAAAACCTGCCTGCCTACTTTCCCAACTATAATGATCACAGTGTTAGACATACCATATACACTCAAATCATTTTGTGTTGTGAGTTAAGTATTTTCTCTAAGTGGGCACCTGGCTGGCTCAGTCAGAGGAACATGTTACTCTCGATCTTGGGGTTATGAGTTCGAGCCCCACACTGGGTGTAGAGATTACTTAAAAATAAAATCTTAAAAAATAATATTTTCTGTAAGTTCCAAACTATTGCTTATTATTCAGTGCTCAGTCTTCGAGTGTCATTCAAAATCATTAACCCTTAATGGGTGGGAATCAAGGATCTGAAATCCCCTCCAACTGCCATATTCTTATCAACCTTGCCTTCTAGGTAGCACACTCTCCATGGGACCAAGATGAGCAAGTGGATGACTGAAGTGCCCTGCAGGTTACTTCAACCTATACCTCCACCACCAAACTTCTCAGATAATCTATTTCAAAATCAGGCATGGGTGCTTCTTTGCCACAACTGTGCCGCTCAAGATAAGCTACCTGAAGGCAGAGTGCTAAATAAAGACTTTATTTCTGATCCACCAAAGTATCTATTTCGTGTCCTACAGTTTTTTCACTAACTTTTGGATTAAGATAGGCAGGTACTTTCTCTTAGGAAAAGGAAGTGTAATCTTTGTTAACAGGGGAACCAAAACTGAACTAAGCAAAAGGGAGAAAAACGAATTCACCGATAATGAATTTCAGGCAAAAGTGTGTACTGCGATCTGTCTCTTATAACAATCTTTAACACAATTCCCACTGACAGGTGTTTTATCAATATCATATTTTTTTTTCTTCTTGAGCCCCCAGTCTCAGCACTGCTCCCCTTGTTCCTGATGCTCCCCCGGAGCTCCCCAGGGATGATGCCCACCACAACGGGGTCCTTCGGTTCCTGCCATTGATCCAGCTGTGTGCATGCTGACTAAATGCTGCCAGGTCAAGCTGGAGAGCGGGACTTGAAAATTCAGTGCTAATTACTGTGATTACAATCTGTGTGTCAAGCAGCCAAAGCCTCTGGGAAGTGTCCACAGGCAACCTGTCTCTGAATCAAAAATCTCAGTTTGAGAGATGAAGAATCTATACACACTGACTTTCCAGCTCGTTAAGTCATAATATGGGCATCAAGTTGTTCATGATACCTTCTCTGGAAGCATATGAAGTAAGGCAAGCCCAGCATTTAGAATGTACAAGACAGAGAGGGGAAATAATCAAACAGAACCCATGAAGCCCCCAAAATAGCAAGCACCAGAGTCCCGCAATATCATGCTCAGATGGCAATTTTCTTGAGATGACTTGAGACCCTCTGATCCCAACCAGGAAGTGAGTGGGCAATTAATGAAAATACACTCATAGGCATCGCTCCACAAAGAGCAGGGGCAATTATGTCATGAGAAACCTCAAACCCCTTAGTATCCACGTGAGTTGTGTATTAATGACTGAGCTCCCAAAGGCAGATAGACTGGAGTCAGAAAAAGTGATTTCACAAATATATCTTATATGATATTAAAGAATTAAAAAATGTTGATGGGAGGGAATGCTAAGCTATCATTTTGTTTTCCTGGGCTCACAGACATTTCTTAAAATAAATTTGAGTCATTTGGGAATAGGTTGAAGAACAAGTGTATTTATAGCTATTTGAGAAGGCAGCTAGTTTTGCTCTGGAGTGCATGGTTCATTTCCCTTTCTTCATAGACTATGTGCAGATATGCTTGTTCCTGTCCAAGTTATACAAATACAGTTCTTTCCAGAGCACGATCTTTAAATCAGAATTAATCTTTTGAGTCATCATGTAAAATCTTAAAGGAATTTCTACACTTGCAGTAACATTACAATGTTAAGTTTCCAGACGCTGCCCAAAAGTTTTGATTTCACATCTGAACCATCACAGGAAACTTTTGTAGCTGGTAAACACCACACAGGCTTTCTATGTGCCCACAACAAGGAAGAGAGGCTTTTCAAGGGACACACTGGCCAGTGTGGTCCTGGGGCAGCAAGCAAAATCTAACCTGTCATTTTGGGCCTGGTCTGAATTGGCCAACACGTGTCGAACATCAGAGAGCCTTTATGAAAATATGACTTCAAATATTTTTCTTTCCTCTCATTTCCTTTTTTCAAGTCCTCAGTTCACAAAGTATGTCTGTAAGTGTGTTTACTGGAAAATGAAACCACTTTAAAAAGGCTTAGTTGTTTTATATCAAGAACCCTAAGAAAGGTAATAATTTCAGTATGAACCCATTCTATAAAATACCATTATTTGATTACTTATTTAGGTTATTTGCTGATTATGCAACATAAATAAAATTTTTTAAAAAAATAGAAGTGATCAGGGGTGCCTGGGTGGCTCAGTTGATTGAGTGTCTGACTCTTGATTTTGGCTCAGGTCATGATCTGAGGGTTGTGAGATCAAGCACCACATTGGGCTCTGTGCTCAGAGTAGAGTCTGCTTGAGATTCTCTCTCTCCTTCTCCCTCTGCCCCTCCCCAAGCTCGTGCTAAATAAATAAATGTGATCATATGTTTGAAGATTTTTTAACTTCAGATGGTAATTTTTCTCTTTTTAAGAATTAAATGAAATCAGTGTTAGCTTGGTAAAACAAATCATTACTAAATTTTAAAAATGCCACTGATGTACACTCTTGGGTACTTTCTGAATTCTCACAAAGACTTCTGTTAATGACACATTCACATAATGAGAACTACAGCTGAGTGTCCAACTAGAAGAGAATGCAGAATGGGACAATGATAGATGTGCTGGTGGCTCATTCCCCACCCCCATCCCAGGTGCTGGCCCCCACTCCCTTCTTTCCACAAGACTTTACTAAGCTCCGTTCAAGCGCTTCTGCCACTCAAAGTGAGCAATCTAGTAAGTCAAAACTTTTGAATACCTAATTTTCATTTTTTTGTTTTTCCCATGTACAATGAGAGAGCCTGCAAATCTCCTTAGTCTGTTTCTGAATCTGAGTCTGTTCAGTTGGCAATAAGAACTCAGCCCTTTGGCTCGTGGACACTGATACAAGTTTATCAGCATCTAGCACGAGGTCTTGTATGTAGCCACAGTCATGTTTGTTGACCAACTTACTTACCAACTACCTTACTGGTTAATTGATGGTCATTATCATTGCGTTTCTCCATGGCCAAGAAACCCTTACATTTGTTCCACTTCTCAGATGAATTCTAAGAACTGTCTGTGCTGTACTATGCAATAGCCATAATCTGTCCCTTGCAGGCTGAAAAACCACTTACTCTACAAGACCACTAAATAGCAAACACACCAAAAATATGCTCTGGTCAATACAAATAAGTACAATGAAGACTGTCTCAGAAATAATTTCAATCAATTTTATACAATTGATCTGTTCTTTCAAGGAGCCCTTAATTTTCTCAGTCCCTGATTGAGCTGTTACATGAATCATGAAGGCTTAACTATAAAGATAAAGACAGATTATTTCAATCAGGGAATACCCATGATGGTTTAATTAAAGAATTTTTGCATCTCGCTTACAGAATATCGCTCCTTAAGTATGGCATGGCATTTATTTAAAATGTCCCAGAGGCAATTAAGCCCTTGATTAACAATAAAATTTTCTTCCTTAACTTCATTCTCAATTACTACGCAGCTCATTTCTCCTTGCCTGGAACTTCAGCACGTGGTACTCAGTGGATTTAACTCACATGTAATTCCGCACAATCCATCAAAAACAGAAGAATTCAAGTCCACGGGAGCTAGCTGTTCCTAAAAGTTGGAGGTTGTTCTTGTGGTGCAGTTTGCCTCACTTTTCACCTGCCAACTTGCAGCCTACCCACGTCCAGGGGTGTGTGAGGACTCTCTCTGAGTTATGAGAGAGCAAGGGACAATAACCAGGACATAACTCTTAATGCTCAGAGTTCAGTTTTTCTTGAGCTCAAGGAGGAAGGATAGTGATTAATAATACACTTGCCCATTTGATTCCTCCAGTCTGGGCATTGAGGAGAAAGAAAGGGTCATGAGTCCCCAGACCTGCCATCTCTGAATTGTTCTTCTACTTCCCTGGAAAGGAGGTGAGTGGTAGGAAATCAGAGCAGTTAAGTGCATGGCCTTTGGAATCCAGGACACCTGGGTCTGGTGACAGCTTCAGCATGTTACTTGGCCTCCCTAAATCCCGGGTTCGTATTATGAGTTGGATATAACAACGGGATTGCTGTGAGAAATCAGTGAATGCAGATAACACCTGATAAAACACCCTCCACACAGAAAGTCAATCAATAATAGCTACTTTTATTAAAGAGAAGGCACTTTCCCTTCCTCTTCTCTGACCTATGTGGTTTAGACATGTGGGTCTGGAGCAGAGTGTTGCCTAGGATTCTTTTTTTTTTTAAGATTGAGTGATTGATTGATTGATTGATTTGACAGAGAGAGACACAGTGAGAGAGGGAACACAAGCAGGGAGAGTGGGAGAGGAGAAGCAGGCTTCCCGCGGAGCAGGGGGCCCGATGCGGGGCTCGATTCCAGGACCCTGGGATCATGACCTGAGCCGAAGGCAGACGCTTAATGACTGAGTCACCCAGGCGCCCCTTGCCTAGGATTCTTTACAGGTGTGCTGTACACAAACACACACATACACACACGGTGAGAGGTACTCTGCCACATCTGGGAAACACACCCACCAAGGGGAGTGGGACCCCACATCCATGCTAAGAGTGAGCAGTGCAGAAAATAAAAACGTCAGGTTATATCTCCTCTACGATGCCCTCCAGGTCTTCAGAACTTGGTAGGTGGACAAGCTAGATACCAATTCTGGCTTATCTGTGAATTTTTTAATCAGCTCTAAAATAATGTTTCATGATTATCTATGCACATTAACCTCATCTAAAAAGAGAGGAAAATCAAAAGAGTTTTACCATTCATTTCATCTTAGTGTTAGGTAAATTTTTCTTTCACTGATTCCACAAATAGACATTGGACACCTAAGCCAAGCCCTGGGGATATCCATGAGGAGAGAATCGGCTATCCGGGAAGCTGAAGTCTAGCTAGGGAGACAGACCCAAGACAGGGGTCTCTAAGGCAAACAGAGGCTAGAAGCCCAGGAATGAGAGGGGGCATTCAAAGAAGCTTCTCAGAGGTAGTGACAACCTTGGAAGGGGGTAGACAAACTCCAGAGGCAAAAAGTGCACAGTGGGTCCAAGAGAATGAGGAAGAGCAGAGGTAAAATCACTGATTTCATCTCAATTATCACCAGTGTTTTTTTTAAAGATTTTTTATTTATTTACTTGAGAGAGAGAGAGAATGAGAGATAGAGAGCACGAGAGGGAAGAGAGTCAGAGGGAGAAGCAGACTCCCTGCTGAGCAGGGAGCCCGATGTGGGACTTGATCCCGGGACTCCAGGATCATGACCTGAGCCGAAGGCAGTCGCTTAACCAACTGAGCCACCCAGGCGCCCTCACCAGTGATTTTTTTTAAAAATATAATCTTGTTCATATTTTTTAAAAAGATTATTTATTTATTTGAGAGAGAGAGAGAGACAGAGAGAGAGACAGCACACATGCAAGGGGGGGAGGGGTAGAGGGGAAGGGAGAGGGACAAGGAGGCTCTGCACTCAGCGCAGGCCCCAAACTGGGGCTCGATCCTATGACCCTGAGATCATACCTGAGCCAAGTTGGATGCTCAGCCGACTGAGTGGAGCCACCCAGGTATCCCTCACCAGTGATTTTCTTTCTTTGCAAATGCCATGCCCACCTCTAACTCATATGTTGCTTTCATGCATGTGGGGGGATTCCCAGATGTAAACACTAGCTATATGAAACACCGAAACAGTGTTCTTTTTTTGATCCTGTAGTCTGTCATAGGCAGTGAGCAAAAGAGTGCCAACCCAATATCCTACAATTTTCTGAAGCAAAAAAAGCTCCCCTTTTTGCTCTCTGATAAGATTTACTTATGCTTTAAAATCCTCTTAGAGATATACAGGACTTGGGGCGCCTGGGTGGATCACTCAGTTAAAGCCTCTGCCTTCGGCTCTGGTCGTGATCCCAGGGTCCTGGGATGGAGCCCCACATTGGGCTCCCTGCTCAGTGGGGAGCCTGCTTGTCCCTCTCTCTGCAGCTCCCTCTGCTTGTCCTCTCTCTCTCTCTCTGTCAAATAAATAAAATCTTTAAAAAAAAGACTTAAGTAATAATTCTATTTTAAACAAGTATTTCCAACAGAATCGTGTCGAAAAGAGATACAACGAGATTATGTTTTGTATTACCTGAAGCTTAGGAGCAGCATTATTTAGGTACTTCTAAGTGGACAAGGGACAGTGTATCTGTACAGATTCAAAATCTTAAAATACAAGGTAGCAGTACTCATTCTAAGGCAAGCAAACCTAAGTTCTCAACGGTTGACTTTGTTCTTTTTAACACCTATTGAGTTCTTTATTTACATTTCTCTCTTAATCTTTTCAACAATTGTATGAAATAGATAATATTATCGCCACCTATTTTATATAGGGAAACATATAAAATTCAGTAACTTTATTTAGTAACTTCAAATTTATTTTATTTAGTAACTTTAAATTTTCAAATGGGCAGCTGCTGACAATATTGTGCCACATTCACAAGTGATACCAGTTTTCTCAGGGCATTGCACAAACCAAAGCATATTAACTTACATCCATATTGATCAGAAGAGCTTCACTATTAAAAAAGAAAATCAAAACAGATTCAAACAAGAAATGATAGCAAGGATGCCTCCCCACTCCTTCAAAGTTGCCTCTATGTAGGACAGTCTAGAACAGGGCTCAGTAAACATTGTCTGAAAGGGCCAGATAGTAACTTTCACATAGTGAGCTGAGAGACAAATGCTGTGATATTATACAGGGACTTGTACAACAAGAGAGAACGCAAATTTCCACACAATTTTTTACTGATGAAACTCAAAATAAAATTGAATACAACTTTTGGTAATACAGTTCTAGCCGAGAAAAGAATGGCATTCTTTTTGTGTGTGGGGGGGAGGGAGGGGTAGCATTTTGCTTAATTGGAGTTAAAGGCACTTGTTCCCTATCATCAAAGCATGAATCTGGAAAAACCATTCTTAGTTCAAGGGCTGTCTAAAAGTAAGTGGTGAGCAGAAGTTGGCCTGTGGACCCTTGGTTTAGAATATTTATTTAAGAGTTTAGCTTAGACAAACTTATACACCCTGGAGACCCAGAGTTCACAGACATAGGACCCAAGTCACAGAATCACTACAATCATGGCAAAAGAGCAAAATGGTTAAGACTCAGGTCTTCAGCTTTGAACCACAGGCCATGTACCAGCCCTGGTTATTATTCAGAGACATCAACAAATAGAAAGTTTCCAGGGCTCCCCACTACCCTCCCATGGGACTCTCATTTTTTTATATTACTTGTTAACTTGGGAGGTTTGAAGTTGCTGCCACACCAACTACTTTGTGCTACACTAAAGAAAAGTCAATTTAGTGGAATCACAAAAAAAGTACATTATATTTGCTTCTATTTGTGGCGTTTAAAAAAAAAACTCAATTTCTCTCACTTTCCGTACCACCCTCCCCCGGCCATCCTGAGGCCAATAAATTTCTTTTTTGGTAAAGTTTTAACAGATCAGTTTTGTGTTCCTAAGTCTATCCAGCATTTCATCCTCCTTTTAAATACAAAACCCAGAAACTCAAGTCTTTTGTGGGCTCTCTGCTCTTTGTGTGATCATAGGGTAGAGGTGGGGGAGGAGAGGGGAGTGGGGTGAGGAGGGCGGTTATTGGCTCACAAAAGTCCAGACAGCATTTGACTACAAAAATGCAGAGCAGGGGAGCAGGGTGGAAGAAATGAATCAGAAATCCCACAAACAGAGGAGGGTTATTTTTCTTTTAAAAGATTAAGGATTGTAGGTTTTCATGCTTACTCAGATGGAACAAGAAAAGATTTTAACTTCTTTGCCTCATTCAGTTTGGCTCTGAACAAAACAAAAGTTGAGCACATTCAAAACATCCATTATAATTTTCTTCTTCCCAACATCTGGTGAAAGATTTGGGGTTACATTCCACTCAATAATAATCCCAGGGAAGAAAAGTCGAAAGCTTGCCAAACACGGAAAGGCAGAGGGAACTCATAAGGCCTTTCCCTCCCTTTCACACGGACAGACATTCTAGGTAAAGCTTCCTTGCCATTGTGAGTTAAATTCCAGTTCTAGCATCAAGCTGGGACACACGGATTCTAGGTGTTCATAACAAATGGGGAAATGCATATAGCTATTTTATAGAAATGTCCAAAGGCGCAGAAGCAGTTTCTTTTGAGGGAAGGAACCATATTTTCCAAATTAGTACAACTCGTAGTTGATGGGCTGACACCCGTTCATCTACGTCTATAACGAACTAATGCTCCTGATGACTAATAATGCTCTCAGGAAGTAGTTAAACACCCGTAGGTTGTACACTGGTAATACAGAAGATAAAAAGCAAGGGGAATAGGCAAACGAGGAGAGGGAGGAAGTGAAGGCAGTAATTTGGACAATAAAGTGGAAAGAGTTTCAATCACGACAGGGGTTCAGTGCAGCCTGAACAGCCCTCCATCTATGGACAAGTCTGATCGTTTCTCTCCTACAGTCAACTCCCCAGTAATTAAAATTTCTTAAAGATTTCTCTTCTCTGACCATTCCTATTGCACATACATTATTGGGGTTACAAAATCTTAAAAATTAATCCAAAGCTCTGATCACAACGATAAGGCAGAACAGAAGGTAATATTCGAGTGGGGAAAATAGAGATAAAGAACTGATTTTAAGAGCCATGATTTCAGGGAGTTGTGATTTTCGGAAGCATCCTTTTTGCTGACCCTGGCACCATACCAGGCATACAATAGATGCTAATTAAATATATAAATGAGTTCAAAAAACAAGTATCTTAAATTAGCTTTTATATGAATTTTCCTTCCTTAATTGTATGATAGTGATGATAATTCTCTTTAGAGAATTGAAAGAACAAGTAGAATTATACTATTTACCTACTAACTAATGTGCATATGTTAATCATTCAAATAGAAAACACTGATATATAGTCAGGAAATTTCTTTTCTTTTTTGCCTTTTTTTAAAGAAGATTTTATTTTTAAGTAATCTCTACACCCAGCATGGGGCTCAAACCCACAACTCCGAGATCATGAGTCCCCCAACTCCACTGACTGAGCCAACCAGGTGCCCCATAGTCAAGAGATTTCTAAGGAAGCTGATGTATTTTTAAATATCTTTGGGTGAAATAAAAAGTTGTCCTGTTGACAGCTAGGGTGAAGGTAATGAAAACCTCTTTTATTATAGCACTATATTTTTATATTTAACTCTACTTAGCTCTCAGGATATTTGTAGCACCTTAAGTTTATGGATATGTTCCCAGTGATCATGAACCAGACACAGGTTTTATAAAACTCACTTAAAATAGCAAAATTACAAAACAGTGACTCATTATCATAATCTTCCTGTGGATATAGCTTAAGATACACAGGAAACCGATTTCTCTCTGAAAAGAGAAAAAAGAAGGTAACACCTTTAAAATGCTGACACATAATGCTGAAATCCTTAAAACAATGTAATCTGGAAGATGTAGGAGTCTTTACATGTTACATACAGAAATAAGAAAAAAGAAAGAAAGAAAAGAAACAACTGTATGCCCTCAACAAAAATGAAGCCCCAGCAGACTATGCTGCTGAAATCCCAAGTTTTTGGTACTATTTGTGCAAGTGCAAGTGCAAAATATGTCATCCCAGCAGCCTCCAACAGAGGAGCATGCAAGTGACAGTTCTCACTAAAAAACGGAAGTACTCGTTCCTGAAAAGCTAAAGCAATGTGAAACCCCGTGGCTGGGGAGTTTGTTATTCAGTGTACTTCCTAGCTAGAAAACAAAGAAATTAGAAGTGCCAGCCCAGGCCTTTTTTTTTTTTTTTAAGATTTTATTTATTTATTTGAGAGAGGGAGAGCACAAGCTGGGCAGAGAGGCAGAGGGAGAAACAGACTCCCCGCTAAGCAGGGAGCCTGATGCGCGACTTGATCCCAGGACTCCAGGATCATGACCCAAGCTGAAGGCAGATGCTTAACTGACTGAGCCACCCGGGTGCCCCCAGACCTTTTTTTCCCCTCAGGAGATTTCTCAGTTCCCTTCTCCCTGTGGCCCCTCCGTCACCTGCCACTGTCCATGTTGCCCCACACTCTGTGCATTAGATGTGTGCATCAGCACTCTCCTGCTAGCACTACCCCCCCCACCTCTATCTTCTCACTTCTGAAACCTCATAGGGCCTTCTCCATCACCTATCACAGCCTAATCAACAGCAATGTTTCTGGTCTTTTGGTGCAATCAGCAGTTAAGTTTTATTTCAATACTTTGAGGCATTCTCCCATTTTTTTTAAAGCAAGCTAGACAGTCATGTATTCTGCTGCCAGGCTTTTTACTCAAGAAATTATAAATCAAAGTCAACTTTAATTTTCTTTAAATAAAAGTCAACTTTTATTTTTATTTTTTATTTTTTTAAGATTTAATTTATTTATTTGACAGAGAGAGACACAACGAGAGCAGGAACACAAGCAGGGGAAGCAGGGGAGGGAGAAGCAGGCTTCCCACTGAGCAAGGAGCCTGATGCAGGGCTCAATCCCAGGACCCTGGGACCATGACCTGAGCTGAAGGCAGACTCTTAACGACTGAACCACCCAGGCGCCCCAAAAGTCAACTTTTAAAGCAGGCTTTGCTAACCCTATTTTGACTCTACTCATCCATTTAACTCTTTCATCCTCATTTATTTTTCTTTATACGGTGCAAGCTGCCAATATCTGGCCTATATAACAAAGTACAACAAAGCCATGACCCTCCTCCTTGAACCCCTCCCAGAGAAGCTCACTCTGGGGCTCCTGGGGGCTCACCTCTCAGGCTGGTGGTGTGCTGCCTCCCTCCTAGTTCTGGTTTCCATTGTCTTCCTCACTGAGATTCTAGGCTGTGGTCTCTGTACCTTCACTTCCCTAAAGAATCATCTCATCAGCAGCTCTGCTGCTCCCTGGGCTCTGGGACCCATGTGTGGGCAGCCCCCCTATAAGGCATTACTCAGAGGGCACCCCATCCCCAAGTCCCACCCTATCTCCACATGGGTAGAGAACTGCCTTGCCCGTCCTCTTCAACCTAGTATGGCCTGTCCTGAAAAAAGACCGAAGGGCAAGTGCTTCAAGTGACAATCCTCAGTCCTCACTAACAAAGAGACCAGTGATGGAGCCAACTGCTCTCTGCCCAGACTTGGCTGCTGGGGCTGCCCCCATAGGACCCATTTGCCTGCAGGCTGCCACACTGTCCATGCACTTGAGGCGGGGTGCACACCAGTTCTACCACATACGTTAGTCAAATTTT
This sequence comes from Callorhinus ursinus, assembly GCF_003265705.2. Taxonomy (NCBI): domain Eukaryota; kingdom Metazoa; phylum Chordata; class Mammalia; order Carnivora; family Otariidae; genus Callorhinus; species Callorhinus ursinus. The sequence continues at coordinate 6,787,030 of NW_027397069.1, forward strand.
AAGAGGTGAACCCAGATACTGGCTGGGATACATTAAAGCAGGAATGTGATGCCCTCACTGCCCAGTGAAGAGGTCAGTTTCCTGAGTGCCCACTGGTGCACCTTAAGATCCACAGCTATGATGACAAGCCCCTGGAAAGATGGGGCCCAACAGCACTCCAGGCCCTGTAGGGATGGTCTGGCAACAACACGAACAACAGTAACAAAGCACTGATTTGGGGTTGGGGGGGTGCAGTGGCATTTAGTGGTCAGGACAGTCATATATGCAAAACACTCAAGTACAAGCAAAGTGGTCCAGGATGCAGTGCTCTTCTTTCTCCTTCTTCGTAAACTTTTGTAAACAGAAGAAATCACACTTTGCTAACTGACAGAGAAAGAAAAAGAATTGTTCAATGACTCTGGAGTGTCTCGCCAATGGGCCAATGGCCATTTGCACTTTTCCTCTGGAGGGGAAGAAAGGGGTGGTGATGTATCGTCTGGTTTCTCTTTCCCATCCTCCCATTTACGTACATTTCCAAAGCTTATCAAACTCTGAGGATATTCAGCCCCCAAAAGACCCATGTATCTAAAGGCACACATCTTACTGACCAGATGAAACTGTGCCTCAGAGACATTTACAGCAAGCACCATCAACTACCACACCTTGTGTCTTTTCCTTAAAGCATAATTAGTATTCAAGCAGATGGCTAAAAAAGGAGTCCAATCTAAAAGACCTATCTAAAGATAGGTTCAGTAACTGACCTATAAGTGGAGGGTCTTTTGGCTAAGATCACATATACATTATCTTCATATAAATGGCTGAGTACATTTGCTGGTCATCAACAACGTATAAGGCATACTGCAGCACACAAAAACACACTCTCCCATTTAGAGTTCACAGTTTGAAAAGACAAGGAAAATCAGTACAGATCTTTCAGTGCTACTTGTTTTCCAACTTATTATGAGCGAGAACATGTAATATAGTCCTTCAACCTGATCTACAAGAAGAAGACAATGAGCTGGTCCTTGCCATTATGCTTTTTCTAGCTCTAATAGCAAGGCCCTGTAGAACTTCCAGAACATAATTATGCAGAAAGTTTTCAGCCTTCCAAAGCAGAAGCAACAACTGTCTTGAGTATCTCAAAAAATCTGCTATGTTTAAGTACTGAGAATGACCCGATTTATACTGAGTGGATTTTGAGAAATTCTCATCATAAAACACATGAAAAGCAGCATAATGAGATCCGTAATATTAGTCCTAATATCCTCTGTAAATAAAGGCAAAATGTATCATTTCCTATGATATCAATTCTAAGGTAAAAAGGACAATTTTCTTCAGCTAGCATTTATTATATGTTGCCTATGGGAGAGAGAACTAGGTTTCTGTTTTAGCCCAGATCTCTTACTTGCCTGTTTCAAAGGAAACAGCTAATTTTCTAGGTGGCCTACTTTTGCTACTTACTGGATCCTAGATCTGACCATAAGGAGGTTTGGGGGAGGCTGAAATATGCTTGTGGTCATTCCTTTTTGCCACTTGGTATCAGAAGATGAGGTGTCCAGAGGATCACAGTCCTCTGATTTTGTGAGAAGACCCTGTCTGCCCTCTGGGACCTTTATCCAAAAAAGAACCTACAACCCCGGAAGAAATGTGGTGGAAGCCTTGATTTTGTTGAGAAAGTGAAGGCTGTGACCTCTTTCTTCTCAGCAATCATCATGCTGATTTTGTGTAAAAAGGCAACATTTGGAGTATTTCCACTGTCGGGAATACTAAAAATGTCTGTAATTATGTTTCATATGAGCAAATGAAGCAGGTATTCCCCAAGCCTAAAAAGTCTTTGAGGATTTTTCCACAGCATGAGTTTCCAAATAGACACCTTCACAGTCTTTTTGATGGCACAGAGAAAGTATAACCAGGTAACTTCTCTGGCCCTCAGTATGCATGATGGGAATCAGAATGTAAACACTGGATGCCCTGTAGATACCTATTTCTTGGGAATAAGGGAGTGGGGGGTGGGCCAATCACAGAGGTGTTGCCGTGAGCAAAGCCCCGTGGTGGCTCGTTCACCATAATCAGAGAACTTAATTCTCATAACAAGCCCTGAGTTGGTGGCTCTTTCCTTTCAGGTAAGGAAAAGTAAGTGACAGCCTTTATCCTTTCCATGACATTACTCTGCCTTCATGGCTCACTCCAGTTTCAAATATGAAAAAAATCTATCAGGGCACCCGGCTGGTTCAGTCGGGAGAGCATGCGACTCTTGATCTCAGGGTTGTGAGTTCGAGCCCCACATTGGGTGTAGAGATTCCATAAAGAAATAAACTTTAAAATGTTCTTTTTTTAAAAAGAAAGAAAAAGAAAAAAAATCTATCAACCATGCAACTTCAGTTAGCATTCTAAGAACTATGGTCAGGCCTGAGTAATCTATTCACAGACATGCTTCACAGAGAACATATTCACTCCCACAGTTAAAGCTGATTATCAAAAACTAACATACTTAGAGGTTTCCACAGTTTATAATAATCATTGTAAATATAAGTTAAAAACCAATTACATTGACAATGATAACAATGCTATTATAATTCTATGAGACTGGCATAAAGTAGGAGTTTAATAATTAGTATTTAATGAATGAGTAAGTTCAGCTTTGGGTCTCTAATCTAGAAACCCTACCAAAACAGAATCTATGAGAAATCTAATATCTTATTCATTTTAAACTAGTAATTTAAAAAGCCCTTATGATTGGCTATTAAATCTTCAGCAGGACAGTAGTAATTATCATGAAATGTACTTTAAAATTAATTCTAAAATCTTGCCTTAACTTGTCTTAACATAAATATATCTGTTGTATAAGTTCATGAAAATAAACCCAACTACCTCACTTTCCACTGAAAAACAAATGTTTCAGCTGGAAGAGAAGGGATTCTATCTATCCATACCTAAAGCTATCTTCCGAAGTCAGGACTATTAACCTGTTGCCTTCATGCGCATGTGCAGTGGCTGAATTAACGGGACAGAAGGCAGCAGCCCTAAGAGCCGACCCAGCGCATCCAGTGAGTAAACCACAAACAAAAAGGGATTTACACACCATCACAATGGCCCCTGGGAGCCGTTCCGGTCCTTCAGAACCCAAATCCAACTTTTCAATGACACCTAAATATACAGACACCTTGCATTTGCAATAAAGTAAACATGATACACCCTTTCAAAATCAGCTTATAAAATACAATAGGTATGTGATTGAGTTTTTTTAAACTAAGTGCTTGAAATATACCCTAACTTGCTTCTAGGTCAAAACAACCAAAAGAGCCAACATTCGACCCTGGGTTTCTGCAGCATAGTGCTAAAATGACCCTTCATATCTCTGATGGCCTCTCAACGAAGTTGGTAAATAAAAGACAACAAATGACAATAGAATCCAATTTCCTACCTGATCCCGACCATCCGGGGGCCAATCTGCAACTCCCCCACAGCAGCCTCTGTGAAAGCACACAGTGGTAGCACTCACTTGTCCCCTTCTTGCTTTTGTTTCCTTTGAGAGCCATCCCTGAAACTTACCCAAGCTGTGCGTTTCTGAGTTAAGAGGCAGATCCCGTACCTTTAAAAAAAGTTAACCACTATAAATCACCATCTTCCTTACTGTTGAGTCTTTTTCCTTCTTTTACACCAAGATTTCTTTCCACCAACCTGAGAGCAGAAACTTCCCTACGCTAAGATCTCAGATAATGGTCATGTTTAAAGACCAGCCCTGCTTGTCAAAGATTAGAGAGCTATCTGGAGCACACGCTCCTCTTCACCATAGCCAAGTAGGCCCGATAAATGCTAATACTCAGCATGACGCATCAAGAACTTTAAGCCTCAGCAATGCCTAAGCAGAGAGTATCACAAATTTACTGAAATTATCTGTGGCACAAAAGAAAAGAGAAGGAATTAATCAAAGTCTCTCTCTTAATGCAATGCTTGATTGAACTACCCCAATCCCTTTTTAAATAGGATACTGGTGGCAAGTGACCCTGATGGCGTGCCCTAGTGAGATACACAAGGAGCACTTGTTCCATTTTTTTCTTTTATGACCTCATTAAGGAGGATTTTGAAGATTGTTCCTGAATATGAGAACAAAGTGTCTTAAGACATCTCTAGCTTTTTATGTCTTTAGCCTTTTACTGCTGGGATGGCCTTTGGGTGTGTGTTTATAACTAGGTACACTCATGCTCACACTTACCTCCCCCCACCAAACAACAATCAAGCAAGGTGATCTGGAGGAAAACAGTCAAAGCTGCACACCTTTAAATGCAGAGATGTGGTACTTTCTCACACTGGTAAGTTTTGCCAAGACCAACTTGGGATCCACTCTCTTTTTTTTTTCCTCTCTGAGTTGTAGCTGTCATTAATTAGCTCTGGCGGCTGTTTCAAGGCTCTTATCGAGGGAGGGTACAGACTGCCAAATCTGCTAGTGTGAAAATACTCCACCGCCAGGAACATTTTCCTCTGTTTGTTGATTCCACGCTTCGATTTAATATGGAAGATTATATTTTACAATCAGAAACAAACAAACAGATTTATAACTGAAGACATGAAAGGCAAACAAGGAAAAAGCAAGCCAAGGGCTGAGCCTAAATGTAGTATTTTTATTGACTTCTTAGAAACCAAATAACCTGGCATATTAGTGTGTGCATTCTGCAACAGACATTCAGCCCCATTGTACTACTTAGAAGAGAATAAAAAGAAACCCTACTGTTTGAAACTCAGCGGAACATCCCCACAACAGGGCACAACTGTTCCCTCATGCATGAATGGGAAGGAGATGAAAGAAAAGATGGACTTCTGAGGTACAGCAAAAAACAAAGACAACAAAAGTGCTGATCATGAGGGAATGACACAACTCATTGCAGCAAAAAGGATGAGAGAAAGAAGCTTAGACAATGGTGAGGACAGCTAAGTGACACGTAGGAGAATTGAAAAATCTACAGAAGTGTCTTTTCTCTCCACCCTTGATGAAAAACAATTAAATGTTGGTACATCTGTCATAAAAAAAGATCATTGAAACCTGTTACCATCATTATGTGCGGTAAACTTAACTACCCAAACTGTAACTCTCCAATTAAACGCTGCCACCTCTGTTTCTTACCCTTGCTAAAAGGAAAAGTTTTAATTTCTATGACACTTAATAGCATCTGAATATGAGGTAACAAATTAGAAAGCCTGGGGGGTGCTTAAATGTGTGTACACGTGTATACAAAGGTTTAAAACACTCTATGTAAAAGATAGGCTTCAGGAAATTTGTATATAAACTCAGCTTTTGTTTACAAAATATTTTCCTCTTGACTCATATTATAATTATAGAGATATTTGCTCTAAATTTTGGATGAGCTTTCATCTAGTAGCAGCTCCAAACATTCTGGCTTTAAGTTTCTTTGCTCTCAAACCCCACTGCCAAGAAGATATTGTTACACTTAATACGAATGAAGGAAGTTCATGATTTAATGCTACTTTTAGGTGAATGCAGTCATTTATACATGATGGGAATAATTACCTTTTGATGTTTCTGTTTTTCTTAAACAGAGGTACACCTGTCCACACTTCACTAATGTTGAGCCCTGCTAATGAAGTGTTCAGTGAGAAAATCCCATCAACCAAATATATTAAAAACCACCATATGAAATCCCCACTAGATGTTTATTGCTCCGGAAGTCCACCAGCCTGGGAAAGTCACACTGTTTTAAAGTGAGCTCCTGAATGTTATTCCTTGCTGGATAACGTGCAGCCCCCTCACAAAATCCAAAAAAAGCAGTTATTGACTCTGTCAGAATGCCTGATTAATGGATAAACGCTGTAATTGATTAGCAGAGAAGTGTGAATTAAAACAGGGCACGGCATCAATAACCAGCTTCTAACAAAGGTGGCTGACATAAGAAGGAAAACAAGCGCCCACAGCTATATCTCATCAAAGGCACGCTTTTCTTAAAACAGTGGTGAGAAGGGGAACTAAACAGGCCCAGTGTCGGGTTCTCTGCAATTCTTCAGTCTCTCCTCCTGGTAAGCGAGCTGTATGGAGCCACCGGCAAACGGTATGAGCACTCACTCCTCAGTCCACCTTCCCTCCACCTTTGGATATCAAGTCATGGAAGGCAGTTAAAGGTTCCCATTGTTCCCAGACTTACAGAAAAAGCACATAAGAAGTCCTGTTCTTTCTTCATTTTGTTTACTGGGAACTCTCTTTATTTACATCCTCATAGAAAAGTAAACTCTAAAAAAAAGAAAAAAAGAAAAGTAAATTCTGCTTGTTCCAGTGCCCCTGGAGAGATAGTGGGGGTTACTCACTGGAACATTGCTTCCAACTGCTTCTGGAGGTGAAAAACTCATTCGTTCATTCATTTATTCAGTCAGTCAGTCAGTCATCCAGCATCTGGTATGGACTAGTTACTCTTCTGGGCTGAGGAGTACAAAGATGAATAGCTTTATGGCAGGCTGAGTTGATGCAGTCCCCACTCCCGCTTAAATTACACAGAAATATTGGATAATATAAGGCAAAAAAAACCAAAAACAAACAAAAAAACCCATCATTTTTTAAGGTTAAATGTATAGCTGAGATTGAAAGAAAAAGGAAAGGGAATCTTCAAGTGCTAAAACAGCGGGAATTGTAGGGCTGGAACTCCCGGAGCTGATGCTGTAGCCACAGAGGGATATCAGTCCTGGAACAAGGAGTAGGGGCTAGAATATCAACAACCCACCCGGGACAGAAGACACGAATTTGGGCGTGTGCTAGGTGAGGGACCTTAGAAAGCTATCTAATCCATTAAAGGGAACTAGAAGAACTCTCCCCACAAAAGAAATGGCAAAGTAGGCTTGGGCACTGTGAAAATAAACAAAGCCTTCTGTATGAGTCGTCAAAACGGTGAGCCTATGCAAAGAGCAAGGCCAGGCATTAAGTTTATAGCCCCTGGATGGGTTGGAAGTTACAAATAGAGAAATTAAAATTAATTTGAGTTCAAGACCTTGAAACAACTGAGTCTTGGTTTGTAGAAGAAAAATGCAAAGCAGTGCTGCAAGAATGTATTCACAGTCTAGGGCGCTTGCACGCCCCGAGACAAAAACAACCCCTGCTGAAGATGAGCTTAAAATAGAGAGTCCCGATCACGTGGAGAAGTAAACCACCCGGTGGGACAGTGAGCAAGGACAACACAAGGGTGAATAGGTACCTGGGAACTAGAAATAAGTGAAAACCTAAGAAGGAATCTGAAATATAAGTTTGAAGTTATTAAAGTGATCCAACAAGGAACAGTAACCATTAAAAAAAAGGGGGCAGTATTGAAAATAAAAATTAATTTGAATGAGAATCAAATGGCATTTTTAAAAGGAAAAATATAGTCATGAAATTAATAAGTGAAACAGTAGATTAGACATGGCTGATAAGAGAATTAGTAAACTATAGGGTGGATGAGAGGAAACCATACAAAACATGGCACAGACAGGTAAGCGACAGTCATGAAGATAGATAAGAACTGAACAGTAGCAAAAAACAGGAGCGGCTTAAAAATGCAAAAAAAAAAAAAGAAGTCATGAAGATAGGAACAAAAAGGGTAAAATGAGATATTATAATAAATGTCTAAGAGAGAATAGAAAGAATGAGGATTCATGACAGACATTTTCAGAACTGAAAGAAATATTTAAGTTCTGAGACTGAAGAAGCACGGTCATGAGCGAGATAAACACAAATCAACACCTACGCATATGGCAGTGAACCTATAGAACACCTAATTAAGAAAAAACAACAACACAAACAAAACAAAAACAAAAGCCAGAAAAGACTAAAAAACAACTTTGCTGCATAATATACTGTTCCCAAGTAGCAAAATAAACCCCAAAATAATGGAAAAATATTTTCCAAGTACCGAAGGAAAATAACCTTTTGTGTTGAATTCAACTGAGTTATCATTCAAGATAGGGGCAAAATAAACACATTTTTCAGACAAAGGGTGAAAGAAGTTACTACTCTCATACTTTTACTGAGAGAAGTGACCAGAGGTCTATTTCATAATACAAGAGGCTGAGTCCAGAAGAAGGGAGTGGGATCCAAGAAACAATGATGAGCCTGAGGTTGCAAGCAGGTGACTAAATCTACAAAAGCCTTTACTATAAGAAGAAGAACAGCAGCAGCAATAATAATGTCATCTCATGTAAAACAAAGGACCAAAAAAAACCCAAAACAAAATAAGAAAATAAGTAGTAGGCTCTGATAGCATACCAGACAGAGGACATGGAAGACTAGGGGTATATATCAGGGCTAAAATACTTTAGAACACTTTGTTCAGAAGGAGAATAGAGATTTAGCAGTTAACTTTAGATTTTGTTAAATTAAATATACATGTTAAAATTATAAAAGTAATCACCAAAAGAAAAAAAACTAGAATATGTAACTTGAAAATCAATATAAACAAAATTGTAGGAATAAATAAAGCTAAGTAAATTCAATTAAAAGCAGGAAATGAAGGAAAATATAGCAAACAGAATGGTACATTTAAAAAGGGAAAAAATGAAAATAAAAAATAAAAAAGAGGGAAAAAGGGGCTCCTGGCTGGCTCAGTTGGTGGAGCATGTGACTCTTGATCTCAGGGTTGTGAGTCTGAGCCTCGCATTGGGTGTAGAGATTACTTAAAAATAAAATCTTTAAGAAAAAAAAGTAAAAAAAAAGGTAGTAATAAAAGAAATTTAATTCCATAAGAAAGCACAACAAATGTAAACACATTAAATACCCCTATTAAAAGACAGAAAATAAATGCAAAGAAAAAAAAGGATCAATTAAATACTGTTTTGAAAAGATACATCTAAAACATAAGATTGAAAGTAAAAAAAAAATATATATATATATATATATGGTGATAAAGATAGTCAGGGGGCACTCCCTGTTTTGGTCATGATATGTTTGGCACAGACTAGGTTCTTGATAGACACTGCTGAATGAATGACTGAATCAATGAATGTTAATATCAAACAAGATAGAAATCAAGGCAAAAAATATCCTTAGGGATTAAAAAAAGGATCAATAGATAATGATAAAAAGATCACTTTATCACAAAGAAATAATATTCCTTAAACTATAGACACCTGTAATAAATGCAAAAATTATCAGAATTACAGAAGTAATTGACAAATTCAGAGGTAGAAACTGATAGGTCTAAAAAACAAAAATTTGGGGGTACCTGGGTTGCTCAGTCGGTTAAGCATCCGACTTTTGATTTCGGCTCGGGTCACGATCTCAGGGTCGTGAGACTGAGCCCCGTGTCGGGCTCCATGCTGGGTGTGGAGCCTGCTTAAGATTCTCTCCTTCTCCCTCTGCCCCTCCCCACCCATGTGCTCTCTCTCTCTGGGGCAGGGGGGAGAAAGAAAAGAAAAAAGAAAAAGAAATTATAAATAATTTTAGAAATGAAAAAAACAGGGATGCCTGGGTAGCTTGGTCAGTTAAGCATCTACCTTCAGTTCAGGTCATGGTCCCCAGGGTCCTGGAATCAAGCCCTACATTGGGCTTCCTGCTTGGCTCATTGGGGAGTCTGCTTCTCCCTCTGCCCCTCCCTCTGTTCACGCTCACGTTCTCTCTCACTCTCAAATAAATAAAATCTTCTATAAAAAAATGAGAAAAAGCACAGCATAAATCTACAGGTGCAGAAGAGACCAAGAGAATGCTAGAAACAACTTTGTGGCAATAGGTCTGAAAACAATGTGAACAATTTCCTAGATAAATATAAATAACCAAATGGGACTCACTAAGAACCAGGAAACCTAAAGAAATCATGCTATTAAACATACTGAATTAATAATCAAGATATAAACATACACAAGTTGTACAGATAATTTTAGCAAGTTTTAAGAAGCCTTTAAGAAACAATATTCATATCTTATACAAACTGTTTCACAGAAAAGAATGAGAGGGAAATGTCCTCAAAAATTCTTCACAATATATTTGAAGAGAGTATAAAAACCAGGAATACAGGAAATTTACAGGCCAGTCTCACTTAAAGCATAAATGCAAAACTCCCGAGTTTTAGCAAACCAAATCAAGAAAATTGAAAAAAAAATTGTTTCATACCAGTAATTTAACATTAGAAGGTATATTAGTATAGTTCACTTCATTAACAAATTAGAGAAGTCTTAAACATCTCAAAAGATGTAGGAAAATCATTTATCAAATTCAAGAATGTAAAGAAAATTTTGTGCATCAAAAGATACTATAAACAGCAAAAAGGCAACCCACAGAATGGGAGAAAGTTTTTGCAAATCATATATCTGATAAGGGATTAATTTCCAGAATATATACAGAAATCCTAAAATCCAACAACAAAAAACAACATAATTAAAAAAAAAAACTAGTAAATGTTCATACAGTTGGCTGGATACTAAATTAAAAGCAGAAACATGCCAGATCAACATGGGTTTATCTCCACTTCCTTTCAAAAACCCACACTGAAGGGGAGGAGTATGAATCCACAGGACCAGATGCAATGGAAGAAACCCCTTTTAAGAAATGTTAACAAATTGGGGCGCGCTGGTGGCTCAGTAGGTAAAGCGGTTAAGCGTCTGCCTTCGGCTCAGGTCATGATCCCGGGGTCCTGGGATCTAGTCCTGCATGGGGCTCCCTGCTTAGCAGGAAGCCTACTTCTCCCTTTTCTTCTCCTGCTGCGCGTGCACGCGCGCCCTCTCTCACTCTCTGTCAAATAAAATCTAAAAAAAAAAAAAAGTCAACAAATTTGGGAAATGGACAGTAAGTTGACAGGTGAAAAGCTAGCTACTAACTGCCTAAAGTACTGGGGCCAAACAGGTGTGGCAGGCCAAAGAAATGCAGTGGCTTTCTATAACACAGCTCTGGAAATGTTTTAGGAACTGAGGTTCCTGGAACCCGTGAAGGCAGTGTTGTGGGCGTGAATAAAAGGATTGTTTGCAAATCTGTATAAAGAGCACTAAGACCCTGCTCCTACTAACTTTCCCATGCTAACAAAGGAAAGGAAGTAACTCTCTGGAGAAACTGAACCAAAACAGTTTAGACTTGCGGATGCAAAACACAACAATGAGGAGTTAGTCATGGGAATAAAAACTGGGACCAAGTGAAAGTCAGCATATGGAATGGTAAGGATTCCTCAGGTCCCTTCCCTCCTTGGCTTCCAGAATCCTGGCAGCCAGGTTATTCCTGTAGGTCAGAGACTGGAGGATTCCTCTCTGAGAAACAGAGGCCCTACAGACACTGATATCTGGCAATCGCCTGGTGAAGGTGGCAGGTCCCCATCTAATAACCCTACATGAAGCCCATTAGTTAGCACCCACAAAGAACTTCCTATCAATTTTTAAGTTCCTCATTCTTTTTTTTTTTTAAAGATTTTATTTATTTACTTGAGAGAGAGAGAGCACGAGCGGGGGAGGGGGGTGCAGGGGACAGAGGAACAGAGGGAGAAGCAGACTCCCTGCAGAGCAGGGAGCTGAACACAGGGCTGGATCCCACGACCCCAGGATCATGACCTGAGCCAAAAGCAGACACTTAACCGACTGAGCCACCCAGGTGCCCCTAAGTTCCTTATTCTTAAAGATGGACTGGTAGCCACAGTTCATCAGACATTTGATGATAAGTTGCTAACACGAAAGATAAAAAGACTGAAAACAAACTACCAGGCAGAGCACTCAAGAGAAACAGAGAAACTCTGAGTCTTGTATTATTTCATAAAAATTTAAATTTACATTAAAAAAAAATCAAGCAGCATTCCCATACACCAGCAACAATCAAGCACAGATTCTATAAAAAAGAAACAAGTCTCGCCTTTGTAGCATTCAAATTTTAGTTGGATTGACAGACATGCAATCACAACACAACATGGTAAGTGCTAAAATGGAACCATTTTTTAGACTCAAATTTAGGAAGATACTTTCAAGAAACCTCCTGAAGTCAGATTGATATAGACAGGATTGGAAGAGCTGTACAAACACCCAGGTTGAAATAAAATTCTGAGACCATCATAAAGGAAAAGAATGTCATCATCAAGGGAAATGACTCAGAAGAGCAGTTATCAGGATTTTAGGGTCTAACAGAGGATGAAAAATCCTTTTAGGAAAACAAGAAGGAATGTTCAGACATAAAGATGAAGATCTAGGGAGATTAGCATCCTCACTACAGGGGACAGGGAGGAGAGAATTTAGAGAAGCAAGGCATGATCTACAGCACCAAGAACTGGAGAGTCAACTAGTATGAGGATTAAAAATGGGGCCTTGGATCTCGAAATTCTGAAGGCATGGGACTTTCGGGGGACAGGTGCAGAGTTAGAGGGGACAAATGTGTTCTAATGGACTGAGAACTCAATGCCACTTAGTGGAACGTAAGGAAGGTGGATACAGACCACTCCTCAAAGAAGTTAGGAATCAAGAGAAATTGGGACACATGTCAAAGGCTTAAAGATGTGGACATAAAGGAAAGTTTTTTTACTTCAGTTTTGACAGAGATATATGTAGAATCTTTTTGCAGACTGTGGGGAAGAAAAATTCCACAGAGGGGCAAGAAGTAAAAAAACCAGGAGAGAAGGGGGGCTCAATTGGTGTGCTAAGATTCCCCAAGGAGAAGGAAGAAATGAGCAGGCAGCAAACTTGGAGAGGAAGAATGGCCCCTCACTTGAGGAAGTTAGGGAGGCAGGAAGAAGATTCCAAGTACAGCAGTCGGAGACTGAGAGAGGTATGATGTTTGAGTCACGGCCTGCACTCTGGACACCAACAATTGCTCTTTTTGCCTTAAAGAACAGGATACTTAGAGGTGCCTGGTGGCTCAGTTGGTTAAGCATCTGCTTTGGCTCAGGTCACGGTCTCGGGGTCCTGGGCTCGAGGCCCGTGTTGGGCTCCCTGCTGAGTGGGGAGTCTGCTTGTCTCTCTCCCTCTCCCCCCGTTCATGCTCTCTCTCTCTCTCTCTTGCCTCTCACCCAAATAAATAAAATCTTAAAAAAAAAAGAACAGGATATTTAAGTGAGAGGGAAGTTAGAGACCAATCATAAAGAAACTTGACAATTAAGCAGGTGGATTTTATATATTCCCTGGTGGCGGGGAAACTAGTTGGGAGCTATGGTGACAGTACTGACGAGAAGAGGCAGATCAAAAGGGTGGTGGCAGTAGCAGGGAGACAAGGGTGGGAGGTGATGAGTTCAGAGGTCACTATAACGCGTGTGAAAGGACAGTGCAGGAAAGGGCCAAGAAAAGGAGTGGGAAAACTGAAAGCGTTTGGAAAAGCAACATTCCTGGAAAAATAACCCCCTTTTACCTCTTTCCTCTACCTGGATTAAAGACTCACAAATTCCCTCATGTCCTACCTTGACTTCATAACTCTCAATGACAAAGACCACTGACAAAAATGCTGTGCAGTATAAATAATAACAGCTTTATTATTCCCCCAGCTCCACTGGGGCAGAGAAAAGTAGCAGACGGTCCCTGGGAAGAACAAATGTTAGTGCTGCCCAGTCCAGAATGCACCCGGCCACATTGCTCTGGGCCTCTGGAGGGGAAGGAGAAACACTGTCCAATCTCCAGTTTCTTTAAAAACAAACAAAGAAAAACCCAAGCCACCAATTTAAAGGTAGCTAAGAGTGAAGTCAGCTACAGAAGTGCAGTAAGAGGGCTCTCTACCGGATCTTTCATATGGCTTCATTTCAGACAGCTGCTCATCTACATTTCCTTTTTTCCCCTCTTTTTGAAGGTATTTTTATTTACTTATTTAGATTTTTTGAGATATAACTTTAAAAGGTACACAAACCTTAACCATCCACTTGATGTACACATTATAGATGTATAGTCACTCTCAAGATCAAGACACAGAACGTCTCCAGCACCCGGAAGACACCTTCATGCACTCCCCTGTCAGAGTACCCTAACAAGGACCGCCACTATCCTGACTCATACCACCATAGATTGATATAGTGTGGTTTTGAATGTCAAAGAAACAGAATTACATAGTATGTATTCTTTGGTGTCTGATTTCTTTTACTCAGTATTATTGAATTATTAACTTTTTAATATAAAGTCTTTTAAATGTCTGTAAGTTCAATGACATTTTGTTATAGTTAATAATTATTATGGTGACCATATACTATGCACATCACAGGGGTATGGTGGGAAATTACTGACTGGAAAAGACAGAGGTGGAAGAGGGTCTCCAGGAGTATTAAGAAACAAGGAGCTCGGGGCACCTGGGTGGCTCAGTTGGTTAAGCGTCTGCCTTCGGCTCCAGTTGTGATCCCAGGTCCTGGGATTGAGCCCCACGTCAGGATCTCCGCTCAGCAGGGAGCCTGCTTCTCCCTCTCTCTCTCCCTCTGCCTGCCACTCTACCTATTTGTGCTCTCTGTCAAATAAATATATAAAATCTGAAGAAAGAAAAAGAAAGAAAGAAAGAAAGAAAGAAAGAAAGAAAGAAAGAAAGAAAGAGGCAGAAAGAAAGACAGGCAGAAAGAAAGACAGAAAGACAGAAAGAAACAAGCAACTCTAGACCAGCCATGACCCCACGGGCCTAAATCCATGTCTGCCAGTGGGGGTAGTCTCTACCCTATGACAATGAGACTAAGGTCTGGCAAAGGCAGGTAGAAAGCTAATTTTATTTGTTAATTCAACAAATATTTATCTAGCACTTGCAATGTGTTAAACACTCAGCTGGGTATTAGGGAGTCATCAGAGAACAAGACAGACAACTTCTGTCCTTTTGGGGTTTATAGCATAGTGGTGGTAGGAGTGGGGTAAGGTCACAAATAAACAAGATAATATCACAGTGTTAAATGCTAAGCAGGAAGTGAACAGTGTGAGAAAGATGGCAGGCTGTATGAAGGGTACATTGGAAAGGGGCAGGGCAACATCTTTGAGGAGGGATGGCTGAGCTGAGACCCGAAGGATACAAAAACACTGGCCACCTAAAAGGCTGCAGGAGAGCAGACCAGGCAATGGGCAGCAAGTACAAAGGCCCTAAGGCTGGAGTGAGCCCGGTATTGATGATATACACTACAGAGGAGACCTGTGGGTAGCTGGCAGGTAGTGAGAGGGAACACCAGAAGTTGAGGCCAGAAAGGTTGGCAGGGAGGGCCCTGGAGAGTAGCACAAAGGTTTGGATTTAATTTCAAGGGCAGTGGGCACTATTAGAGGGTTTTAAGGCAAGGGAATATGATCTGACTTATATTTTTTAAAGATCACTCTGGTCACTGTGTAGATAATGGATCACAGTGGCTTGAGCCCCTGGTTGGACGGATGGTGAAGACCACCACAGAGAAGGTGGACAAGGTAGTTGGGGGAATCCAGAGTCAGGTACCTGACATCCAGGTGGAGTGACTGAGTAGCCAGTGATCTGGAGACTTCAGCAAACAACAGATTCACCTGTTGGGGCTTGTTAAAACACAGACTTTTGGGCCTGGCTCCCAGCGTTTCTGATTCAGGAGTACAGGCATGAGCTCAAGAATTCACATTTTTAACAAGTGACCAGACAACACTGATGCTGCTGTCTGGGGACTACACATTGAGAATGACTGAAAAAGGCAAATGGACCCAGGAACCTGGAGCTCTGGCACTCAGGAGAGGCTCCAGGCTGGCCAGGTATTTACCGCCTGTTTAAGTACATCCCATATTTAAACCTGTGGCAATGGTTGGGCTCTCTCAGGGATTAAGAACAGAGAAGGGTAGGGGTCTAAGGGCAGGGCCCTACTGTTTAGAGGTCAGGAAGAAGACGATGACTGAGGAGAGACAGCCAGTGAGATAGAAGGAAAATCAGATTGGTGCCCAGAAAGCTGTAGGAGGCAGACTGGTTCTCCCAAGATTTCCATGCTCTAATTCCTAGACTCTGTGAATGTTACTTTGCATGGCATAAGTGACTTCGAAGGTATAATTATGGTCATGGACCTGAACTACCTGGGTGGGTCGAAACTAATCACATGACCCCGAAACAATAGAGAATTTCCCTGGCTAGAGCCAGAAAGAGAGGCAGCAGCAAAGGAGGGAAGAGGACTCCCTGCCTGAGACAGATCCAGCGCACTGCTGCCGACTCCGGAATGCGGGGTCCCCGTGTGCAAGGACTGGAGAAAGACCTCCAAGAGCTTAGGTGGTAAGGACATGGGGACTTCAGGCCTAGGGCTGCAAGGATGTGGATTTACCTGCAAACCTAATGAGCTCTGAAGTGGATTCTTCCCCAAAGCCTCCAGTAAGTCTGATGCCTTGATTTGAGCCCAGTGAACCTGGTGTCAGACTTGTAACCTACAGAACTAAGAGATGATCAATAGATGTTGCTCTAAATGGCTAGTTTTGTGGTAATCTGTTACCACAACGATAGGAAACCAGTACAGAAGCCAAAAGAAAAAAAGGGGTTTAAAGGTCAGGAGGTTAATTTTGTCAAATGCTGACAAGAACCAGTAATCTGAGGACAAAGGCGACTGACGGGTTTGGCAATAAGCGCAGTCTTGGTGGCACGGAGCAGGGGAAAGTGGTATTGAAGTGGGCTGAAGAGAAAATGGAGGGAGAGGGGCAGGAAACAGGACAATTGAGAGTTTACAGTTTGCAGCAACTCTTGTGAAAAGTTTTTCTGCGAAGAGTAGTAATGGGGCCACCTGCTGCAGGAGTGAGATGCGGGACAAAAGGAGGCTTGTTTTAAGATGGGAAATTTTAGGACACAGATAAGCTGAGGAAATGATCTGATAGCCAAGGCAACACTGGGGCCAACAGACAGAATGCTCAAAGGAGTCCAGTCCTTGAGTAGGCAAGAGTGGAAGGACACAGGGAACAAGCAGAAGGGGTAGACCCAGGGCCATTCTTCTGCCCCGCAGGGCAGCAGGTGCAGCAGATTTTGTGGATTTGGTGATGGGAAAGTGAAGGACACAACCTCATTTTCTCAGGAACTGGGCAGTTTGACCTCAAAGTCCTGTCTGTGTCTAAATTTCTCAGGAACAGGGGCACTGGCTGGCTCAGTTGGTGGAGCATGCGACTCTTGACCTCAGCATCCTGAGTTCAAGCTCCACCTTGGGCACAGAACTTACTTAAAAATAATAGTAATAATAAATCCCTCAGGAAGGAAAAAGAGAAGGTGGAAGGTGGAAGTAACCCATTGCTGCCAGGCCTGACCCTTCCAGCAGCAGACAGTTTCTGGGGACTTGACCCCAAGAGCTTGCTCTAGCCACATGTCTCACTGCTCCCTCCCTTCCCACCACAAGCCCCTCTGCGGACCCTCCCTACCTGCGTGCCCCACCGCACCCCCCACAACCATGAACTCCCACGTTCCACACGCTACACCAGGTGCCCATCATGCTCTGCCTGTCCTTGCCACATGCCTCACCACACTCTGGCCGCCCCACCATGTGCCCTGTCACGTTCCACACATCCCCACCCCTTGCTGCATCTCACACGGCCAGACCCTTCCACGTGCCCCATCACACTGGACACATCCCATCACATGCCCCGTGCTAGTCCTCACCGCCTACATATGCTGTTGGGAGCGCCTTCCCCACGAGTCCCATCATGCCCCCACCGCGTGCCCAGTCATCCTCCACCTGTCCCCCTCACGTGCCCTGTAACGCTCTGTCTCCTTCACATGCATCATCACACTCCGAGCACTCCCACCACGAGCTTCATCATCTCCCACAGCACCTTCCCTCCAGGAGCAGCCCCCCCCCCCCCGATTTCCTTTTTATTGAAAGAAGTCACACATAAAAACCCACCAAATAAACTCCCACCTCTTGTCAGGACTTTGGGAGAAAGGTAGGCAATTTCTAGGAGTTAACAATTTATAAAGCGTTATGATCTTATAAAGAAAGAAACAGAACTTTTAGGGGCACCTGGGTGGCTCAGTCGCTAAGCATCTGCTTTCGGCTCAGGTCACGGTCCCGGGGTCCTGGGATCAAGCCCCGCATCGGGCTCCCTGCTCCGCGGGAGGCCTGCTTCTCCCTCTCCCACTCCCCCTGCTTGTGTTCCTGCTCTCACTGTGTCTCTCTCTGTCAAATAAATAAAATCTTTTAAAAAAGAGAGAAAGAAAGAAACATCAAGCTGTGAAGGTGAGAAGAAATGTGGTAAGAGAGAAGACAAGCTTTTCAACTACAGCTTTTTAGGAAGAGACACAGGAATGAAAGGGCATAGAAATTTTCTTGAACACCTGTTCTTGCTAGGAATTTTTTTTCATGCTATTTCTTGCTAGGAATTTATTTTCATGCTATGTAAGAAAGAAAAGGGAAAAAATACAAGCTGAAAAAGAGCACATGTATTTCCCTTTGGCCTGGAAATAGAGGCAGATTCTCAGGTCAATGAGAAACACAGTAGGCTGAGGATGATTATGTCCGCTGTATTCATCTGCTAGGGCTGCCCTAACAAAGTACCACAAACTGAGTGGTGTACTTTGAAACAACAAAATGTATTATCTTGCAGTTCTGGAAGCCAAAAGTCTGAAATTGAGGCAGAGATCGCCAAGATGCTAACTTCTATCCATTACTTACTATATAAAAAGACAGGGTTCTAGGGGTGCTAGGCTGGTTCAGTTGGTAGAGCATGTGACTCTTGACCGCAAGGTTCATGAGTTCAAACCCCACAGTGGGCACAGAGCTTAAAAAAAGAAAAAAAGAAAAGAAAAGACAGTTCTACCCACCCATTCAGATATCAATAAATAAATGTCCAAGTGAATGAATGAATGAATGAAGTACATGAATGGGAAATAAACAAACTTGGTGGTCGTTCAGAATGTCTACACAGTAGAGCTATTGTCCAAAGCACCAGGCAGAGTTCCAGTAGCATCCTTAAATCCAGGGTGAATGTTGAGTGGCACCTAGTACAGAGCCTGGTTGGCTCAGTCTGTTAAGTGTCTGCCTTTGGCTCAGGTCATGATCCCAGGGTCCTGGAATCGAGCCCCGCATCGGGCTCCCTGCTCTGCGGGAAGCCTTCTTCCCCTCTCCCACTCCCCCTACTTGTGTTCCCTCTCTAGCTGTCTCTCTCTCTCCCTCTCTCTGTCAAAAAAATAAATAAAATCTTAAAAAAAAAAAAAGGTCAGAGCAGCTGGGTGGTTCACTCAGTTGAGCGTCGGACTCTTGATCTCAGCTCAGGTTCTGATCTCAGGGTTGGGGTATCAAGCCCCAAGTTGCGTTCCATGCCCAGCAAAGAGTCTGCTTGTCCCTCTCCCTCTGCTCCTGACCCTGCTCTCTTTCTATGTCTCATAAATAAATAAAATCTTTAAAACCAAATTCAAAATATGCATTTTTCCCAGAGTCTCTGACTCTAAATGTAGCCACCTTCTCTTTCTGACACTTAGCTGAAGGAACAGAGATCTATCTGCTCCAGTACTGAAGGGAAAATAAACCTGTGATCAATTTAGTGACGTGCTGGTCTAACACAACATCATAAGAGATTTGAACTTGACTATATGTGACTTTCACTTCATCAACTGTCTTTATGCTGAATGTCCAAGAAAGATGCAATTACTCCCTATCACCTTCTATACAATGGTATTCCATTGATAGGTAAGTTTTGGCTCAGAAAAACATGGCACAGATAACCCAAAATTACTAAGAATCTGAAAGTTATCATAACTCAACCCCCATAACCTCATATTCACTGGAGCCATTCAACAAGGGGCCTCTCAGGATGCAGACCAGGTAAGAGACCTGGAGGATGGCACACTGAATTTACACAAAGTTTTGAAATGGTTTTTGTATTTTTGCACTTCTGCATATAATTTGGCTCAGAGGCACATTGTACCTTTTCCAGAGAAGGAGAGGAAAGATCTGAATGTCATTAACAGCATAAGGAAGGCTTACTTACTCACTGATGCCTCGAGTTTTGACATAAGTAACATCCACAGGTGTTTTCTCCTTTACAGTAACCACTGTCATTGGAAGTTACTGACAATTATGAACACAGTAGTATTTCTACATACATAAGCTTTGGTTTTATTTCACTAAAATACAGAACTTATGGAATATGAAGGCATTCTATATATCTTTATATATGCTACACATTATCACAAATGCACATGTGTTTTTATGCCTGTTGACATAAAAGTAGGAAAGTTCCCAACCAATGGATGGGAAAAGAGTAAGGCCAAATTCTCATTCTACTCTAAACCCAGAAGATGAGGGGCGCCTGGGTGGCTCAGTCAGTTAAGCGTCTGCCTTCCGCTTGGGTCATGATCCCAGGGTCCCGGGATCCAGCCCTGCATCAGGCTCCCTGCTCAGTGGGGAGCCTGCTTCTCCCTCTCCCACTGCGGCTCCCCCTGCTTGTGAGCTCTCTCTCTCTGTGTCAAATAAATAAATAAATAAAATCTTAAAAAAAAAAAAACCAAACAAACCCAGAAGATGAGTTTTCAAGGAAAAAACAAATGTTCCATATAAAAGAAAAAAGAAAAAGTATATAAATATTAGAGAAAGGTATCTTTGTGAGTATATCTATGTGGAGAAACAAACATGAAACAAATGCCATCCAAAAAGATCCACACATTAAAAAACAAGAGTTGAGGAATAAGAAGAAAAAAAAAATCACCTGACTATATACTACAAGGCTCTAGGCAATTAAATAGAGAATGCCCCGTAGAGATGATGGCCTGGGAAGTAAAGGATGAAGGTACAAATGGAAACACAAACTGGGTGTTACAGCAACCCACAAGATAAAAGAATAAATTTAGAACGCCTGATGTTTTTATGATAGTGTGGGTTCAGTGAAATTTTCAACTAAATTAACCTGAGGTGGTTTTTTACCAGAAAGTGTCCTTTTCTTTGGAAAAGATACAATATTCACAAGGTTCCAGAAAGGTACCAGAGAGTTCAATAGTGAAAGGTATTCCTCCCAGCCACCCTCTCCCTCTGTCCCCAGTTCACCTCCAAGAAGCCAACCAACATTATCAGCAACTTGTGTAACCTAGCAAAGTGTTTGCATACAAATTCAGAAGCTCTTGAGGCATCTCCAGGTGCCCAAAGTAAATGAGATGGAGCCTCAGGGGCCTATTTTCCAGGGAGCATCTTAAAATCTTTTCCCCTCACCCCTTCTTTAAGGCAGGAAACCTCAAGACTCTCAGAATAGTTTTATCCCGAACTTGCAGGGAATTTTGCATGAGGCTTTGTTTTTTAATGGTGGACCAATTTTTTAAAAGACCCAAATAAGTAAATTAAGGTTAAAAAAAAAAAAGGTTAGGGTGACAGATGTGATGAAAAAGTGTCTAATACATAGATTACTAATAAACAATTGTTGGGGGAACACCTGGGCGGCTCAGTTAGTTGAGTGATTTCGGCTGGGGTCATGATCCTCCAGTCATGGTATTGAGCACCCCCCCCAAATTGGGCTCCCCGCTCAGTGGGGAGTCTGCTTGAAATTCTCTCTCTTCCTCTACCCCCCCATGTGCTCTCTCTCTTTCTCTAAAAATAAATAAATCTTAAAAAAAAAACAAACAATCGGATGAATGTGAAGATGGCTCTAAGATCTGACATACCTAGGTTCTAATGTTGGCTGCCACTTACCAGGAGTATGACTGAATCTTGCTTTACTCCTTTGTTAAAATGGGAATAAACATACATCCTCGCATAGCTGCTGCTATGTTGTTGGAATTAAATGACACAATATAGGTGATGTGGTTAGGGCTCCTGATATGTATTAACTGCTCTGTAAATGGCAGTTACCGTGACTGCAGCCAGGAGCTGTTCGCTATTTGCAACCTCCTATATATTTTTGGTCGTGGAGATCATTGGAGATTTGGTCCCCCTCAGGGCACCCAAGGCTGTCACTGAAACATGCTGGAGTGAGGTGACAAACGACATGGGCTTTACATCCTCCATCATCCTCTGCAATATCACTGAAGCAATGTCGACTTCGTCTCTACTGAGAGGGAAAAATTCACACTGCAAAACTGACATAGACAGAGGAATCTTTACAATCAGGGAGGAGGAAAAATTCAACTTCTCCATAATGAAGAGTAAATCATTTGTTTCAAAGTTTCTTCGTGCTCTGCTGAGAGAGACAAGAGCATCTACTGACAGTGCCCCACAAATACCTTAACACCGAAAAGAAAAGCATTAAAATGCTGATTCGTGAGGCATTATGTTTATCACTGTAACAAATACACATTTGGATTCACTGAAGCCTCTGGTCTAAAGGGCAGCCCATTCCACCCACAAAACGCAAAACGCCATGACCAGCAATGTTTTCAAGCATTATACTGTGAAAAGGAACACAGAGGCTTCTGCCCCACTCAGCGGCTGTGTAGAAGTTGCTGTTACACTTTGTAGCACAAGGGCTCTCCCAGCATTGAACCACGAAGGAGTCACAACACCACCAGCCTTAACAACTCCAACACAACCTCAGAACCACCCTCACTCTCCTCCATCAGGAGTCCCGTGCCCAACAAGGGGTGTCTACAAGTAGCCATTCAGTACCTTCCTGGAGATAGTTTTATACCCCGTTGTTGCTTTTCCTCCTGTGAAGGAGAAGAGGAGAAAGGAGAATGCTGAAAAACATTTTCTCTTCTGCATCACAATTTAAAATAAGAAAATGTAACCACTAGTTGTTGCTTTTTTTTTTATAATGGCAACGTTCAAATCTCTTCCATATCAATGACTAAGAGAAAAAAAAATCTTACTCCCCAAAATGACTCTTTCATAGAACATCAGGGTTAGTTTCTGAGTGGCACGTTTTAAAAACATTTAATCAGTGATCTGAATATATGTCAACACCTTCTGGCGGTGTGCTATAAAATGTGAACCTTGTCAACAGCAACAGAGAAAGGTGACACACTTGGGACACAGAGCTTTTATGCTGACACACAGTAATAATATAATTTTAAAATTTATCATCTGTTTAGCTGCAAGCAACAACAATTAATCTTTTTGACAATTCATACAATGCTTTAAATAACACCTGGGAAGAAAAACAAGACAGATCTCATTTTTTACTTTCATTGTCTTCCAGGGCTTCATATCTACGAATGCATAGAAAGACACACACAATAAATTTGTGATTAGGATTAAAATGTTAACAAAAAATATTTCCCTTGTCACCTCATGCCCCTCCTTGCCTCAGTTAATAAAATTACTTAACACGAGAACTGTAAGTGAGAGCAAGTCCCAGAGGAAGTGTGGGCCTCTGAGGGTTCATTTCTGTCACGTCAAATGACATTTTATTCCCAAATCATTTAACCTACGACTTTGCATGACTACTTATAGCTTCAACGGAATTCTGGTGGGGGCCCAGAAATGACATTAATCCCTCTACTAGAAACTCCATCAAGGCATGATGATCCTGAGCCCATCTGATAACAACAATTTAAAAAATATAGCCAGGCAAATTGCCTTCAAAACGCTCAGAAGCATGTGACTGTGTTGTACGGACTGGTGCTTTGGGTGCACTGAGAGGCTTCAGGAGATTGTGTTAGCATTAACATCCTTAACTAATCTATTTCCTACCAGACATTAAATCAAATGCATGATACCAAATACACTTGCTGACCCACTGCCCTGCTGACCTCAAGACTGAAAAGCCTGTGGGGTAAAGGAGGGGCAACCTCAGCACAAAAGAGGACCCAAGTGAGAGTAAATCACAAACTTACGAGGAAACAGAACGTGAAAGTTGGGGCAAACAACCCCACTGTCCATACACCTCTTCACAGCCTTCCAAGACTTCCAAGACCCTGATTGTACCCACTGTACAGAGAAGGAAACCAGAGTGCTGGCAATTACAACTCCAGGGTTCTGCAAACCTACATCCAAATCCCATGTGCTTTCTGTTGTCACACACGCTAAACATCAATTAAGACTCCAAAAGAAGAAAATAGCTCAAAGAGCTTGGCCAAATGGGATAAGGTGTTACAGTGCAATGGCCCATGGTTTGGGAAAGTACTGGCAGCAGAAAAATGTAGAAAAATATGAACTCTGTTACAAAATATAGAGAAGACAGGGTCAGAAGAAGACATAGATCATGGAATACAGGAATGGACATTTTTGAGAAAAAAAAACAGCAGAAGTTTGAGTACGTGTGGCTCTTTGTCTATATGGCCCTTTTTATTTCCTTCTTTTCTCATCTTTCTTTTCACCCTTGTCTTTTTCCTTCTTTGCCAGGTCTAGGCCTCGCAGGAAGTGATTAAATTGAGTTTTACCATGTGCCCTGCGCCTTGTATATTAGGACCTAAATAGTGGATTTTAATTCCAATAATTTTTCCTAACAAATAATCTCTATTAAATGGTTTTGGTCTCAGACTTCTATGTGCCCCATGACTTTGTGCAGATGTTTATTAGAAACAACTACAAAATCTTTTCAGAAAAGACTGCAGGGAAGAGCACGCCATTCTACATAGTATGTCAGACTTTCTCTAATGGACACACTGACTTAGGGACCATTACTCTAAATTTTTATTTTGGGCCTCTAAGCAAAACTTCATAAAGTCTTCCTTTATCTTTTGTTAATTATTAGTGAACTGATCCCTCACCAGGAAGGGACCCCAATGACATCCCTTCATGTCCAGGCTCTAAATGAGCTGCCTGTGTAGCATTTGAACTGCAACAGGAACTTTTAAATATGGGTACTTTATTTTAAAATTATAATTCTAGAACAAATTCAGGATCTGTGAGGGTACTTGTGGAATACCCACTATGGGGACCAGGACCTGAGACTGAGGACTTAGAAAATTTGCTGACATCTGTGCTCCTGATCTTCTGACTTCCTGTCCAGTTTCCTCTTGGTGCCTACATAATGTTTGGCCAACTTCCTGGCCCTAAAAAGTGTAAAAATTATTTTCCCACCGAGGAGTTCTTTCCCCCCAACTACCAAAGGGAGGAAAAAAATCCCCTATACTTAATTGATTGATACATAAATTTCCTTTTTAATTATACCAAGTATTAATATTCACGTCTCAGGCCTGAAACAGAACTCTCCAGCCAGTGGGAAAGGCACTGACGGCTATAGCACATACGCAGGAGAACAACTCTTAAAACGTGTTTAATTACAGGGAGCCCCTCACAGCATGGAACCAGAGCACAGGGATCTCAGAAAGCAATTTTCCATTTAGACTGTGCTCCTCAGCTAATTAAAAAACCAAACGGGCCAGCAGTCTGGACAGGGAGACAATGAACACCCCACACGTTACAACACAGGTAAAGGTATGTGTGAGCCTAAATGGAAATGAAAGCTGCGGGAACCCAAATGTGAAAAGCAGCCATTTATAGCAGTGGCCCTGACGGATGGGTAAGTGCCTGGCTGGCGAATGACACGCTGCCCTCTCACTTCGTGGCTGAAACATGGAAACACTCTGGCCATCTGTTGTCTGCAGAGATCTCCAACTCAGAGCACAAGAAAAATGCCTGCTTTGGTTGCAGCTGTAATGCACATGCTTACAGCTGATGGGTGTTCTTCATGCTGCCAACATTTCAGGCTTGAGCCCTCAATGACTGATCTTTTCTCCCCGACTGTTCCATCAGATTTCCCAGGTTTTTACAGGTATCTGTTTGTTTTGGGGGTGCAAGACATAGAAGGGATGGGGAATGCAGAGTGGTCACTGACCTTCAAATGAGTTCAGCTCTACTGTGACTACCGAAATGCCTCATGGATGGAGGAAGGAGGTTCCAGCGATTTGGTGCAGGTTTTCGCCAACTAGAAATCCTGCTTAGCTTCCTTCCATTTCCAGTTTATTGCATTAACATTTCTTTTGTACTGGCTGCTGCTGGGAAGCTATTGTAAATTTGGGCAATTACGACTTTTGTTCCATCTGCCCCTCCCCTCCTTGGTACTGTAACATCAAAGGTGGCCAATTCTGTAGAGGCCACTCTGTCTCTTAAATCCAACCTGAAATAGATGTTATTAGAAATCAGAGGCTCTGAGTGAAAGGCAGCAGAATAAATCATAAAGATGCTGCTCCAGCCTTCTGAGAAAATCTTAAAATAAGCTCTCTTAAAACTCCTGCACAATGCTCCCAAGTCAAAGCCTAGATAGGCGTTTTAGGGCCTCCTTGTCCAAATCCCCTGAAAGTAGGTATATGAACCATGTCAAGCAGGGGGCGTGCCCCCAAATGCTGGGGTGTCCACCAGCCCTGCCTCTGTCTGGGGTTTAGTGGTGCTTAAAATAATCTCTCTTAAAGTATCTGCATAAACCACAGTGGGTCCTAACTGCTGCTGTGGGGATGAGGCAGCCTGGAGAAATCCTAAGATCCGGGGAAAGGCCCTGCTGCAGATAAGGAAGGTCAGCAACCAGCTGGCAAGCTCAGTGGACAATACGGAGCAGCTTCTATTCCTGACAAGCTGTCACTTGTTACAGGGAAGAGAGAAACAGAGAGGGAGAGTGTCTCAGGGGTGCTGGGGATTTCACAGGCAATAGGACATTGCATTGGTCAGCTCCATTCTCAACAACTTTCTGAGAGCATATTATACACCATGGCGGGAGCCGGGCTAGAGAAGGGAAAGGGTTCAAAGATGAAAAAGGACAACCCCTGTCTCAAGAAACTTAAACCTTAGTGCAAGAGACAGGCCAAATGATAATGGACTATAAATTGCTTCATAATTAGTTTGACAATATAGGCACAAAATGCTATGTGTCCCAGTTCTTTGAAATGTTAAACACGGAAGTGCCCTGTAACCCGGCAATTCCACTCTTAGGTATGCCCAAAAGAAATGAAAACATAAAAAAAAAAAAAAAGAAAAAAGAAATGAAAACATATATCTACAATGTACACTAATGTTCATAGCATTATTCATAATAGCCAAAATATAGAGACAACCCAAATGTCCACGATGGATGAATGAATGGATAAAATGTGGTATATTTCTACAATGCGACATAATTTGGTCATAAAAAGGAATGAAGTAGTGATCCATGTACAGCAATGATGAACTTTGAAAGCATTACACTAAGTGAAAGAAGCCAGACACAAAAGGGCACAATTATACAATTACATTTATATGAAATGTCCAGAACAGACAAATCTATAGATTCAGAAAGTAGATCAGCGTTGCCAGGGGAAGGGAAGAGGGGAATATGGGGAATAACTGCTAATGGGCATGGAGTTTCTTTCTGGGGTGAGGAAAATGTTCTGGAATTAGTAGTGATCATTGTACAACTTTATGAATAGACTAAAAAATTTTGAATTGTACACTTTAAGAAGGTAAATGTTGGGGCACCTGGGTGGCTCAGTCAATTAAGCATCTGCCTTTGGCTCAAGTCATGATCTCGGGGTCCTGGGACTGAGCCCCCCAAGGAGCTCCCCACTCAGCAGGGAGTCTACTCCCTCTCCCTGTGCCCCTCCCCCCTGCTCATGCACATGTGCTCTCTCTCTCAAATAAATAAATCAAATCTTAAAAAAAAAGAAGGTGAATGTTATGGTATTTTAATTGAATGATATCTCAATTAAAACTACTATTTAAAACTGCTATTGGAGGAGCACCTGGGTGGCTCAGTTGGTTAAGTATCAAACTCTTGATTTCGACTCAGGTCATGATCTCACGGTCATGAGGTCAAACCTAGTGACAGGCTCCCTACTTAGCAGGGAGTCTGTTTGAGGGCTCTCTCTCTCTCCTTCTGCCCCCCCCCCGCTCTCTCTCGCTTGCTCTCACTCACTCACTCTCTCTCAAATAAATAAATAAAATCTTGAAAAAAAGTTAAAAAAAAAAACAACTGCTATGGGAGGAGAGGGTTGGGAGTAATTGTGACTCAGGGAATAAGCGTGTTATATATATGGCATCCCTCCTTGTATTAAGAATATGATGAGGGTCAGGGTGCCTGGGTGGTTCAGTCGGTTGGGCATTTGCCTTTGTCTCAGGTCATGATCTCAGGGTCCTGGGATGGAGCCCTGCACTGGGCTCCCTGCTCAGCGGGCAGTCTGCCTCTCCCTCTAACCCTCTCCCCTGCTTGTGCTCTCTCTCTCTCAATCTCTCTTTCAAATAAACAAATAAAATCTTAAAAAAAAAATGGTGAGGATTCTAAGCACTTTCTTAAAATGAAAGAATGAATGAATAAAGAAAATAAACAAATCACTCGATTCATTGCTCACCTCAATACCGCCTGGACATGAAGGATAGACACTGAGTTCCCACATTCTGAAACAGTTATTACTCCCTACAGTCCATACAAATAGCATTCTAAAAACTTACGGGCTTAAAGCTCTGTGCAGCAGTGTGGGTTTCAGGTTTTGAAGATTTGAGAAACACCTGTTGTGTTCCCACCACCCCCAGGGATGTGTGTGACCATCACCTGGGTGTGTGTACTTATTTGTCCTTCAAGCGATTTGGGAGCAGTGACTAAAAACGTTTTATCTCTATATCCCTAGAACCAGCAGCACACAGACGGGACTCAACAGGTGACGAAGGAAGGAAGGAAGGAAGGAAGGAAGGAAGGAAGGAAGGAAGGAGGAAGTCAGTCACTATTTGCTTACAATGAGCTTCTAGCCTCATTCTTCAAGCTTTTGTTTTTTTTATTTTTTTTAAGATTTTATTTTTTTTAAGTAATCTCTACACCCAATGTGGGGCTTGAACTCACAACTCAAAGATGAAGAGTCGCATGCTCTACTGACTGAGCCAGCCAGGTGCCCCTCTTCAAGCCTCCTCATTTATCCATTTTCTAATCAGGAGGTGTTAATATACGAAGAAAAAATTCTGGGAGTGCTTGGGTGGCTCAGTCAGTTGAGCGTCTGCTTTGGCTCAGGTCATGATCCCGGGGTCCTGGGATTGAGCCCCAAGGCGTGCTCCCTGCTCAGCGGGGAGCCTGCTTCTCCCTCTGCCCCTCCCCCTGCTTGTGCTTGCTCTTTCTCTCCGTCAAATAAATAAATAAAATCTTAAAAAAAAGAAAAAAGAAAAGTTTTTGGTATTCTAGTGTCATTTTTACAAGTCAAATTGGTCAAACACTGGCAATTTCCTATGGTTCAGTCTAATACACAGTCACAAAAAAGAATATCATTTTGACCCTGTTTCATTACACAAGATACATTTTAAACTTGGGGCTTTGAAAGCTCCTTCAGGGACCACCAACTGAGAGGTAAGGGGGAGGGTTTCTGATCCCCAATGAACTCCTCCAAAAAACATAAGTCAGAGTTTCTATAGAAGAGTTGGTTTGAGGGGCGTCTGGGTGGCTCAGTCATTAAGCGTCTGTCTTCGGCTCAGGTCGTGATCCCAGGGTCCTGAAATGGAGCCCCGCATCAGGCTCCCTGCTCTGCTGGAAGCCTGCTTCTCCCTCTCCCACTCCCCCTGCTTGTGTTCCTTCTCTCGCTGTGTCTCTCTCTGTCAAGTAAATAAATAAAATCTTAAAAAAAAAAAATGGTCAAGGAATTTTCTTTTGGTCAAGGAATCAATGCTTAAGGTTTTTACTTACAGTTCATTTGAAAACCAAAGTGTTTTACAAATTTTCATGCCATCTACCATCAGGACATCTAGAACCAGCTACAGAAGAGGCTACCATGTTGGAAATTTTGCATGGGGCAGTGGGTTAGAAACTCAAAGCAACAATCCAAGAGTTAGTCAGGAAAAACACTAAATCCAGAGAGTACTTATTAACCCAAGCCTTTCTGCATAGTGTCTATACCACCCTGCTGCCTCTAACCAAACAGGACACTAGGTCTCCATAGGACAGCAAGCTTTTGTTGAAGTAGGAGGCTGACAGCTATTTGTGATGAGGGGTTTTTGTTTATTTGTTTGTCATTCAAATAACTTTCCCCCTGAGGAAATTCAAAGGGAAAATGTCAGAAGTCTGTGATTAATGATTTTTAAAATAGCTGGGATCCTCCCTGTTGGAAAGTATGTATTGAAAGGGAATCTACCCTACTAAATATTAGATTCTCATAAGTTTGATATTAATTATTTCAAAAGAGTTGTGCTTTTGAGTCCGATAAGTGACAGGAGGGTCTAAGTATCAACATCCTGTTCGGTAACATTCTCAAATCATAATGATAAACAGAACTGGAACACTGATGATGTGACCAACTGGTGACGGGGAGTCGTCCAGTTCTCTTATCCCCCAAGCTGTGCAGTATTAATGTGCTTCCTAAAACAGTGTTAAAATTAAAAAAGAAAAAAGTACATGCTGTTGGGGACGGGGATAAGGTAGTGATGGGGGGAAGGGCGGGGGGGGGAGGTTAAGGGAAGATTCCAGAAAGAAAAACCTACACCAAAAACTACCTCCTTTTTCTTTTTTTAAGGTTCCTTTTATTCGGCTCTTAAAGCAAAGGCAGAAGCTGAAAACATTCCATGTAAATAAACAGCAAAGACCTCCAAATGCTTAGCGGACCAGAACACCGGAAAGCGCTTGCTTGGTACCGCCAGGCATGACCGGCTTTAGTGGATTTAACAATAAAAAAGAAGATGGCGCCAAATAACCAAACTACACGCAACTTTCCCTTCTAGCAAGAAAAGTGGATAAAACTTTCCACTGGGTGTGGGGGGAGGGTCTAGTGAGATAAAATGCTACTTAACACAACAATGTGAATAGCATTTAGGCCACATGCAAATTTCATCCACAGAGCTTGCAAATGGAATGCAATTTACTGCTTAGAGGATGTAACCTATTTGAATCTAGAGAGCTAATTAATAAAACAGTCTAAAACAGAATACAGAGTTAATTGCCATCCCCCTCCTGGTCTATTTCAACTTGGTTCTTTATACTTGCTGTTAAACAAAATTCCAAATATTGTTATAGCAATCATGTTTCAGTTATCTTAAGAAAAGGCAAGTTAGGTTTCGATCAAATTTAAGTCTCTTTTAAAAACACTTGAAAAATTGAATCTGCTTTTCACCTCAGAGCTTGTCCTGTGATGGATAAAAATTTCAACTATAAAGGTTTCAAGTCAGGTCGCACCTAGGAAGTAAGAGTAAATAAATGTGACTGTTCAGTAAATAGTGCTAGATTTTTTTTTTTTGCAATTACTAAGGTTGAAATAATTGAGTACAATCTTCAAAAACCATACTCTCATTTATAGATACAGTTGGGCACATGAGATGTGAAACCTACTCCTTCCTTGCTGTGAGTCATGGAATTAAAGATAGCACTGATTTTTATCTCCAATTTTCCTCTTGACTTTTTCTTCCCTTAAGCATACCTGCACTAAATAATTTTTGTTTTTCACTGATAACAAGAGAAGTTTGAGCCAGATTATTTCCTTTGGGCCAACCTGTCAATGATTACAAGGATACTTTTTCCAAAAGATCCTGCAAATAGTGTACCCAATAGGCTCATTCTCGATCCTATTTCCCCTTGAAGCTTGCTGAAGGAAAGCGTGATGCTTCTCCCTTCTGTCTTGGTATACGTGCTTCGTGCTTCTGGAATCCTGAAATTGATTATGAACTGTGGCCATTTTCCAATAACTAGGCTTAAAATGTCAAAGACTCTAAGAGGTTTTTGAGTGTAAGAAGACATTTTATGGGGGTGCCTGGGTGGCTCAGTCGGTCGGCTCAGGTCATGATCCCAGGGTCCTGGGCAGCGGGAGCCTGCTTCTCCCTCTCCTCCCCCGTTCATGCTCTCTCTTTGCTATCTCTGTCGCTATCTCTGCCTCTCTCTCTCTCTCTCTCAAATAAATAAAATCTTAGAAGAAGAAGAAGAAGACGACGACGACATTTTAAGAATTGTATTAAGCCCCAAGGACTAGATCCTGGGAACCCTACATTTCAGCCACAGAATAATTTCTAAGAATGGGAGGGGCAATGTCTGGGGTGTGAGGCTTATTTTATGGTGAGTCCTTCAAAACCTGAGTGGTTAAACCTGGAGAATGCAGGTCTTCCCCTGGCCACAGTCCCAAAGGTGCATCTATATACCACTGGCTTTTGTCAAGATGGATCATGGTGTTGAATAATTTCAGGAAAGCAACTCATATGCCAAAATATGATTGCCAAGATATTTGGAATAATGCGATTTAGCACTTCATGTAATTGTACTTTCTGACTTTACAAATAAGGAAAACAGTTGCCTCCTGACCATTGGAGCTTTTGTTTTATGCTGTAATTCCTGGAACAGCTATATTCCCTACCCTTTAAGGCCCTGTAAAAGCTGGAAGAGATACAATGCGCACACTTCTCTCTAAGTCACCACCTTCTCACTCTCCATTCACATGTTATTCTTCTAGCAATGACAAATTGGTACACTAAAAAATACGTGACTAAAGAAAAACCAAAGGAATGATATCATTAGCACATGCTAATTCAGATAAAGATATAATGCTTAAAAAGTCCAACTTGTCATATGTAAAATTATTTTAATGACATATTCAAGAACCTGAAGATTATGCCTCCAAGAAGGCAATACATTTAAGGCAATCCTACAAAGTATATGAAATCACAGACTGTCATATCTTGTAACTATTTTAATTTTAAAAGCTCAGTTTACAAATATATACCAATATTTTTCTCACTTTTAATCACTCCCCCACTGTTTCAGCATAAGAGCTAAAATAACCTAAAACGGCCCCCTAAAACACACACAGCAAGTCTGTTACACAGATCTAGAAAACAAAAAATGTATGAAGGAAAGGATTTTTAAAATAATCTGAAACCGAGTAGCAAAAAAAATGTGTATGGATTCTAGGTTTTAGCTACTAATAAAAAAATTTTCCTGAGAAAATTGTACTTTAAAGCAACTCTAAATGAAAATGCATATAATTAAGGGAAAGACCATTGCTTCAAACAGATTGACTGTCTTTAACAAGTTTCTCTCTTCCGAGCTACTCAGATATGCTATATTTCCTAATTATCACCTTTTAAGGGCCATCTGGGCCCATTCCTCCCCATCAGGGGGCAATTCCATTTGCATTGTTCCTGGGTTGAGTCATGATCAAGTAGTCTGGTGGTAAAGTTCATTAGAAATTAGAACAGAAGCATTCAACCCAACACAGTAAACCAAGTATCTGATACTCAGGCACCCACAGGAGAGATGCTAAGCACTTCTACACATTCTCACATAACCAACAAGTCTTCCATGTGCATTTTATCAACTGCTTAAAGAAACATTCAGCCTAGTCCCTGACCAGGTATGAAATGAAAATTTGATTAAGTCTCCTCATACTGCAAAATATTTCTCAATTAAGGCAACATAACTATAGTCCCTTATGCCTTTTCGTTCAAAAGTCTATTAAAAACCCTTTAATGATTCCCTCATTTAGCCTACCATTCACTAGCAGTATACTACTTCCTTCCTGTAGAGAACACACAAGAATTATCCTAATTGTATTTTCTGTGAAATGAATGCACATTACAGAGAAAGCGTATCCAACCCACAGACCGACGCTGACGGGTATAGGTTCCAAAGAGCATTCCCTTTTGTCCTCATCAATAGATCATCCTATACATTCACACGCTCTTTACAAACATGTTTGTGAGTCAAAGGCAGACTTGGCCCCTAAATATGCTAGATGGTTTAGGCAGCTTGCCCTTCAGCAGGGCTGATTGGAAAAGGCATGGCTAATTCAAGGCAGCCGTATATAAGAGTTCCTGCTTCATACCTCGTAAGGTCTGATACATAAAACTCAGGAAATAGTTACCTGCTTCATCTTGCAATTTCTGAGCCTAACTTGCAATGGCCATCTTAATCTGAAATGCCAGCCTATTGAGATCAGGAAGGAGCGCTCCCCGCTGAGACCCACAGCCTCATCGAGCTACACCTTAGTCTTGCAAATGAAGACAGCTGCAGCAGGCCCTAATCTATGCAAGGCAGGTGTAGCCCTGGGGCTCTCTGCAAGTGACCCTAGGAGTTCTTAGGGCTGTGAAGTTAAGAAGCTACTGTCATAAAAAGAACGATTTCATAGCCTCTCATTATTGAGGTTACTATGCTTTTTAAAGGAACAATGGCTTATTTCCTCCCATTTGTACCTTGATATTCTCCCCTGCCTTTCTGAAATTCCCTTATTTAGACAGTCCCTAATTCTGACCCCAGCTGGGACACTTCCAATCAGTGGCATAGCTCACACCTAACTGATGATATTTGCTCAACGCTATGTTGAAAAATTGGTTCTACATCAAATTCTCCATTTTTTTTAAAGATTTTATTTACTTATTTGAGAGACAGAGAGATCGCGAGCGAGAGAGAGAGCACAAGCAGGGAGAGAGGGAGAAACAGGCTCCCTGCGAGCAGGAAGCCCGACACAGCGCTCGATCCCAGGACCCTGAGATCATGACCTGAGCCAAAGGCAGACGCTTAACCGCCTGAGCCACCCAGGCACCCCTCAAGTTCTCCAGTTTTAGAAAACCTATACTACTATTCAGACATTAGCAGAGATTTCAGGAGAAAACCATGCCTATAGGATCTTCCCGAGATAATGAATAAAAATAATTCAATACTCCTTAGTAAAAGATCTATAGCAAAACAGTACCACTGAAACTGAGCCAACAATAATTAACTCAAGAAGTAGGCACCGAGTCCCCCACTTCCTCTCTCATCCTCCTCCCCTCTGAATGTGTTGAAACAAATATATCTATGTCGGAGCCAGTTCCTAGTCTCCAGTGTCTCCCAAAGGGCCAAGGAAACAGAACTCCAGAGATGTTTCTGGCCTAAGAGGAATTAGAGTGCACCCTGAGTCCTTGGCTGGGTCACCAGCAAGGCCACCAACTGATTCCATGCCAACCTGTGAGCTGAGCATATGTGTAAGGTTCCAGGCAGAGAGGGAACTCAGCAAACCTTAACGCTTACCCCTGGGAAGATCCCTCTATCTGACGGAGGGAAGTTTTGCTCGGATGATACTTAAATTATATAGACTTCAGCAGAAGAGGGAGTTGCAAACCCAAAGCCTTGTATGTGGTTATACTGGAAGTTTATCAGTAAATGTCATTTTGTTTTTAATGGCATTACTTTAAGGCATACTTTAAAAACCTGGGAGCTGATATATTAATTTTGAAATAAAGGTAATAAATATTTTTAAACATTTGGATTTTCTTAAAGAATTATTTTAGGGGCACCTGGGTGGCCCAGCTGGTTGGGTATCTGGCTCTTGGTTTGGACTTAGGTTGTGATCTCAGGTTGTGATCTCAGGGTTTTGAGCCCTGCATCAGGCTCCATGCTAAGTGCAGAGTCTACTTAGGATTCCCTCTCCCTCTGCACGAACCTCCCACCCCGCCCCTGGGCGCTAGTTCTCTCTCTCTCAGATAAATTTTATTTATTTATCTGAGAGAGAGAGAATGAAAGAGAGAGAGCACAAGATGGGGGAGGGTCAGAGGGAGAAGCAGACTCTCTGCTGAACAGGGAGCCAGCCCGATGCGGGGCTTGATCCCGGGACTCCAGGATCATGACCTGAGCCGAAGGCAGTTGCTTAACCAACTGAGCCACCCAGGTGCCCCAATAAATAAATCTTTAAAAAAATTTTTAAGAATCATTTTAGAACTTATTTTTTAGTGGTCCTATATATTTTCTTCCCTTTTACTTTTGAAATACACATAATAGGCATTTTTTCAATTCCTATAGAACTGTTGAGTTTTTATAAAAGTATAAAATTTGAAACAAGTGCAGAAAGCCTGTAAATGTACCAGAAATACCAGGCTACACTTCCATACCCATTACTTCTAACAATTTCACAAGAAGGAGCACATTTTCATGAGTTGTGTGATGTTTTAGCAACAAGACTCCTATGGGCTTTAATGGAAGTCACACAGCTAAAACTCCATGCACCACTTTGAAAATTTAAGAGTAATTGCTAAGTCCCCCTTAGAGGGTCATAGAAATATTAAAAACCGAAGTATTTTGCTAAGAACTCCAATTATGCCTGAAGGCTTACATCAGATTTTATAAAATGATTGGTCACATATATAATGT
Organism: Callorhinus ursinus; assembly: GCF_003265705.2. Taxonomy (NCBI): domain Eukaryota; kingdom Metazoa; phylum Chordata; class Mammalia; order Carnivora; family Otariidae; genus Callorhinus; species Callorhinus ursinus. The sequence continues at coordinate 6,822,697 of NW_027397069.1, forward strand.
ACTCTAATACTGTTTTATTGGCTGGTTGTTTTCTTTATAAAAGAGTGTCTTTGTGAAATCCTGTCTGAAAGGGAACATACAATACAGTGAACTTTAGTTCTAATGTTCACTTAAGGCCATGGCTCAATCTTACAGGGGAGGTGTATGTAAGAAATAGATGGATTTGAGAACATTTTATCTTGTTATTTGTAGACTCGGAGGGGATCATTTAGTTCTCTGTTCCATCAGGCTGGTGGATTTTTTTTTTAAGATTTTATTTATTTATTTGAGAGAGAGAGAATGAGAGATAGAGAGCACGAGAGGGAAGAGGGTCAGAGGGAGAAGCAGACTCCCTGCTGAGCAGGGAGCCCGATGTGGGACTCGATCCCAGGACTCCAGGATCATGAACTGAGCTGAAGGCAGTCGCTTAACCAACTGAGCCACCCAGGCGCCCCAGGCTGGTGGATTTTGAGGAAATACATTAAACTGTTGAACATAACCAATCCACCCTGGTGAACATTCTTCCAAGAATCCGTTTTGACTAGCTGAGCCAGTACAACTGACCCTCTGCGTGTGATGAAGTGGCAGGCTTTGTCTGAGAATCCCCATCACAGTGAACCTCTGATTTCTTTTCAGAATATGCACAAAAAGGTTTATTAATTTGAGGGAAAAACCCAGCATTTCCACTTTAATTTTTTTAAAGAAATTTTGTTTTATTTATTTATTTTTTAAAATATTTTATTTATTTATTTGACAGAGAGAGACACAGCGAGAGAGGGAACATAAGCAGGGGGAGTGGGAGAGGGAGAAGCAGGCTTCCCGCTGATCAGGGAGCCCGATGCGGGGCTCAATCCCAGGACCCTGGGATCATGACCGAGCTGAAGGCAGATGCTTAACGACTGAGCCACCCAGGCACCCCAGAAATTTTAAATAATTTCAAACTAACAGAAAAGCTGCAAGGATAGCACAAAAAAATTCCTGAATACCCCTTACCCAGATTTGCCAATTGTTAACATTTTTTCACATTTGCTTTATCGTTACTGCCCTCTATTGATTGATTGATGTTCATATATTATGTATATACTTTTTCTTCTGAACCATTTGTAAATTGTATTCATTGTGCTCCTTTACCCCTAAATACTTCCCTAAACCAAGGATACTCTCCTACACAACTGCACTAAAATGATCAAAATCAGGAAATAGAATAGAGATACAATGCTGTTGTCTATTCTGTAGTCCTTATTGAAATTTCATCAATTGTCCCAATAATGTGATTTATGTCCATTTTTTTCTGACCCAATCCCAAATCACTAACTGCGTTTAGTTTTCATGGCTCTTCAGATTCAGTAAATTGCAATACTACATATTTTTTTTAAGATTTTATTTATTTATTTGACAGAGAGAGACAGCGAGAGAGGGAACACAAGCAGGGGGAGTGGGAGAGGGAGAAGCAGGCTTCCCATGGCGTAGGGAGCCTGATGTGAGGCTCAATCCCAGGACCCTGGGATCATGACCTGAGCCGAAGGCAGACGCCTAACGACTGAGCCACCCAGGCGCCCTGCAATACTACATATTTCTTAAAGAGATTGTTTGCAAATGACTCCTCTCATAATCTGATATTATGGCTCTGGTCAAAAATAATCACAAGGGGAAAAATAAAATTTATTTTTAAAAAGTAGTTATTTTTTTCTTTCTTTAATGGGATAAGAAAGAGCATTTAGGAGAGGCACAGTAAAACATCATGAAAAATGTGATGCATTTTCACAACTGAGCTATTTATTTGGTTCAAGCCTGATGCAAATATAACTAAGGTTTCAGGCTAGGGAGAGAAACACAAGAGGTCTGTTGTGAGGCCACAGACTAGACCCTTGATCTCAGAGGCTGTATCATGTCTGTGCTAGTCAGAGGAAAGACTAGGTACGGGGCAAAGGCATTCCCGTAGGTGCAGTGAGTAGCACTTGAAAACACACCCTAAATTCCTACTCTACCCTGGTGAAATCATCATCATTCAATGAAGGAAACACATTGGATCCCTCAGGATCTTACTTAGGTATAAAACAAACAAGCTTTTCTACTAATCCTAACAAACTCTAGGTTTTGGATTAGGGGGTGAGAGATTTGGTCTGTGAGCCGACCAGTTCTTGGTAATTATTTTTGGGAGCCTTTTTATAAGACTTGGTCAACTTAGGCACCATTCTTTTATTCGAATACAACAGGAATATCAGTCAAGCAATTGCTCTGCTAACCCCACTAATGCCATTTCATCAGACTATGTTATTTACCTTCTAAATTGATTCACAAAACATTTTACATGGGATCTATGATATGGGAATACATTTTTACAGAAAGGTGCACTGCATCCTTCGAGACTTGCAGGCATGAGCACCGAGAAGTACAATGGGTGCTCTAGAAATCAAAGATGGTATCACATATTCTCTTGTGAATGTGTGCAGGAAGACATTGTTTTTAAAGAATACCCCTCCGTTTGCTGTCATAGGCATTGCCATTGTGAAATTCTCCCATTAGTAGGCCAACTTCAAGCCACCATTACCCATGAAAATAAAGCTACTTTATAGCAGTTTGCTTTCAGCCAAAGTCATGAATGCAAAAGTTTCTAGCACAAATACTGAAAAATGCAAATTGAGCATCCTAAATTTTTTTAAAAAAAGATATTATTTATTTATTTGACAGAGACAGACAAAGCAAGAGAAGGAACACAAGCAGGGGGCGTGGGAGAGGGAGAAGCAGGCTTCCCGCTGAGCAGGAAGCCTGATGCGGGGTTTGATCCCAGGAGCCTGGGATCATGACCCGAGCCGAAGGCAGATACTTAACGACTGAGCCACCCAGGCGCCCTGAGAATCCTAAATTTTTATATTAACTCTTGCCCCACTAATAAAACATGGCCATTTAGGTATTGTTATTTAGGTTCTAAGTATACACACTGGACAGTAGTCACACTGCTCTTTAAAAAATGCTGTTTCTGGGGTGCCTGGGTGGCTCAGTCATTAAGCGTCTCCCTTCAGCTCAGGTCATGATCCCAGAGTCCTGGGATCGAGCCCCGCATGGGGCCCCCTGCTCTGCGGCTCCACGGGAAGCCTGCTTCTCCCTCTCCCACTCCCCCTGCTTGTGTTCCCTCTCTTGCTGTGTCTCTCTCTGTCAAATAAATAAATAAAATCTTAAAAAAAAATACTGTTTCTCACACCAGGACCTGGTTGGCCAAATATTTTCTTTGGATGAAGTTTAACAATGGGCACCTGGAAATCTAAGGGCAGCTGCTGGATTCTGCATCTAGTTAATGGCCAGAGGAATCCATAGATACGCCTTTCTTCCCATTTCTAGCAGCTATTTCCCTCACTCTACCCGCTCCGTTTTGGAAAGAGAAAAAAATATGGTTTATATAAAGTGGGTTGTGGTTACTCATTATGTGACACTTGGACAGATGTGTCATTTGAAGACATAATAGGTCTGTGTTTCACCACCCCCTACACAATTATTCAGATCACCATCTAAGGACCTATAAGAGTGATTCAAAAGGTAAAATCAAAGTCCCAGCACAGTGCACATCTGAGTAATACTCTGCTAAACAGAAGCACAAATCTGCCAAGTGACGAAGATGTAAGCAGAATACCCCAAAAGGCCACAGCATTAAAGATGAGGTTGGGGACATGAAAGACCATTTCTTGAGGCCTAAAGAAAGTTCAAGTGTCCTTTTCTAACATGTATCCAGAGCAGAGTTTAGTTAACTGTACAATTTAGGTCACAAGGCTTTCTCTAAGGAACAGTCTATCAGCAATATAAGCAGCTGAAATATTCTGAATGACAAAACCCAATTTGCTGCACACATGCTCAGTTTTTCACTGCATGGAGCAAGGATCCAGTACATACTAGATCCTCATCAGATGTCTGTGAGAAACATGCTAAGAAAATTCTCCTGTACTTTCTGTTTTGAAAGAGTTAATCTATGTGAAAATATCAGGAGAGTAAAATATTTCACACTAACTCCTGCCACCTACCTTTTCTCTAATTATACAAAAGATGATTGTAACAAACCCGCTCTGGTAGTGTCCTAAAACAAAAAAGATAATACTATCCTAATTTTAGTTTTGTCGTAGAAAAGGCAAATTGGTGCATAATTAACAATTTGTTGGTGCAAATACATCTGCATCTTTTAATTGGTGTTAATTAGATTAGGACTAAAATTTCTTTAATCCTCTATCTTGCCTTTTTTGATGCAAACTAATTTTCTCAGCTGGATGTCAAAGTTTCCCATTAATTACACTTTTCTAACAGGAGCGTCTTCAACCAGGGAGAATCAAACATATAGAGAACAGCAGTTTTCAGAAGGACTAGGGACCAACCTTTTGGGGAAAATAATGTGAGAACTGACACCTGGGAGATAACGAGTGAATTCACCCAAATTCACTGGTGAAGCAGGACTACCACAATTAGCAAATCAGGGACTGTCCGGTACTTGAGAGCCTCCAGCATTTGCTAGCTGTAAATAACACTCTGAAATGTAACTCTGCCACACAGTACAGATGTTAGAGCAGACTTTCTGAAACAACAATGACAAAATGTTTAGCCTTACAGTTAAGAAGATAACCTGCTTTTAAATCCCAAGAATAACAATATGCTGCCTTTTAATTCTATCACCTAGGAGCCATTCAAAATACTCAATATACCCACTTCCCCTGGAAAGCAAATGCAAATGTAAACGATCCTAGGTGAACTAAGTTCCACGTTTCATATGGTTTTCTCCAAATATTGTAACTCTTCTACAATTGTTGACATGTTACGGGGAAAAGACACAAAATATATTCAATATCTTTTATGGCAAGGTGACCCAAAATAAAATTTTATATAGTCAAAAGGATTTTTGATAGTTCTTTATCCATCTCTTTCCTCTCAGTATGCAGCATTGATGATTGAAACCTGATGTGTACTGCAAAAAAAGGCTATAAAACATTTTATGTACAAATAAAACAGTAGCCATTAAGTTTTGCTATGATGTCTGAGTAGATATTCAGCATGAAAACATGATAAAACAACTGTAAACTGATTGTGATCAAATGTAATTACAATGACTTGTCTCCAATGAATGACATGAACTAAACATAGTCACAGACTTCTCCAAAATTACTTTGGGCAAAGAACCAAGAGAACACTATATCCTTTCTTCACTAAAGGCATTTTGCCAAATAAATTGCAAACATACAAGCTTTAATAACCACAGCCAAAAAAGCACTTGGGAACTCATTATGGAAATGTTTAAAACCACACACACACACACACACACACACGTGATCATATTTGATAAAACTCTTTCATATTAATACAATTCCACTGAAAAAGCTATGTTTGAGATTTCTAATTGGTCCTCCCCAGAAGTAAATCCAAAGACTGATAGGCAATTACAAGTAGTTGTTTTTTTCTCAAAGTTAATGTATTTGGCTGCCTTTCCTGGCTTCTTTATTTTGGAGATGCTGTAAGAAAATCTACTTGAAAATTTTATGTAGCTAGAAGTAAACAATGACCTAGATTCTGAAATAACCTTATATTTTCAGTAAGCCAATGGCAGGTGGATTCTCTCCTTCATTCTCTGCCCTCTTTGATGCAGCCTACTATATAGCATTATGCTCAAAAACAGAACAAAGAGAAATATCCATTCATTTAGCACTGCAGTACCTCAACAGTAACTATGGCTAAAATAGCTCTAGAAATGTAGGGATCTGGGAAAGAAAAAAGGACTACAGGTGCTCTAGGTCCCACTTTTCAACTTTGTCTCATTTTTTTTTTACCTCTAGCCCTGAAATTGTGATAACATTGATAGAGGCTATTTGGTAATATTAACAGGAAAGTAGAAATCTAATTCCACTCCTAAGTATATACCCTAGAAAACATATGTCCACACAAAAACTTGTATACAAATGTTCATAACAGTGTTACAATGACTAAAATGCAGAAACAACCCAAATGTCCATCAACTGATCATCCATACAAGGAAACAAAAAGAAATAAAGTACTGGGGTGCCTGGGTGGCTCAGTCGCTAAGTGTCTGCCTTCAGCTGAGCTCATGATCCCAGGGTCCTGGGATCGAGCCCCACGTCGGGCTCCCTGCTCAGCAGGAAGCCTGCTTCTCCCTCTCCTACTCCCCCTGCTTGTGTTCCCTCTCTCGCTCTCTCTCTCTAATAAGTAAATAAATAAATCTTTTGAAAGAAAAAAAAGAAAGTACTGAGGCATGCTAGAACATGGATGAACCTTGAAAACATTATGCTAAGGGAAAGACATCAGTCACAAAAGACCACATTTTATGATTCCATTTCTATGAAATATCCAGAATAGGCAAATACATAGAAACAGAAAATAGATTAGTGGATGCCTAGGCGTGGAGAGTTTGCAGAGCAATGACTGCTAATAGGAATGATGTTTCTTTTAGGGGTGATGAAAATGTTGTAAAATCAACAGTGGTAATGGTCACACAACTCTGTAAATAGACTAAAAACCATTGAATTGCACACTGTAAGTGGGTAAACTATATGATATATAAATTGCATTTCAATAAAGTTGTTACACATGTATTTTTAAAAGTACAGATCCCATACATTTTTGGTCCTTTTAATGTATGTTTCAGTAGAAGCATATACAGTATTTACAGAAGTAAATACAGTATTATTTAAAATTTCTCCTCCTCTGAAGAGGAAGTAAAAACCCATACCTCCTCCAAATCTGCTCTTGTTGAGGCCACCAATGACCTCCATGTTGCTAAGTGTATTAGCTAATTCTCAGTTCCCAAATTACTTGACCTACCAACACCATGTAGCATAAACACCACCCCCACCCATCTTGATATATTGTGTTCACCTGATTTCCAAGACACACACTCCTTAGTTATAATCCTCTCTTTACTGCTTGCTATTTCTCCATCTCCTTTGCTGGATCTTCCCTCCCACTTTCCCCCCACCCTGTCCCTTAATGTTGGGAGTGTCCCACAGTCAGCGCTGGGTCCACAGCCTCACACTCTTCCCACTGGGAGCCCACCTGTTCTTACTGGTTTAAATGCCACCACTATGCTAGCAACTTCCACATGTAGCTCTCCAGTCCAGGCCACTCTTCCAAATTCTGGACTCCTACATTCAACTGCCAACTTGGCATTTCTACCTGATTTCTAGTAGAGAATCTAAAAGTCAACATGTCCAAAGTTAAACTCCTGATCCTCCTCCTCTGGCCCCAACACCCAACGAAACCATGTTCCATCTGTAGCCTCTCCTATCTCATTTGAAGGCAACTAGAGCCAAAAACCTTGATGGTCACCCTTGACTTCTCTTTTATTTACAACCAAGAAACATTCAATTTGCCAGAAGTTCTGTTGGTTCTGCTTCAGAATATATCCAAACTACATCTCACCACTTCCCACTCTGGTCTGAAACACCATCAGCCCTCAGCTGGCTCAAGGCAACCACCTCCTGACTGGTCTCCCTGCTTCTTCCCTCGTCCCTTACAGTCTATTCTCAACACTGGTTACAGAGGGATAGGCTTAAAATATGGGTTTTATCATGTCTCTCCTTTGCTCAAAACTCTGTGATAGTTCTCCCTTCACTTGTACTGGAAAAAATCCTTACAGCAATTTGGCATCCAATACTTCCTTCATCTCATCTCTTACTGCTTTGCCACCCCTCTCTCATTCCACTCCAGGCCCATAAGCCTCCTTGCTATCCTTAGACACAGGGTGTTCCCTGTGTGTGCGTAGAGCACTCTTCCCCCAGGTATATGCATATATAAGACATATGCATATATAAGATACACGCATATATAAGACATACTATAGAAGTCCATCCCTCCTTCAAGCCTTTGCTCATATTTCACCTTCTTAATGGGGCTTATCCTTAGCGCGCTGTTTAAGATTGCAGCCTGCCTTCCCTTCCTCATCCCAGAGGAAGTTTCCTGGGCCCAGCTGACTTTTCTTTCACCATCTTCTAAAATTCTGCATCTATTTATTTATTATCTCTGCTACTTGTTGTCAGGCTGCTAAAACATAAGCTCCAGAAGGGCAGATATTTGTTCTTATTCACTGACGGATCTCAAATGCCTAGAACAAGGTAGTTCCTCAATATATATTGGTTGTATGAATGAATGACTACTGAAATCCCACTGGGCCTATCACCTGCCAACATTTGTTTAATGGTGATTTTATGAGGTAAGGGTATAAAATTTTGCTACACAGATTTTTACACAAAATGAACAGTGGAGAAAATTGATGTATAGGGTTATTGCTGCTGTTTAGTATTATGGCCCTGAAACATGCTCGGTGACACAGAGGAGATTCTCTCAACTCCACAAATCTTACAATAAAACTGTGGATGTTGAGATATTTACATTTGTCTGGCAAATGAAAATTCACAGGTAAAGGAGGAGAATGTGTTCTAGATTTCCCAAGAGCTAAGTACTAACATTTGAAGCAGAGAGAAAAGAGCAGATTATAGAGATGTCCATCAAACTAAAGTGATCTTCGAGATGCGTAGAGTTCTACAGTGGGGCTCCTCTCTGCAATGACATATGGAGATAGTCTCTAAACAGGGAGAGGTCCAAAATATCCCGTGTTACAAAAGGAGAAAAGTTAAAGTGACCTGTCTATCTTGTATAGAACACTGGTCTTCTTGTATGCAAAATGCATTGCTGAGTTTAGAAACGAGAACATATTGATTTTATTCACAATCTGCAACTTTAGAAATGTTGCATGAAACTTTCCAATGAAGACTGTGGAAGCACTGCCATATCCTAAGTAAAAATTTTATATATTCAAAACTTATTGTTACGGTGTTTCTTTTAAGATTTTGTTTATTCATTTGAGAGAGAGAGAGAGAGAGAGAGAGAGAGAGAAAGACAGTTAACGGCTAATAATATAGGTCTGTATTAAAGAGTGATGTTGTCTTCTAAAAGACATGAGACAGATCCGACACTCAAGCACCACCCAGGAGGCCTGCAGCGCCTGCTTCAGAGGTGACAACTCCCAACAAGAAGCAATCTCACCATCCTTGTATTCATAACTATCGCCAGCACAGGTGGTGCTTGGAGTCAAAATTAAAAATAAAACCATCAATGATCAATTACAATGTATACCTCTGGTCTTCAGCATGGCTAGAATCTAGCATCTTTTTTTTTCTTTTTTCAATCTTTTTTTCTTCTTTAATTACAAAAAGTCCATGTCATTTCTCAATACTAAGTCAAGAGGAGAGCTAGAATTTGCTCAGTTTCCTCGGGAATCACTGTAGTTTATGCTGGGTAAACACACATGAACATTTTTGAGTTCTATACTAGCTCATTAAGCAGCTCTTAATATAGTTAATATGATTCTTTATAACACACTTTCACATAAACTTTTATGGTTGTCCTGAAGTTTCATTTATATATAAATACCATTTAAAAAGATGAGTAGCCCCACAGAATGTGAAGGACTGAATAAAACAATCATGCTTATCATCTCAATATATCCCTTACTATCAGTAAACTTTCAATCACAAACCGAAATGTAGTAAATGGCTTCCATAACGATTGCTATCAATACTAATTATAATAAATTATAATTAATAATTATATGAGTTCTAACATTGTGCCAGGCAATGATCTGAGAAGCGTGGATATTTGGTCTCATTTGTTCATATAACAATATCCTCATTTTTCAAAGGAGAGAAGTGAAACAGAAAAACCAAATAACTTGCTTGGGGTCATGGGTAAACAAATATGGTAATCATATTCTAACTTCCTGGGCCTATGTTCTTAACCATAACTGTCTCTTGCCACCAAATTAAAACCAGGAAGCAAAGGAATGTGCATTAACTGCTCCAAAGTCACAATATCACTTACTAAAAGTTTGCATAATAAGTTGCTTTCAGAATTGATTCATTTATTCAGAAGTATTCATTGAGCACCTACTACATCTATTCTACTAGACACTGAAAAGAAGAATAGAGTAAGACACAGTTCTTGGCCTCAAAGCTGTAGGCTTGTGAGGGAGCTTCCCAAAGGGCATTCACTGAGGGCATGAGTTGAGAACTGAAGGTGAACTGAGAGAAGATGAGATCAGGAGTGTGTGCTTGGCAATGGGGTGCACAAGTCACAGTGACACGAGTCCAGGTAGAGGGGAGGCTCTCACACATCTCTTCAATGTACAAATTTGGGTCCCTGTCACCTCCTAAGAGAACTTTTGCAATCATTTCCTAACTTTAGCTTTTTGGCTTCCAGTCTTTCCCTGGCCCCCACTGAGCCCTTGAGTTTATCTTATCCACTGCTATGCATTAATCTTCCTAAAATGCAATCATGTCCCTCCCCAGTTTGAAAACTTTCAGAAGCTCCTTCCAGCTCAGTTTCAATTCCTTGGCCTGGTAGTCCAGTCTTTCATTAAGTATCCCATCCTTCATTAAGGGTGGGTCTGATGGATGCTGCTTTTAGGGCATGTGTGTAGAAATTACAAACAGTTGGGGCACCTGGGTGGCTCAGTTGGTTAAGGGTCTGCCTTCAGCTCAGGTCAGATCTCAGGGTCCTGGGATCAAGCCCCATGTCTGGCTCCCTGCTCAGCAGATAGTCTGCTTTTCCCTTTCCCTCTCCCTTTGCCCCTCCCCCCATTCATACTCTCTCTCTCAAATAAATAAATAAAATCTTTTAGTTATGTTTCAGGAAATTATAAACTGCGATGGGAAATTCTACACAATTTGGATAGTGAGAACTTTTTAAGCATCATTTATACACATGGAAATTTCTAAAAGGCCTTCCACTAAAATTAAATAATATGAGAAAATATGCCTATAAGGAAACCTAACAGATTGACTAAGACTAAACTTGTCTTGCAGTTTTAGGAACTCTGTCTCTAATTCTGAGATGCGTACTGTGTGGGGTGCAGAATACCATTTATATCTCAGTTGTAACAATTCTTAAAAAGCTAAAAATAGGGATCTTTATAGGGAATGAAAAAAACTTTATAATATCCATGCAGTTGAAGGCAGGCTCTCAGTGAACTAGGAAATCTTTCAAAGCTGAAGAAAATGAAACAGTAACTTGAAACCCCCATCCAACTTTACATGTCCTATTTGGAAAACTAGGGTTCCTAGGGATACCCAACTTTTTTAAGCCTTATGACTTTTTTCTTTGATTCTTAAAAGATACTCTGAAAAGAGCCTGTGGAATTCTTGCCAATGGCTAGAGAGGGTTCTAGAAAGAATGGGCAACCCACACGTTCGTCACAGCACTCTGGGTCCTTACTGCCTTACCACCTGTTCAAAGCTAAGGCCCTATAAGAACACCAGTGGTTCTGTTCGACAGCTGAGGACACCTCTAGGGGCTCCATCTCCTGCCTTCCACTCTGAATCCAGCTTTCAGATTGCTCTGAATCTGACTCTTGTCCCTGTAACTCTTCATCTACATGAATACCTTGATTTGACTGTACCCTGGCCTTTGAGTTTGGCTTTATCCCTTAATCCTATTTCTGGCTCCTGGACCTGGCCACGAAATGCTCAGTTCAACCTCCAGAAGCCAGGTTGGGGTTGCTGTGCCAGTCTCATGCCAAGGAGGGAATGTAGACACAGGCAATGAAGAGAGCAGTTTTCCTCTTTCTTCTATCTACCAAAACACAGTCATCTAGTCCAAATGGCCAACAGTTCATTAACAGTGAAGTATTATCTGTGCTCATTTTATTTTTTTAAGATTTTATTTATTTATTTGACAGAGAAAGAGACAGCAAGAGAGGGAACACAGCAGGAGGAGTGGGAGAGAGAGAAGCAGGCTTCCTGCCAAGCAGGGAGCCTGATGCGGGGCTCGATCCCAGGACCCTGGGATCATGACTTGAGCCGAAGGCAGATGCTTAAACAACTGAGCCACCCAGGCACCCCAATAAAATCTTCTTTAAAAAGTGAGGAGCAGGGGCGCCTGGGTGGTTCAGTCGGTTAAGCGTCTGTCTTCGGTTCAGGTCATGGTCCCAGGGTCCTGGGATGGAGCCCCACATTGGGCTCCCTGCTCGGCAAGAAGCCTGCTTCTCCCTCTCCCACTCCCCCTGCTTGTGTTCCCTCTCTTGCTGTGTCTCTTTCTGTCAAATAAATAAATAAAAATAAAGAAGTTTTATTTATTTATTTGAGAAAGAGCACAAGCAGGGGGAGGGGCAGAGGGAGAGGGAGAAGGAGACTCCCCACTGAGCGGGGAGTCCAACATGGGGCTCACGACCCTGAGATCATGACCTGAGCTGAACTCAGATGCTTAACTGAGTGAGCCACCCAGGTGCCCCTCTGCTCCTCATTTTTAATAATTATTTGGCATTAGTGAAAAATGATGGGTGAAAGCCTCATTTCTCAGGTTACCATAGAATTCTTCAAATATACATATCTCCTTTTATTCCTAAACAGAACATTTGCCAACTGAAATAGCAGAGAGATTTTATTTTATTTTTTTTAAGATTCTATTTTTAAGTAGTCTCTACACCCAATGTGGGGCTCAAACTTACAACCCTGAGATCAAGAGTCTCATACTCTACTGACTGAGACAGCCAGGTGCCCTGAGAGATTTTAGTCTTTAGAGGAAATGAGGTGAGTATGGAATGAGTTGACAGGTAAAATTTAAGAGAGAATATTTATTTGGACTATTAGGTGTATATACTCCCAGTCAAAAAGGTAAAAAATTGGTTGTTCAGATAATACCAAACACATTATATGACTTCATAATTTTTAATGTGGTCATTAGTTGCTTCCATTAAAATTTTCAATTTTATTCCATAAATACCCAAAGACTACCTAAGAAATTGAAGCCGATACACAATGCACATACACATAAAACTGAGTCTTACTGATTACTATCCAATCCTAAACATGTTACAAAATTAGATGCAGGGTGGCCTCTCCACTCTTCCAATGACAATTTACTGTCTGTAAAAAGCAATATCCTTTAAGCATGACTATAAGCAATCCTTTCCATAATCGGCCTCTCTCTCTCTCTCTGTGTGTGTGTGTGTGTGTGAGAGAGAGAGAGAGAGAGAGAAAACGAGGACCGTGATAATTGAATGGTTACAGTAGACTTAAAATGAAAACAACATATTCTGTGCGTGACGTTCTTCTACTCTATTCAAAACTTAACTAGTTTCATCCCCATGGGATGGTTACAAAGGGTGGTTAGTTAACAAGTGTCAGCTCCCACTGTATTCTGGTATAGCAGTAATTTCTAACAGACCCTGAGTCCCTGAGACCCCCAGAGCTCTAAAACTTTCCAAAGAAACCTCCCCGCATAACTTGCTTCTCTGCTGACTTTTGGGTGTACGTGAAGGTCATTTAATTTGCCTTGGAAACCCTCTGAAGCAGAATTCTAACATGTTTTCAGTGTGCAGATACTTAGGTGGGGCACAGGACATTGGGACCCCATCCCCATGTGCTCTGCCACGCACAAGGGTAAGACATATTCAACATGCCTTCTGTGAGACTCCCAAGTATAGGTTTCTCCCATTATCCGAAAGTAGAGCATTCCTATGAAACCTTTTGTAAGCTGAAATGGCACAAAATGAAGAAACAATTATCATTAATGTATATGGAAAATTTTTTTAGCATTCCCAGGTCCAAAAAATACCCCGTCTTAGGCTTTTCTGATACCTTACAACACATCTTGCTAACAGATGCACAAAATAAATGGAGATAAAGCACAAATGCTCACAGACACAGTTCAAAGCTCCGGTGGCTTGATGCTGAGATGCTGAGTGCAGCTCTCGGAGAAGGAGCTTGGCGGGGCCGCTCTGGCTGCTATGGGTTCGCAATGCCTCTCTAACAGTTTGCTATAAAACCAATGCTGAGGGTGCCTGGGTGGCTCAGTTGGTTAAGCGACTGCCTTCGGCTCAGGTCATGATCCTGGAGTCCCGGGATTGAGTCCCACATCGGGCTCCCTCCTTGGCAGGGAGTCTGTTTCTCCCTCTGACCCTCTTCCCTCTCGTGCTATCTCTCATTCTCTCTCTCTCAAATAAAAATAAATAAAATCTAAAAAAAAAAAAAAAAAAACCAATGCTGAATGCCATTTTTGTTTTCGTAAAAGCAAAAATCCTCTTAGGATTTCTTTGAGTTAGTGAAAACGGGGACTAATGTAGGTAGGTCTTTCGTAAAAGGAATGTGGCATAACGCAAACTTTCAAAAAGCAGGGATACCTATATAGGGAGCATCAGGTGACAAACAGGAAAACCACCACTAAGCAGCCCAAATACCACCAAGAACATCGTTAAAAGAGAGCAGGGAATTTTAAATTTTGTTAATGTAGGTGGGTTTGCCCATTTCTGTTGGCTTTTGGGGCAGTGCAAATTTTCACACGAATGGTGTAAATTCTGCACCGTATTTTGACACCTACTACATCTGATTCAAATGCAAATAAAAAAATTGGGTTTGCATAATGAAAAACCATTCATTTTTCCTTTTCCCATCTCAGCAGGAATAGAAAGCAATTCCAAGCCACTCTGCAAATGTATCCAAGGTTAGAGATTTTGGAGGGAGGAGCCAGTCAGCATCTCATGCCCCAAATCACTGAAGCATTTCAGCAAACTGAACTGACTTAAAATAGTAATTTAAGAAAGAGAGGGGGAAAAAAACCCTTCAGGGAAAAACCCTGTGAGATTTGTGAATGTTCTGTTGCAGAGCAGGTTTTTTCTAAAAGAACCATCTCAGAGAGGCTTAGTGTTGGATCTGATCTGATCTCTGGGTTCCACCCCAGGTGGCACACCCACCAGTCATCCCAGCGTGATTAGCGTCAGATCACATAAAGCCACCCTGGTGTGGTCAGTTGGCACTTGGTCCTTTGCTGGGGTCTAAGCTCAGCAATGCAATAGTTTCTCCGGGCATCTCCACTCATCCACTCCGCTCATCCACTCCACATCCACCCTTCCCAAATGTCCCTCTTCTTCCCTTAACTCCCAATGCCACTACACTTTATGTGGCCTTCTCAATCTTGCTGCCCAGAAAGTGCTCCAAAGCCCAAGTCTACCAGGCCTCCCTCCTCATGGTCCTTCTAGGAGGTAGACCTGTTTCTGGGAGGCCTCTTCCTCCTTACCCTCAGCTCCTCCAAATGAAACCCACAGTAAATCCCTCCTCAGACATATCTTGGAAATGATTAATCTCTCAGATTAACCGAATGGGCTCAAATATAAAAATATTTTTAAAAAACAGTAGGGTCGTTAAAGAGTGACAGATTTAAGCGCCATCTGGGCTCGCTGGTCAGGGTGGCGCGAATTCCATCAAACGGCTGAACGGTGCACGATCTGGGAATCCCATCTGTTTTATCTAACATGAATCAGTCCAACGGTTTGGCCATTTTGATGTTAGAGCTGTTTAAAAAAAAACACCCTGGACATATAATACCAATGGTTTTTCCTTCTCTAAACTTCTAGAATGCAAAATGTGCGCTTGATTATCAGAATTAAAGATAGAAATGAAGCTTGATTTGCTTCTAAGAGCAGCCCTAAAGAAATTCTACATCAACCTTTTTTCCATAAAATAATTATTTCCCCAGTTTTATTTTTTTAAAACCTTTGGGACCATATGTGGAGACCTGTTAGGGTTATATGAAAGTTTACATTAATAATTTTTTTCACTAAAAACTACATTGATAAGATTTTGGATCTTGTAAAATAGGAAACTGTTTTTGTTTTCTTTCTCATTGTAATTCTTCCTCTTCTCCTCTCAACAAAATATTTTTTATGAAAATAATATAAAAATATTATAATGGAAAGTAGTCAAATATATCACTTAGACAAATTTAATGGCTCTTAAGAAACAGTTTTTTAAAACAAGTAAAGCCTTCTCCTAGTTATTAGAAATTGCGTTTAACCTTTAGTGCTTTTGGACTGCTTCCCTGTCTTGCTGTGCTGTAATAATTCTTAGAAACACTAATCAGATTTTCCTGTCCCCAGTAACATAGCTCTGTTTCTGAACAGTAGCATTAAATTGCCCCAAAACAAATATCCTGGATACCTAGTCTTTAACAAGCAGGAGAAAAAATTATATGATTTTTAGGAGTAAATATATTTTGACCATTTTAAGATTTCATTTAAAAAATTCGTATTTTAAACTACAAATCAGACTATCTTTTAACTGGAAAATATTCTTCTGCTATAATATTGTGATTATAATTTCTATCTTTAAAAACATGGGGGATAATTCTCCTATTTAATTATTATGTGACATATTACAGCATTTTACACACGAAACACATGAAAACCAAACAATCATAAAACTAATATTCATGTAATTATGTATTTAAAGGGGGATTGCACATTGTCATATAATTTTATTCCAGTTTTTTGTCATCTTTTATAGCTACGATGTGGCACCAAAGTAACTTCTTCAGGACTAGATTTGTGTCTTCTAGCCATTTTACATACCAAAGACATTTCCTAAAACATAGAATTCTCTGGAAATACAAAGCTGGCACTATGTGGCACATTATGAGTATGTGCATTTATTGTTTCCTCATCTATAAAACCAGGACAATAATATCTTCCTGTAGGACTCTTTCAGGGATTATATTTGATAATGTTTTTAAAAGTATATTAAAAATTATAAAGTATTAGGCAAAGGTAAGTATTACTAACCCTAATAACAATAATTTCATATTCTTATGGAACAAAAACTACTGAAAAATAAAACATCCTTTCTCCCAGTCTCCCTTATGATTAAATAAAGAAGCACATTTATATCAATTCTTTCTCAAACAGCATTTCACACACAATTGGCTTTAAAGTATCCACTTCAGGGAGTTACAAAATTTTTTCAGAGAAAAATTATTTCTACATTTGATAAATTTTAAAATGCAGAAGCAAACAGTAAAATTGTCAGAAACTTTATTTGTACCTTTACTTTCCTGAAAGTTGCTGTGGCCAATTCAGGACTCTAAGAGCACATGAGAACTTCTGTTCAAGGGGACTGGTCCCAGACCTGAACTGGGATATAGCTCCATGTCCATGACCCTGATCATCTCAGTAAATGTCAGTGGTCAAGAGTTACAACCCATTTAGGCCACAACTAAGACAAATGCTGGGGCCACCAACTTCTCTTTTTCCTTCAAGCTTATAAAATAAATGATTTTTTAAAAAAGGAGAGAACTTTTGGAAGATAAATGCTATTTACAATGTCTTTAAGGAGAGAAACTGCACTATTAAAGTTTCGTTAAATTTGCAGTCTTATCCCTCTCAGCATCACCTGAAACAAGACATGGGTCCCAGCATCGGGCTCCCAGTTGCTTCTTTCCCCTTTCCCTGTGGTGACCAAGCCTGTGGCATGCTCCTAGAACAGCAGTAGCAAATGAGATCCATCCGAGCCCAGCTTTAGTGACAATGGAGCAGCTGAAGTTGTCCCTGTGAGATGCCAGCTGGCTTCTGCACAAAGGTAACAAGGTTTCTTTGTCTGTTGTTAATCCCTTTGGCTTCTTATCACCCCCAATTCATGCAGACATGCACTGGACACTTGCATCAGGTGGCTATAGTACTGATGTTTGGTCTCCACAAAAGCGTGGTGCCCACATCCCTAGGCAAACCCCCTACTCTAGAGCCTGGAATACTTGTTCAGCAGGCATACCAAAAAAGAGGTCAGTTACATTTGGTTGCAAGATGGTTCTGCTGCCCAGCAGTGGAACGTGAGGACACGCCAGGCCATGGGATAGGGGTAGGCAGCAACAAGTGCTTTGGGTAAAAGTGACAAGCAGTTACAGTCACGGGAGAACTACCACAAAGACATTCTTCCTTGGCCAGGTAAAATGACCCCAGTGAAGCAGTGTGCATTCAAAGATGCCAACCAGAAAATGTTATTATTTATACCCATGCATGTGGCTAGTATCAAAAGAGGCCCTGTTTGCTCCAGTTTGATACACTGTTCAATCAATGGATACATATCTCTAGGGTTTATAAAGTTAGGAGGAAATATTCCCCTTGAGCTTCACCTAAGTAGCACAATGTAAGCTAAGAGAAGTGATAAGCTTGTACTGCCTAATTTTCATTCTAGCATATTCCTTGACAAAACAGTCATATTTTGAAATCATAGTTCATTTAACTACATCTCATTCCCTGTGTCTATATGCATTTGAGTAATTTTATTAAACCTTAAACCTTGATATACTTATTTATTAAGATTTTATTTATTTATTTGACAGAGAGAGACACAGCGAGAACAGGAACACAAGCAGGGGGAGTGGGAGAGAGAGAAGCAGGCTTCCCGCCAAGCAGGGAGCCCGATGCGGGGCTCGATCCCAGGACCCTGGGATCATGACCTGAGCCGAAGGCAGACGCTTAACGACTGAGCCACCCAGGCGCCCCTAAACCTTGATTTAAAGAAAATGTTCAGTCCTGCAGGACTCTAGTATGAGATGTTCTTTCTTTGTACCAAGATGTACCAATATCTCAGATTTCAGCACTGGATTCTGAGCCACTGAACAGTGGCCCATGTAAAGGTAAATAAGAACCACACATACACAAACAATAATAGTCTCAATAATGTCTCATTATCCCTTACCAAAACTGGTGTAATGTGCAGTGAGAATTGGGAAATATTTTATAAATGTGCTGTACTCTCTAAGTTATTAAATTTGATGGTGGCAAAGGAAAAGATGGCATCACTCATTTGTCAGGTTAACCCATAAATCTGTACTGTTAAATGTGACAATTTGTCAGATTAGCAATACTAATGAAAAAATAAACCTTCTCCTAAAGATCTTAGTTTTCAACTCATTTTAACCATTACCTGACAAATAAAAATCTTTTAAAGACTTAGAAGATATAGGGGCACCCCGGCTGGCTCAGTTGCAAGAGCATGCAGCTCTTGATCCCAGGGTCATGAGTTCGAGCCCCACACTAGATAACTGAGATTACTAAACAAACAAACAAACAAACCTAAAAAAGGATAGAAATCTTATTTTTTCAGAGCATACATTCGACAAAATAGAACCAATGGTCTAACATCAGTAGCTAATGTGATTCTCTCTCCACAAAAGTAGCTATGGAGAAGAGACACTAGAAAAGATTTAGATTCTATTTGGCTCAAGATAATTGATGAAAATCTATTCCTCCCTTAAAACAAAAACAAAAACAAAAAACAAAAAACCACATTATTATTGCTGTGTCAGCTTTTTAAATAATTTTAAGTGCTAACATCTCATCAAATTACTAAAGATCACACAGCACTATCAAATGTGTGCTGAGATTTATCTTAAATAATCTCAAACTTCTAAAACTTATGCAGCTTTAGTAGAAGCATCATAAAGTACTCGACAACTAGAGTAAACCTCTTTAAAGTGACAAAATAGCAAGGAAAGGTCAGGGAGCCAAGCAGGTCAACAAAGTCCTTCTTCCCAATCTGGGGTCATTCTTCCCTCCAGCACTGATTGGTCTCCCAGTAAATTCCACATTAGCTCCTCCCTTCAGCTGCAGCAGAAACACTTGAACTGCCTTCTCTCTCCACAAAAGTTTAGTTTGCTGATTGGGCATGAAACAAAGGGAAGACAGCAGGGGTACAATTTATAAGGGGGCAGGCGAGGTTGACAGGCTATTGTGCTCTGGAGGCATCCACAAGCTGTTAATTCTATTTTAACATCGTTAATAAGACTGTTAACACATCAGACTTTGTTTAGAGACCTTGAAAACATCAACAAACTATTAAACGACCCACCTGAAATAAAATAGTGTCCACTTTGGAAGCATCAAAATCATACTTTTTTTATCCTTAAAATTGGAAGACTGAAGAAAGGAAAAAGGAAATCCATTACTGTAGAGTGTGTGCAGATACCCCAAATTCTTATGTTTAATATTCTTGAAACACTCTTTCTTATTTTGATGTTATCTTTGATCTATGAATTTTCAAAATAAGGAAGTCATATCAAAATAGAATCACTTCCATGTACATATGCAAAAAGGGATTAAAAACACAAATGCACAAATTTAAATATTTAAAATGAATAATAAGTCTGACAGATTAACAGCAGTTAATTTTGCAATAGAATAACGTTTTGAGCTCAGTCTTTAAAGAAATAGGAAAACACCCCACTATACATGGAAAGTTTTGGTATTATACCCTCACGTCCAACTAAAAAACTGCTAAGTAATTTCAGCAAGAGGTAAAAAGTTCCAATTCATGACTTAAGAAAAATAAGCTTCCTAAATACTATTTTGCTTTTTCCACCTCCTTTGCTTCACTTAGCTTAATTTTAGGAATTAAGACTATTCAAAGTAAAAAGTACTATGCTTAAAATCAAGGAGACCAAATAACCAGTAATCAAGATTCAACAATCAGTGTTTATATAGAAAAAATTTTCAATTTTTTGGTGTAAATGTATTTTTTGATGTCAAACTCTTTTCAATTAAAATAGTGTATTACTTATGGGAAATCTACTAAAATTACTATAATTGACATTTAACTATCTTTTCATGTAAAGCCAAAAATATATATTACAAAGAATTTGTAATTATATCTTAAAAAACAATTTTCTGGACACTAGGTATCTGAAATCTAGTGACCGAAAAAACTTGAAGCATTCTGGATGTGGCTTAAAGTACTGCTTTTCTAAAACACTGTAATACAAATTTGTAGGTGTTAATTTTAAACATCCTTGCCTGTTATTTAAAACAACAGTTACTTAATACTCTTGCCAGCACCGGAGAGAAAAATTAAAAAGCATGAGAAATTAATGTGGAATCAAGTTATGGAGACGGGATATAAAGCTTTTCGAAGAGAGCAGGGAATTCTAGGGAATATTTAAATCTTTTGACTCCTCTGAGTGCGGCTGTTTACTGGTGACCAGTGGTGGGCTAGGGTTGGGGGACATGGTGAATGAACACACTGTAGAGGCTACTCACAAACAAGGACGTTAATGTGAGAACGCAGACGGGTAAACTTATGGGCAAATGCTGAGGCAACTCTAAATGCAATCTCCGCATTGAACACAACACCAGAGTGAGTTCTCAACAGGTCAAATGACCAATGAGCAAACGCTGGTTCAAGGCATGGCGACTTCAGGCGACACAGTCTGGGAAAGCATCGATCACCACACATTTTTACAAGTGGAAATCAAGGCAGTAACCCTGAATGATGACCGACGAAGAAATAACATTTGGCTACCACTGTTCAATTGCCTTTCCCAAATACAATGCCGTGCTTATTTCTCCGGCTTCCTACAATCTTTCATGTTTCAGATACACACATTTCAATCCAAGTGTTTCAGTTGCCATAACAACTTCATAAATTTGTTCTCAGATGTCCTTTTTAATCACATCATTTTAAAAAAGCTGGATGGGTCCGGACAGTGCCTCAATTTATTCCGTTCACACCTGGTTCTTGAGGAGTTGGGGTATTTGTTCCGTTACGCTAAGAGGCTCAAACACCTGAAAATAATGTCACTGTTCCTCTCTATCTATAGGTAAAGAATATGTTTTTTAAAAATCTGTTTGCATGTGGCCTTATCATCAAATTTTTTAAAACCCAGGCGACAATGCCCAGGAATCGTCCCCTGGTTTGTGAAGTAGAGATTGCTAATGCTGCCCAGTCGTGTACAGAAGGGCCCTGCGCACAGAGCAGCCGCTTTATTTCCAGATATCAATTATTTATACTGTCAAACAGGTTTTTGATAGAATCCTAGTGGTTTTAATTGGCTTCTAGTGACTATTACTACCTAGTATCTTTAAAATATTATCCACCTTATGATGGGAAAATAAAACCATGCAAGTATGTAACAGTTTCAACAGCATGCCTCAATTTTTTAAATACTTAGCAATATTTTCAGATTTCATTCCAATAAAAAATAAGGCACAGTAACCCTGGCATCGTTAAACAAATGACTTTTGCCAACATCAACAGCCAGACAATAGAAAACAGGACTCCACCAACAAACGGAGAGCGGGTGTCAAAAAATTCAAGCTGGGATTTTTGCATATGTAGTGAAACCGAAGGCCCTTCCCAGAAGGTATTGAAATGCACAGATAAGAACACAAAAGGCCCTGAAGTGGTTTTGAGGGTGACAATTTGCTATTAAACACAGCAGATGGAAACATGTGAAAGTCCACTTGAGTGAACTTTAGAATGCTCAAGTATAAAATAAAATCAAGAGTAATGGACAAGTTAGGGCAATCGACAATTCTAGCGTTTTGTTTTTAATCGCACTATCAGTTTGTTAGAATAGAAACACATACACATATAAATATACACATAATTATATACATATTTAAAATTAGAGGAATGAGGTCGAGGGGAACGCGCTGTTTATAACCCCATCTGTCGAAAATTAAAACGCAGGGCGAATGGTATGCAACTAAGTCCCAGCAAAAAGTAAATATTGGCTATATTTAAGGAAAGAGATAAGAACAGATGTTATATAAAAAATTGGACCTTTAACTTCAAAAAATACTACACATCACTAGTTCTCTGCCACTGGAAAAAAATCTTTAATTATGTGAAGAGTGAAGAGAAGGTGAGACTCTTTACCTTTGAATACTAAATTAGGAAGCAGCCGCATCAAAGGCAGGCTTGATCCGTTCTGCCTGAAAAATTAATAGGCTTGACAAGTCCTTTACGGTAGCTTCTAGAATTGCAAAAAAAGAGGTTCTAGTGACACCCACAGTCCCAGGAACAAAATGCAGCTGTGAAGGAGGACTTGGGGTTGGGGGAGGGCTTTTTTGTTTGTTTGGGGGGAGCGGTTGTTTGTTTTTCTTTCATCACAATGGATAAAGCCTTCGGCCCTGACTCTACAGAGGATCTACATGACGACCTCCTTCGGCTTCTTCTCCCTCTTCCTCCTCTCTCCAGCCCCGAGGCCCCACTGCCCGTCGCCTGTCGCCTATCGGAGAAGGCCTGTAGCTACAACAGGGCCTGGCTGGAGGGCCTGGCCACCCCAACCCTGCAGTTTCAAAGGGCAGGGAGTTGAAAAGGAGGGGAGAACTGTGAGAGGGGAAGGGATACTGAGGAGAGACATCAATTCGGCATTCCTCAGTGGCTTCAGATCTTCACACTTGTTTTCTTTCCCCCTCTTCACTCCTGGAAGGGTGAGGCGGGAACCAGCACTTCAAAGGGGAAACTTCTTGGAAGGACTTGTTATCTAGCTCTGCTCTTCCCATCAGCGTGATTAACACCAAAGGTTGTTATTAAATGATAAAAGCAAAATTATCTCTATTAAAGAAAACTACTTTTCGGTTCCTGAGTTGCTTGCTGATGAAGATGTTGGTGTTAAGGAGGGTCGGGAGGGTGACAGCACAAAGGCCTTGACTTAGCTCGGCTCCTTTCAGAAAAATGTAAGCACACCTCTGCAGAGTGGGGGCACACAGGCGGCCTTCTGCTCATACATCAAACTCTCATCCTCATCTTTTGTCCACCAGCTCTCTGAACCCGACTCCTGTCACAGGGAGTGGGGAGGGCCCCGAGGGGCCAGAGCTCCAACAGGAAGGGGAGGGACGGAAAAAGGTCGCCAATTCAATAGTAGGAAGCCACCATATGGGGCAGGATAAGGCAGGCACACAGACGGGCTCTGTATCTGGGATGGAGAGGAAACATGGAGGTTCAAGGCAAATGCCTCCCAATGAAACAAACTTGGCTTGCATTACTGGGCAATGCTGATAAAGAAACTAACCGAAGATGGCTATTTAAAGATGAAGGAAAGCAGAACTGCTAATTTCAAAACCAAGCAACTAAATTTCAAGAGGGCTTAAGAGGCCTAAGAATATACATTTCAAGAGTGCCTAAGAATGTAACTTACAGCACAAAGCGCATGCAATATTATCTTCGAAAAATAAAAGATTTTCAGGATCAAGAATCAACTTAGAACTTTACCTTCATCTTTCTTTTTTTAAGGGTTTAATTTTTTTCCCATCACTCTCAATTAGGTCAGAATGTAAATAATGCTATTACAATTTAACTGTAAGCCATTTATTTCACTGCCTTTTTAAAAGAAAAGATGAAAGCGACCCATGTACCTTATTCCTAATCTGAATTTTTAAAAAAATAAAACATTACTAAACAATTACATAGAAAGTCAAGAAGGGTTTCTGAAAGAGCTATCAAAAGACAATATTTGCATAGAATTTGAGTGTTAGCAGCTAGCCTGACACAGCAAAACCATTGTATTTTCCACTAGTTTTGTTTTGCTATATACAGCTGTGTTTTCACAGATGCAAAGCCATGTGTCTCCACCAAAAGGTCTAGCCTTCCCTTCAGATGTGAATGCAGATCAAAGGTTCAAACGCAGAAATACAAGATCCTTTTCCCTTTGGAACATGTTTTTATTTTTCTGCAGTGGCTGCAAACCAGAATTTCCATCTGTTGTCCTTCTGCAGTATACAGGTTAACCTTAGCAGTGGGGCTCAGGGCACTGTTATCTCAGCTAAGAAGTACACAAATGAAGCACGTCTGCATGTATGCCCCAAACAGCTCCCCAACATGTCCACCCAGCTGAGAGAGAACTGAACAAGGCAGGAGCAGAACCCATTTCAGTTGCTATATAGAAATTCGTTTTTAAATTCCTCTGAAACGTCAGATTATAAATTTCAAATGGGGTTTCGCTTTTACACAACATGCACCCTGATAAAAATAACAGTATCAACTGATTTTCTGCCTATCTCTTCTTCCTCCTTTCCCCAGTAGTATGCAACAAGACATTCTGCATTTGAATCTCCATTTATGGAAAATCCTCTAACAGAAAATTATTTGATAAAAAATTTCATTAATCCAAAGGGATTTTTCATTTTTCATTACAAGTTAGGAACCCATAATTCTGAATGGAAATTCTCTTTCGCCATTTTTTTTTTAAGTAGGCTTCACACCCAACAGGGGCTTGAACTCACAACCCCGAGATCAAGAGTCGAATACTCTACCGACTCAGCCAGACAGGCACCCCCTGAACAGAAATATTTTTAAATGCTTCTATTACCTACTTTTTAAAAATAACTCTTTTCCCCTCAATTTCCATTCCTTGTATTGCATATATCCTCAGAATGACTGAAGAGAAAAGTAAGTTTCTCTGTTCCCCTACTTTGAAAATGGATTTATTGCCATGTAAACATCTGCTTAGGAGAACAGTAAAAATAAAGCACTGAAAAGGTGGGTGGCTTTGAAGTTAATTTTGGCAGGTTTTTAAGGTCACTGAATTGAAAGAAAAGAGAGAGAGAGAGAGAGAGACATATCTACTTATCTGTAGAAGAGCAAGAGAGTTTACAGGGATGAATGGATGGATGGAGATGACAGATACAAAGCTTTGGCTAGTCCTTAGAGAGATTCTACAAAAACCCAAAGGGGAAAGTGTCACGGACTGGTCCTAACGCTAATGTGTGAGTGCCATCTAGTGGTCTGCCTAGAACTGCACCCTGGTCTAGCTACACTTGGGACACTTCATCCAATGGTCTGTGGCTCCTTACCCCCATTTCTCCACTCCATTTTGGCTCATTCCACTACTCACAACCCTCCTGCCCAATAATTGTAGCTTTTCTGCCCTAATTACCAAATAAACCAAAAATACAAAAAGCCTTAGAAAACAATGTGAGGGATGATCCCAAAGGTCGGTTTGGGTCTCCCAGAAACAAAATGTATCACAGGTGTCCCCACACTGAGGGCTGCCTCCAAGCCATGTGGACAAACTTAAAGAGGCAGTTTCTACTTAAAGAGTTCTTGTGACACCTGAAGGACCAGACTAAATAAATAGAAAGCCCCACTATCTATACCTGCCCCTGTTAACACCTAAAGGTGTTAATCTTTCGTGGCGGGGGGATGGGGCGCCTGGGTGGCTCAATTGGTTAAGCGTCTGCCTTCCGCTCAGGTCATGATCCCAGGATCCAGGGATCGATCCCCGCATCGGGCTCTCTGCTCCTCAGAGAGTCTGCTTCTCCCTCTCCCTCTGATCCTTCTCCCTCTCGTGCTCACTCTCTCTCTCAAATAAATAAATAACATCTTAAAAAAAAAGATTAATCTTTGGGGGTTGGATAATTAGCTCTATGGCTGGGCATCAGCATTCCTCTGTAGGTACTGAGAGGTAGAGAACAAGAGGCAGGTAGTCTGTTATGGCTGAAAAGTACCTATTCCAACTCTCACTTTCTAGCTCAAGTGACTCAGAAAGGTGAAGGACCCTCCCCAGGTCACCTGGGGAGACAAGGACTCATTTCATCATTTCCTCCTGTTCTGAGAAAGGGTCAGTCACTGAGAGGAGGGTGAAGAGCCCACATGAGAATGAGCTGGGGGGGAGGGGCACCTATGTTCTTCACAGACTGCTGCAGAGTCCCACGCCAGGTACATGGCAACTCAGAGCGCTTAGTCAAAGGCAGCCCTGGCACACTAGGGTCTTGTGCAGTGGTAACTGAGGCTGATTTTCCTCAGATCACCTGTCTCACTTCTTCTCCCCTCCCTTTCCACTTTAATAATAATAAATGGTTACATCACACTATGCCCACACCTATTCTAAGTTCTTTCATTTTTATCTCACCAAATCTTCACAAAAACTCTCTGAGGTAGGTACTATTACTATCATCCCCATTTCACAGAAAAGACAACCGGATTAGAGAGGTGTCGCCGGCTCACAACAGTGGCAGTGCTGGGATTAAGTGCAGGGGTCTGGCTCCAGACCGTGCCATCTCCACAAAAGCACCTTTCCCCTCTATACAAAGACATGGACACTTGAAAGCATTTAACAGTTAAAGAAGGTGTTAAGGGACTAATAGGGTTAGCCCTTGAATATGCAGGGCAAGGGCTGCCATGGTAGTAAGTGCTCCCCGGCAATGTGACTTTGGGCAAGGATGTAACGTCAGAGCATCAGTTTGTCTGACTATAAAATGGGGCTATGATATCTATTTGGCTGCCTCAAAGTGGGTTGCTGAAAATGCAATGAGATCATCTGTGTGGATATGGGCTGTAGAGTCCAATGGAACAGAAGTGGTGTTCATTTTCATCATGTGAGACCATCCCTGCTGCCTGACATCCAGAGAGGGCCACTCACAAACCGACAACAGGCACCAGAAGTAAAACTGACAGTTTCCATGCTTCAAATGCTTACTTTAAGTTCCATGGAACACACAATGTGTCATTTACTGGGATGAGAGGTCACCCTCCTCCCCACATTATGCCAGGGCCCAAGAGGCAAACTGGATTTACGAAGCTTGAATTACGAATAATAATGAGAAATAACTGTGCTGATATTAATCCTCCTAAAACAAACGTAGTGGTTAATATACCCAGCCAGCCATCTGAGGCAGCATCCTGCAGTCCCTACATGCGTGTGGTGGCCATGCGGGAGGAGAGATGCCCAGAGCTGGCTGACCCACATGCTTGTCCCACCCATTAGAGGTCACTGTCCTGGCTTCTTTCTATGAGTCATATTTTGTGCGCAGAACCTGAAAGGCACAGCTGTACCGACAGTAACAAAATCCAACACTGCGGCACCCGCCGTACTCTTCTAAGTTCTCCCCCTGACCCTGCTTTACTGAGATATAATCGACATAATAATATTGTGTGAATTTAAGATCTATAACATAATGATTTGATATACATATACATTGCAAAATAATTACAATAAGGTTAACACATCCATCACTTGGCATAATTACTGTGTGTGTGTGTGTGTGTGTGTGGTGAGAACATTTAAGATCTATTTACTTCAGTCTGGCAAGAAGAGGGATTCTCAAGACAGATGGGTCATTGCGTGGAAAGAATGGGTCTGGGCCAGAATCCTGGTTCTGCCAAGCATCACCATGTGATCCCAGTTAAGATCCTTAACTCCCTGGGTCTTGGGCTCATCCAGTATGAAACAGGGGTCACAACACCTGTCCTATTCAGAGTTCAATGAGGTGAGGTACTCACAGAGTTCTGCACCAATCTTGGAGGAGGACTCAGTGTATATTCACGTAATGACAGAAAGGAGGGGATCACCAAAGGATGATGGCAGTGTGCATTGCCATGGGAACTCCATTGTAAGGAGTATATAGCACTGTCCACATTTCCCCCTGTGCATGCTAAATGCACAGTTTAATGCTTAAGAACACAGATTCTGGAGTTGGGGAGACCCAGGTACACAGGTGCAGCTTTTTTTTTTCCTGTTCTCTCAGTAACCTTGGCCAAGTTTAACTTCAGTAAACATGGTTCCTAATCTATAAAATGGGGCTGACAACAGGACTAAGCTTATTGGACTGTTCTGAAGCATACAAGTAGGTAACACACTGAGTAGTTTGAAATATAATATATGTGGCAGAGCGAGGTTTGAGAGATTCACCACTGGGTTTGACCCCACAGAAGTTAACATCAGCACTGTTACTTCTCATTATAGACATTTAAGTTTTGTTAAAATACTCCTTAATTTTAAAATTGTGAGTTGTCTCAATGTGTCTCACTCCCAGCTTTGAGGCCAGAGGCTCTGTGCTCTGCCCACTTTCACTTTCACTCATTGTTCTGATGTGATTGCTTTGGAGACCTTGATAGTAAGCAAGACTATGGTGACATGGAAGCAGGCTAATACACTGGGCAAGAAAAAACTTGAGACCCGATGACTTGGGCTGAACAGGATCACCCCTCCACATACAGGCCTCAGGGCTTGAGTGGAGGTCCCAAGTCCCAGCCCACCCTTCCTCTTAGTGCCCCTGGTTCAGTCCTGTATGTGTGCGGACATGCCAACTTGCACATCTAAGCTCGGTGTTTCACTTCCAGCCCACCACACCTGCTAGCTACCCCTCAGGTCTGGGGTGTAAACACTACAACGGCACTGTCTGCCCACCAGGACAGACCCAGGGAGAAGCTCATGGACGCCCAGCTAACAGTGACATTTCCTGGCCTCTCCGGTGTCTGGGTATATTCATGAGAGTTATGGTGGATGGGGTATGTCAGGGTGAGCAGAAGTATGGGATGCCTGTATAAGGAAGAGCATATCTTCCAGTTCCCCGTGTCATGGGCCAGGTCAGAGCAGCCCTCTTAGGTAAGATGCTGAGGGTAGAAGAGCCACAAGATAAAAGAAACCTGGGTCCTCACAGAGCCATCACATACATACTCTACTACCTACCTACACTTAAAGTGAGAGAGAAATTATTTTTGATAATGGCACTGAACTTGGGGGCCTTTTGGTTACAACATCCAAACCTGTACCCTGACTTATATACTAGTTACTCTACATGTTTGACAAAATGAAATGTGTACCTAGCCACCGTGCCTAGCATATTATCACTTGAATCAGTCTAATTTTGAGCAGGAGAAAGAACAAGTAAACCAAAACTATACTGTTGGTCCACTAGGACATCTGGAGCACTATGGGATTCCAAGTATGAGGGAAGGTTAATAAAAACTAGCAAGGAGGAAAAAAGAAAAAAAACAGAGAACAAATGGAAAGCCAAGGAGAAAACAATCAGCAACTGCTCATGTGATAGTTTTATTTTTTATTTTTTTAAAGATTGTATTTCTGGGGCGCCTGGGTGGCTCAGTCATTAAGCGTCTGCCTTTGGCTCAGGTCATGATCCCAGGGTCCTGGGATCGAGCCCCACATCGGGCTCCCTGCTCCGCGGAAAGCCTGCTTCTCCCTCTCCCACTCCCCCTGCTTGTGTTCCCTCTCTCGCTGGGTCTCTCTGTCAATAAATAAAATCTTAAAAAAAAAATAAAGATTGTATTTATTTATTTGAGAAAGGGAGACAGAGAGAGAACACAAGCAGGGGAAGTGGCAGAGGGGGGAGGGACAAGCAGACTCCCCGCTGAGCAGGGAGCCTGATGCAGGACACAGGTCTCAATCCCAGGACACCAAGATCATGACCTGAGTCTAAGTCAGATACTTAACTAAGCCACCCAGGCACCCCTCATGCGGTAGTTAAAATTTTCAAATAGATGTACATGATTAAGGAGACATCTTAAAATGAAATATCATTATTTCATTTGCTCATAATGGTGCCATTACCACCAGATGAGTAAACTGAGGCACAGATACTTGCCCTGCAGTTACAACCGAGTAAATTTTGTTTGTTTACTTACTTGCTTACTTATTTATTTTAGAGAGAGAGCACACACGTATGCATGAAGGGGGGGGCGGCACAAAGGGAGAGGGAGAAAGCATGGAGCCTGACACCGGGCTCCATCTCACAACCGAGATCACGACCTGAAATTAAGAGTTGGACACTTAACTGACTGAGCCATCCAGGCATCCCACAACCGAGTAACTTTAAGTCTAGAATCCTAGGTGCTCCCTCCTAAAGATTTTATTTTATTTTATTTTTTTGGACAGCCATCTTTGTCCCTAGGTTATCTGCCTAATGACAGAGAGTCCTCTGTAGCCAATCAAACACGTCATCCCCACAGTTAACATCTTGAGCAGAGTTAAAGATTAAAAATGCTGGCAGCACATCCATTCTGGTGACTGAGCTGGGAGAAGATGAAGGAGTCGTGCTGATGCCAAGATGCCTAGGATTGCCTTCCCACTGATTTTGTGAGTGTGCCCATATCCTTCCAATAGATCCATTTTTTTGCCTGAAAAAGCCAGATTCGGCATCTCTTAAGAATTTTTGTTGTCTTGGGGCGCCTGGGTGGCTCAGTTGGTTAAGCACCTGCCTTTGACTCAGGTCATGATTCCAGGGTCCTGGGATCGAGCCCCACACAGGGCTCCCTGCTCAGTAGGGAGCCTGCTTCTCCCTCTCCTCCCAGCTTGTGCTCTCTCTCTCTTGCTATCTCTCTCTCAAATAAATAAAATCTTAAAAAAATACTTTATTAAAAAAGAATTTGTGTTGCCTTCATTTGGCTGACTCTATCAGCAAAACCTGTGACTCTTAATCTCCAGGTGTTGAGTTCAAGCTCCACACTGGGCATAGAGCTTACTTAAAAAAAAAAAAAAAAAAGAATTTTTGTTGCCTTAAAAGAGCCAGCTTTTGTATCTGTTGCTTAACCAAGAATCTTAACTGATAGCCATAACCTAGAATTCCATTAAATTCAAAAAATATTTATTATTCTTGATGCACACTCAGCACCAAGACAGCGCTGGCTTTCAAACAGGTACAAGGACTAGCCCTATCCTCCAGGAGACTTAATCTGATATGGGAGACAGAATAGGGCACGAAGAACAATAAACATGAGCAAAGCTATAGGGATGCAGAAGAAAGGTGTCTGTTAGTAGGGTGAATGTGAGTGATTGAGATGTCATAAGAGGAAGGTGATTTTTTTTTCAAAGATTTTATTTATTTGAGAGAGAGAGAGGGCACAAGTCGGGGGGGGGAGGGGCGAGGGAGAAGCAGACTCCCTGCTGAGCAGGGAGCTGGATGTGGGACTTGATCCCAGGATTCCAGGATCACGACCTGAGCCAAAGGCAGATGCTTAACCGAATGAGTCACCCAGGCACCCGAGGAAGGTGGTATTTGATCAGGATTTCACCAAATAGAATATGGGAAGAGGGGCACTACAGGGAGAAGGAACAGCATGAGCAATGGCAAGGAGATGGGCAAGAGCTGGGGTTGGGAGAGCAGGGGATCATAACAGTAAGAATTTTAATGTGACTGGTGGGTCAAGTACATGGTGTTGGAAGATGATTCTGGAAATTTGGAGTCAGGGTATAAAGGCCACTGTATGGCCATGTAAGGTCTTCATTCTTCAGTGTTGGGAGCTACTGAAACTTTTATTTATTTACTGAAACTTTTAAAAGAGTAGAGCATTGAGATTTGTGTTCAGAGACTTCCTTCTGGAAGACAGACAGGAGGGAGGAGAGACCAGGCAAGAGGAGATAGCAATGAGCGGGGATAACAGTTAAGGATGGGATGTCCAGGAGCTATAGGAGAGATAATGTAGAATCTAAGGAGTTGGATGGAATCAAGGATAACTCCAAAGATTGCAGCCACAAAAACATGGAAATGTGGCCTCAGAGTCACGGCCTTGAGTGGTACAATGGCCAGAACAACACACCAAAGACAGAGGTTTCCCTGCTTACCTTACTCCTCAGAAGAACACAACTACCTTTGGCCAAATCAAGACTCAATCTCATCTCTGAATGAGAATTAGCAATACAGTTCCTGATTCCTGAGCAGTGAGGCTTGAAGAGGGTAAAGCCTGAGGTTCCCAATGCTGTTCTTTATTACTGCTCTCTAGAAAAGCATTTTTCTCATGAAGAATCACAGAACATTTAACATATAAGTTCTTCATCAATGTTTCAAATTTTCCCCACCCTTCAAACAGCAAATAAGATTTGCCAAAGAAACCATGACATTGCAAAGGTACAGCTCACTGAAGTCTACTTAACTGTTACCCTTGTTTAGCTTTTTACCTTCATGACATCATTTTTAAGGGCCTTTGTCTTCTTCACAAAACTGCACCTGGACTATCATATCAAAAATGGGTGCCAATTATGGTATTTTAGTTAAAATGGGTTCCTGCGCATCACTGTCTTATGCTATAAGAGACCTGGCACCAGCAACAAAGGGTTGCTATTAATAGTACAACACAGAACACAAGCGGAAAACTTGAGTGAAATTATGTTTTTTAAAACCCAGTGTTTAGTGCCCAGAAAAGGGACAGACTGTGCAGCATCTGTGCTGGGGGGATATGGAACTAATAAATCATTGCCGTTTTTACTACACATAGGCAGAATATCATAGTACAGCCAAAGCCAAACATTTGCTGTCCGAGAAAAATGATTTACATTCCAGGGCTTTTTTTTTTTTCCCACTCAATTTGAGAGTTTACCCATTTATGCATCCAAAATGATTTTACCAATTTAACTGTCCTATAATCATTAAAGTTTTTTATTTGGGAAGGGTTAAATTTATGAATGAAATATTAATATAAACATATATATACATCCTTATGTTCAAACATAAAACATTCATTTCAAAGTCTGATTTGCAGATGTAAAGCCATGTAACATGTAAATTGGGCTGAAAAAAAGATATTTTGATGTATATAAAAAGAACTAGTTTTTTAAAAAACTACTAGTGAAGCTGGATGCTAACTCTTATCAGTCCAAGAAAGCAGTAAGAAAAGCATATATATCTTTTTGCCGAATTAATTTTATCAGATAATCAAAGCAAGTTTATAAAAGACCTTAAACACTGATGAAGGTAAGATGTCCTTCTTCGGTAAATAACAATCTTGGGAAGATTTCTTAAGCTTCAGGCACATTTGGCCACCCTATCTGCTCTGGAATACATTAGTGTAATAAAAAGGGGCTTCTAAATAGTAATGCAGGCAGTTCCACTAATCACATTATCATCATAATGTATTGACAGTGAGAGAAGTCACAGAAAACAAGGACTGACAGGAAAACTGTTTCAGAATTCAAAGAACAATAGGCCAGTTATTTTGGCATGCTATAATCATTTTACCTATACATTCTTTTAGAAAACTGGTAAAATTTAGGAAGCAGAGCCCTAAAAGGGCTCATACATATTAGGAGTCTTCTGAACAGTCAGTGGCATTCAAATTTTTGTCCTAGGACTTGAAAAGTTAAAGGCATGGTCCTGCCAATTGTGAGATGCCCTCTCCAACACAGACCACCCACAAGTACGGATTTTCCATCTGGTGAACAAAACAGACAGCTCCCTAATTATTTTTAAAAAGGATTTTTCTCTCTAACATACTTTCTTTATTTGTCTGTGACCTGGAACTTAATGGAAAACCTGGTACATGCCAACTTCATTTCTTATAATGAAACATCCTATTTTATTGTTTTAACTGGGGTTTTTCAAAGGCTCTAAGATAGAAATTACTACCCCCAGAACTAATGCTCCAAACCAAGACAATTCCAATGAACAACTGTTTTCTCAGAACAGAGACTATCTTGTTTAAATATTAACCACTGAAGTTTTCTCTCAAAACCAACATGATGAAAATAGGAGGGAAATTATTTTCAATCATTTTTAACTGGGCATCCATACTGCTAGTGTCAAAATCTATGGCTTCTCCAACAAGATGGCCACCTCTGCCAAAAGCATGCTCAGAAATGCCAACTGTAATTAAAATCTGGCACCTGTCTTGGGCACCAAATTTGCTTCTAATATCTCCATGTTGAAATGTGTCTCAGCTTTGAGAGGACGTAAGATGCTTTTTGCCCTCTGCCCTTCGGAAAAACACTCAACTGGAAAAATTGACGGCTGTTATCCCGAAAATTACATTTTTTTACATCTTAACTATACTACATCTTCTCTGCTTTCTTTCCCTGAATCTGTTTGTTTAATTAGTCCCAAGAGAATCAGCATACATTCCCTTCACACATTTTGTTTTTATAAACCTCAGGAAAAATAGGCAGTGAATTTAAGTTCTTCCTAGTATGAAGTTGTGTTGGGGGTGGGGGTGGCAACATGGATAGATTTCAATAAGAGGTTAGATACTATGGAAATGGGAAGCTATAGATGGGGGTGGGATGCTTCCCTAAGAAGGCTTTTTAGACACTAGAGCACTAAATCCTGATTTGATGCATTTTGTCCTCTCTGCTGTCTATAAGCTTGTGCCCCAACTACTGTTTTGTTGAGCTGGGGCTCTCAAAATCTTAGTACAGGTTTTGTTCTTCAAACAATCTGTAGCATTTCCCAAAAAGAAACTCCCTTCTCCTACAAGCCTTTCAGATGCTTGACACCTGGCCCCACTTAAAGTGAGGACAGAGTAGTCTTTGGGCCCAGCTATCACATTGGAAGGGTAAATCTGTTGCACAGCTTGACCCCCAACAAGCCCCATGGACAAAAGGCCAGAGTGTGAGACCAACCAGAGCAGATTCACTGGAGGGGAAGCTCCTGGGCAGGGCCCCTGTCCACCTTTCCTACTGTCTTATCCCAGGACCTAGAAGAGTGCCTTGCACAGAAAGGGTGCTCAATCAACACCTGCTGAAAGAACAGCAGCAGATCTGGTATTAATGTCCCTTGGTAAAGAGCACCTTATATTAATAGAGGGCCACACTGGCTTCAAAAGTAAAAGGAACCTGATGATTATAAATTGTTGCAAGTGCAGGAAGATGCACTTCTGAGACTCGTTAAGGGGTGCAGACATGCAGATGTTCTGACCTTTGGACTTTCCAGCCTCCCGCTTCAGAAGCGCTGTCAGCTACACCACTTACCCAGGCCACCCAGAGCTCCTAGAACACATCACTCTTCATGAGAAATGAAAAAGGGGTAAAGTAGTGTGACAGAATGTTTAAGGTACAAATATATTTTACTATTAAATAATATAGAAAGTGTATAAAAGTACTGCCCAATTTATGACAGAGTTCTGCTAAATTAAATTCACTAAGTATTTGCTTCTTGGAACTGAAAATGAATTTTTCTCCATGGAAAAGATGTTACAAATGATGGTTAGGGCCTCAGGAGAGCCCACAAAAACCCATTTAACCCCACAATGTCCCAAAGTACTGGTTTAACTACACCCAAACACTTATGTAACAGCGTGTTCATGGGAAGAGAATCTGAGTTTAAACTAGGGAACTCCACAGCTATAGGAAAGAGATACCCAGGGCACTGCTAGTAGCTTGTGGGGGCCCCCCACCCCCCTACCCCGAAAGAAAGTCATCTTCCTGGATCAGAAATTCCTCGAATGCAGCATTTCTCTTAAGTTTTTTACTGCAACCCACAGGAAGAAACATATTTTATACTTTGTGGAAAACATATTTTATAAAGTTTTTTACTGCAACCCACAGGAAGAAATACATTTTAAACATGTTTTATATATTTTATAGCCCAGAAACACGCCCAACACCCCACACACACATATTAAAAGAAACAAGTTTTATAAAATGAAATTTCACATGTGATATACTCTGACTAGAAAAATTTCTCTTATAATTCATTTTTAAAATGCTTGTCATGACCTAATAAATTAATTTCCAGCTCACTTGTTGGGATCCCCAGTCTGAAACACCATTGCCCTGAACGATCCAAAATGAGGAGCTAAGGGGTAGTGAGTGATGGCTGCCCACATGTGATTCTTCAACTTCCTATACCACATGACTAAATTTTATTTTATTTTTTAAATATTTTATTTATTTATTTGACAGAGAAACACAGCAAGAGAGGGAACACAAGCAGGGGCAGAGGGAGAGGGAGAAGCCAGCTTCCCGCCGAGCAGGGAGCCCAATGTGGGACTCGATCCCAGGACCCTGGGATCATGACCTGAGCTGAAGGCAGACACTTAATGACTGAGCCACCCAGGTGCCCCACCACATGACTAAATTTTAATGTGATTATGAATAAAAAGATAAAAGACAATTTCCTGCAAATGTGTCAGAGATGCAGGTGTCCCTTTGTTCAGGCTCCCACCTGTTTAATCAATTCCTTTCTCTTCCCTTCTCTACCTTGTCAAAGATACAGATGTTGGCAGAAAACTTGAGGATACAGATAATTATAGATACTAGATAACAGAAACTACAAATCATGCTGACGAAAAGCTGATGATCTGTAAACTTAAAAAAAAAGTTTCTGGTTATTCAGAACACATGGGTATAATTTAATCAATGCTTGGGCTTTCACCAGCAGAGCAATGTGTAAACATTGCTGGTAGTGGGAGTGTCATTACTACACCCTAGGTACTGCCTCAGGAAGCAGACCGAAGCACAGTACACCAAGCCTTGTAGCCCCTTCATACAGACCTGTAGTTTCTCTCCAGAGAAAAGTCAAAGATTCTGGGTAAAGGGATGACTCTGGGGATTCCAGAGACAAGTGAGCAGCTGAGAGGAACCTCATGAGCCCAGGGGCAAAGTCCTCGTGAAGGCCATGCCCCATGAACACTTGAGTTCAGTAGATTAGAAAAGGGCCAATATTCTGGTTTTCGTGCTGGTGGCAGATTCAAGGAACCTGCTATGACCACTGCCAAGCCCTCCCATGTCTGCTTTGGCTAATGGTGACTGCATATTCCCATCCTCACAAGAGGTACGCAGTAGCCAAAGATGCAGTACTGGAGGGTCAGAGTGCCCATGGGATGAGACCCTTACCCCTCCTCAGTGAGTGTGGGCTTCTCAACCAAACCTACCTACACTCAGAGGTCATAAAATGAGGATTCTTCCCACACATCTCTCAGAATCTTGCACTGTGTCTGAGAACTTGGGACCCGTCTAGGAGTTCCTCCTCGGGGAGTCATCTCTGATATGTGTCCTAAGGTTTTCATTAACACAGGTATGCATTTTTTGCATTCTGTCACATTTTATTTAAAAATTCCATTCAGGGGCACCTGGCTGGCCCAGCCTACAGTAGAGCATGCAACTCTTGATCTCGGGGTCGTAAGTTTGAACTTATGCTGGACATAAGTTGGACACAAAGTTTACGTAAAATAAATAAAATCTTTAAAAAGTAATAAAATTTCCATTCAAAAAATGGGGGAGCATTATTTTCAAATTCAATCTTAAAAGTTTTAGTTTGAACTGACATTTCAAAAAAGGAAAATGCACCAATCTCATAAACACCTAGTTCCATTGAGTTCACCTTGGGCTTTTTATTTCTGTACTTTCATCCCTTCTATTGTAGGACTATTTTTATTTTTATTTTTTTTTAAGATTTTATTTATTGATTTGACAGAGAGAGAGACACAGTGAGAGAGGGAACACAAGCAGGGGGAGCAGGAAAGGTAGAAGCAGGCTTCCCGCGGAGCGGGGAGCCTGACATGGGGCTCGATCCCAGGACCCTGGGATCACGACCTGAGCCGAAGGCAGACGCCTAACAACTGAGCCACTCAGGCCCCCCTGTCGGACTATTTTTAATAAATAAAGTGATTTTTTATTGATATACTAAATAATGGAAAGATGCATATAGTGCCAATACCACAATATAAATAGCTTTCATTTGGATTCCTATCTTATCCATTTACAATTAATTTTAACCTACTTTATCAATGATGAATTACTCATATATCTTTTAAAGATTTTATTAATTTCTACACCCAACATGGGGCTCAAACTTACAACCTCAAAATCAAGACTTGTACTCTTTATTTACTGTGCCAGCCAGGCACCCCTCATATTTTAAAATCAGCAAAAAGCATACTGTATCAATTGGGGTTCTATCAACAGCAGATAATGTATGATTATATGTTTGTACTGGTGATCAGAAAAAAGACTCCCAGCAGGATTGAAGGCAAGAATTTTCAAAGAAACTCCACAGACAAAAATTATATATTTTTCACATTTGGCATCTGTCAATATGGTTCATAAAACCAAACAATGAAAGTTCTGTTAGAAAAACAATAAATGTGGGGCGCCTGGGTGGCTCAGTCGGTTAAGCGGCTGCCTTTGGCTCAGGTCATGATCCCAGGATCCTGGGATCGAGCCCCACATCAGGCTGCTCAGCAGAGAGCCTGCTTCTCCCTCTCCCTCTGCCTGCTGCTCCCCTTGCTTGTGCTCTCTCTCTCTCTCTGTGTCAAATAAATAAATAAATAAATAAATCTTAAAAAAAAAAAAGAACAATAAATGTGAAACAAGGTTAACACTGGGCACTGATTTTTTTTTCTTTCTTAAAAAAAGATTTTATTTATTTATTCGACAGAGAGATAGAGAGAGCCAGAGAGCACAAGTGGGGGGAATGGCAGAGGGAGAGGGAGAGGGAGAGAAGCAGGCTTCCTACTGAGCAGGGAGCCCGATATGGGGCTCGATCCCAGGCCCCTGGAATCAGGAGCTGGGCCCAAGGTACACGCTTAATTAAGACTGAACCACCCAGGCACCCCTCTGCACTGATTTTTTTTTTGGCAAGTCCTCCCATAAAGGAAATGTATTTTTAGGAAATGCATCAGTGAGTATTTGGATTTGTACCTCCCACCATATATTCATACACATACATGTGTGTATTTATGTATGTATGTCTATAACTGGGTACACGCATACGTATTTCCAGAACAGTAAAAGTCCTACAGTCCTTAAGATAAAATAGCAGGGGGCACTGCCCATTAAGTTATCAGTTCCAGGCCTTTACTTTCTAATTGACAACTTCAGGGCTACTTTCATCACTTGTCAACTTCAAACCGACACTCAATTTTTCCTTTTAGATGATGTTGCATCTGTAATACAGCAGTGTTTCTGACATACTGCAGCATGTTCTGTTAGGAATATTTCTTCAGAAGCACAGCTTAATAGAAGGTGGAAAGGCAGAAAACCTGCTAAATGTTTTTCACATCTATCAACTACTCTAAAGAATACTGTGGGAAAAAAACCCCTCATTTTTACACTTAAAATATTTTCCACTAGCCTTAGCAATAATTCCAACTATTTAAAGCAAGTAGATATGGATTTAAATAAAATAAAAAAAGGTATCTGTTACAACAAAAAATATCTTTAGCCTAACATGGTGGAGATAATGAACCATTAAAGATGACATTTTATGTCAATTAACATACAAAAACCACAGCAAAATATCTGGCTCCAAACTAAATGATTTTTAAAAACCATGAGACAAGCAAAAATACTAAATAGTTAAGGTTGCAACTGTCCAGTCTATTAAATTGCCTCATATGAAAAAAATAAAATTGTTTTAATAGGTGCTTTGAGCATGTTTTCATGATTTAAAAAAAGCAACCCAAAATAAAAGAATCGAACTTAATTAAAAAAAAAATTTGTTTTAAGTAATCCCTACACCCAACATGGGGCTTGAACTCATGACCCTGAGATCAAGAGTTACATGCTCCACCAACTAAGCCAGCCAGGTGCCCTGAAACTTAGTTTTATAAGTATAAAATGTTAGATTAAAATCAGATCATTCTGTTTAATTAAACTCTACTTAGGGAATATGCATTTTCAACTACATATAGAGAATCACATGCCTGGAATTTTCCCAGATAATTTCAATTTCAAATATTTTGTCCCATTATTCACTTCCACAAATGTACTTAAATCATGTGCTCAGTGAGTACACCAATTTCCAAAAATTAGAAATTTTTTATAAAATTTCTATTTTTTAATAAAAATATAGTCACCTTGTGTAGGCAAAGAGGATAGATAGGTTTTACATTTTGATTTTTGTTTCTGGCTTTCATGTGTTATATACAAATGCATTTAAATCATTGCTAAACTATTGGAGAACTCCTTTAAGAATGACTACAAATGCTTATGTTCTAGAATTGGATTTAGCCAAATAGTTGCTATTATGGTTTTCCGTGTTTATGACACAATGTATGATTAAAACTTAGTAGAACTATTTCCGCACTTTAGAGGCTTGTACTCCAAAGAGTAATGGAATTTACAAATAATAATACATATGTGTGGGCACTAAATAACATGCTGTGTATATAGAGTGACTACAAGCCCTGGTTAGCCTGAAAGTCCCTGGCTGACTCCTAATGCCCCAGTATCAATATTAATAGCACTCCTTTCACTCTCAAAAGTGTCCATATTTGGATGATAAATTCTAAGGCCACACTATTCATCAGTGTTAAGACTGGTAGATTGCTGGTTTTCTTTCTTTCTTTTTTTTTTTTTTAAGTAGGGTCCTCACCCAGCGTGGAGCCCAGGGTGGAGCCCAATGTGGGGCCTGAACTCATGAACCTGAGATCAAGACCTGAGCTGAGATCAAGAGTCCAAAGCTTAACCGACTGAGCCACCCAGGCGCTCCTAGATTGTTGGCTTTCTAACAGCATTTTTTATCACTATCATCTTCAAGATCTTCAAGTGGGTGATTTTTCAAAATTTAATTGGTTGTGACCTAAAATTTAGCCTTGCATCAAAGGGTGAACACAAGATACTAGGTCAGCATAGCCTTGTCAAAAGAATTCTACCTTTGGAACAGGACTGGTGGTTGGGATCCCAACTCTGTCTCTCAGTTTCATATTGGGGGAGGTACATACCCCTCTGCTCCTTGGTTCCCTGATCTAGCAATGGACACAGTGAACTGATGTAATGCCAACCAGCACAGGACTTCACAGTCATAAGGGGGCGCCTATGAGTCATACCACCCCATTCAAATCCTGGCTCCACCTCTTCGGAGCTAGTAACCTTGGGCAGAACCAGCCAGGGGGCCCTAATATCAGCCGCTCTGAATAAGAATTAAGCCAGATTGTATGTTGGTGATGTAGGAAAGACGTTATTAGGGTTCGAAGCCGATGGCAAGAGAGAATTCTTGAGATGTCTTTGGTGCAAAAAAGGTGATTTTATTAAAGCACAGGGACAAGACCCATGGGCAGAAAGAGCTGCAATGGGGTCATGAGGAGTGGTCCATTATACACTTTCAAGTTGGGAGGGGGTTAGGGATAGCGTAACTCTCTAAGCAATTTTGGAATTCCAGGACCTTGAGGGGGCTAGCTATTGTTGGGAAAAGTTCACGTATTACCGTCTAATAAAACCTTAGTCATGAGACCCTTCAGATGTATATCAGTGGGCCATACGCTTGGGGGATGATTGCCAACATGTATCTTGGAGGCTTTAGAGATAAAGGAAGTTTCCAAAGGAATTCTTATACGTGAAAGTAGACTTACAGGCTTGGCGGGGGTGGGGGTGGGGTTAGACTAGAATTGCCTTTTGCCCTTAGCGAAGTATTAACATCGAGTGAGTCCCTAGAGGAATGTCACTCTGCCTGTTTCAAGGACTTGTCAGTCGAACCTAGAGTAGGCTCTAGGTAGTAAGGAAATTTAATAATTTTTCTTCTGCCTTTGTTTCCCACATCATTGGGATGGCAGTGTTGAGGAGAGAACTTCAGAGCTTTCAATTTAGTTAATGTACTTTTCATAAAATTAATTTTAACCATTTTAAAGTATACAGTTCACTGGCATTTAATAAATTCATAATGTTATACATGCATCACCATTATCTAGTTCAAGAACATTTTCATCACCCCAAAAGGAAACCCCATACACATTAAACAGTCATTCCCCATTCCCTCCTCTCCTCTAGCCACTGGCAACCACCAATCTTTCAGCTTTTTAATAGTGTTTATTTCTAAGGTGATGTTCTCTATCTGCTCATTCATTGTGTGTATATTTACACACGCTTATTTACTATTAAGTCCTTGAACATACTTATGGCTGATGCTTAATGTCCTTGTCTGTTAATTATAACATATGGATCATCTTGAGTTTGGCTTCAATTAACTGCTTTCCCCCTCGTTTCCTCACCTATATAGTGATTTTTTCTTAATTTTATTGATATAACTGACATATAATATTGTATTCATTTAAAGTATATGACATAATGATTTGATATAGTGATTTTTGGTAAGACTTTGGACATTATGATTAATATGTTCTAGAGATTCTAGATTCTGTATATTTCTCTGAAGAGTGATTTTTATTCCAGCCGACAGTTAATTTGGCTGAACACAAACACCACACTCGGCCTCTTCTGTGGTGAGCCGCAGCTAGGATTTCTACTCGTTCTTTCAGCTTCCAGGGGCTGCTTTTTCCCTGTTCCACTGGAAGTTCCTCTACACAGACACAGCTCAGTGGCTAGCCAAGGATTTGTGCCATTTCATACGTAAATTTTGGAATTTATTCCTTCTTGGCTCCTTCCCCTCCTAACTTTCTGGCTGCTCTGCCAGCCTCTAACTCTGCCTTCTAGCACCTCAATACAGTACAGCTGCGCTTTTTGCCGCACACATAAGGTAGATTTCGAAGTGCCTTCAGGTAAAAAACCATCAAGTTGCAAACTTTATCCAATACAGTCTGTGTTTCAAGGGTAGATTCTACTCTAGTTTCTGCCTGACTGTGCTTGCTCTCCACTGCCTTAAAATAGTTGGTTTTTATTTTTTTTTTAGATTTTATTTGAAGAGAGAGAGAGAATGAGTGGGGGAAGGGGCAGAGGGAGAAGCAGGCCCCAAATAGTTGGGTTTTTTTTTTTTTTTTTTGCATGGGGCACCTGGGTGGCTCAGCTGGTTAAGCATCTGCCTTCTGCTCAGGTCATGATCTAGGACTCCTGGGATCGAGCCCTGCATCGGGCTCCCTGCTCAACAGGAGTCTGTTTCTCCCTCCGCCTCTCCCCCACTTACTTGCACTCTCTCTCTCAAAGTCTTTAAAAAAATAAAAATATTTTTGGCAAATTATATAAATGTTATGTACAGTGGGATTAGTGCAATCAAGCTATTTAACCATTCATGAAAACTACCTCATTTTTAATAGCTACATCATTATTATGGTATGACTATACCATAATTTACTTAGCTAACCTCCAATTTATGGACATTTTATATTATCATCTCTTTGGGTAACAATAAAAGAATCCTCCTTTCCAAAGGTGTCCAGACTAGATGACTGAAATACAGATTCAGTGAACAGTTTTCAGAAATGGGTTTGGCTTCTGCTCCATCCCTTAGTAGGTATGTAAATTTGGATAAGTCAATTAACTTCCCTGAATCTCATTTTCCTCATATGTAAAATGGACCAAAGAGTTTCCTCATGATAATATTAATACATAAAAGCACAGTGCTTGGCACATAGAGCTCAATAGAGTATAATCCTCCTCAAAAATAAGAACAGGGTACAGGAGAGGGCAGATCTGGTATTAAGATGAATAGTATAGGGTAAGTGGGGCAAGAGAGATCAGCTGGAATGGGAGGTCACAGGGGAAAGGTGAAAGAAGAGAAGAAAAAAGAGAGGCCAAAAATAATATATCTTTGTACAAGATAAGAATCCATCAAATGCTTTTCTGGTTCAGAACTACTTTAATCAACACTTGTAAAATAGGCAAAGTCCCTGCCCACAACTCTTGCACTTTTAGCACTTCTCTGAACCTTCTAGGGTCCTGGTGCCTGAGTTACAACTACAAAAATTGTTTTCAGGAACTGTCCTAGCCAGCAGCCTTCCTAAAGCTTCCCTCAACCTCAGGAAGATCTCACAAAAACATTAATGCTTGTACTATGCACACAACCTGATTTTTATATTGTAGTAAAACAGGTACTATGGAGAGGGGACATGTGGAAGGAGTTGATTTCTTCTGATGAACACACCCATTGTTTATACTTGT
The DNA here is from genome assembly GCF_003265705.2 of Callorhinus ursinus. NCBI lineage: Eukaryota > Metazoa > Chordata > Mammalia > Carnivora > Otariidae > Callorhinus > Callorhinus ursinus. The sequence continues at coordinate 6,866,476 of NW_027397069.1, forward strand.
TCCAAGGCTTCTAACATGATACTATTTCCTCGTATTGTTCTGTGGCCCACGAGTTGCCATCTCCACACATTCATCTATCACAAGATTCATAAATGGATGGAACCCCCACAATATATATTCCTTGGACATGTCTGCCACCATTTAATTTCAATGATAATTTCTTCTCCATAAATTTTTTCAACTTGGGAGGGTGAGCTTTGCTCATGGTGTCTACTTGGCGAGCTCAAAGATGCCTCCAAATGGAATTCAAGGCGTTCCTCATGCTCCCGTGGTAGGCCCGGCATTTGAACAGAGCCTTTCTGACCGCATCACTGGAGAACATTACCCTGGTGATTCTGAACACATATGTTAGCAAAGATTGCCTTCAAATGAATAAACACCGTCTCTGAGCTGACAGACATGTACCGAAGTAGTATGAGATCCTCAAGAGAGGATCAACATAACATCTCCTTGGGGGAAAAAAAAAGTCTTATAAAGGAACCAGGCTTAAAATGGGAATCCTGAGCAAGAGGAACCTAAGGTCTAAAGGGGACAATGGTTTCTCCCAGATAATACTGATCTCTTGGTATAGGGCCACCTCTCTCCTGCCCAGTCCCATCGATGTCCTTTGGAAAGAACTAGACCTTAATATGAAGCACAGAAATATTACTGAATGTGTACAGTTTTCTCTGAGTCACCCATGGGAATTGGAAAAGCTGTTTCCCACTGGCCAGATTAAGAGACAAGCAACAGGGCTGCAGATGAACCTGGGACTCTCACTGCCACAGGATCCTGGAGCAGGAGGGCCATCACTAAGCCACAGGGACCCCTCTGATCTGATAAGGGGAGAACCAGGGACATTTCAGGTAACTTATCTAACTCCTAGAGGAGGGCAGGCAGTGGGGACATGGAGCACTGAGATTTTTTTTTTTTTAAGATTTTATTTGCTTGTTTATTTATTTTTTAGAGAGTGAGCAGGCACAAGCAAGGGGAGGAGCAGAGGGGGAGGGAATCTCAAGCAGACTGCGCTGAGCACGGAACCCAACATGGGGCTGGATCTCATGACCCTGAGATCACGACCTGAGCCTAAATCAAGAGTCAGACGCTTTACCAACTGAGCTACCCAGGCACCCCAGGGCGCTAAGATTTAAAGTTACATTTGGGGGCGCCCGGGTGGCTCAGATGGTTAAGCGTCCAACTCTTGATTCAGCTCAGGTCATGACGATATCAGGGCCATGAGATTGAGTCCTGCCTTGGGCTCCACGCTCAGTGCAGAGTGTGCTTGAGATTCTTTCCCCCCTCCTTCTCCCTCCCCCCTGCTCCTCCCCCTGCTCACACATGCATGTGTATTCTCTCTCTCTCTCTCTCTCTCTCAAATCATAAATAAATCTTTAAATACTCACTTTTGTACTGGTCAGGAGGCAAAGTCTGGAGCACCCTGATATACACATCGTTATGCCCAGGTAGATTCTGTAGACTAATTCTTACCTTATCTTGAATTCTTACCTAATCTGGTTTTCTTCATGGCTTCAGCTAAAGAATCGTTCTTGGCATCATCAGCAGAGATCCTGAAGCTGGGCTGGCCCACAGTCAGGGTCATTTGCCATTTCCACATGTGACCAAGAACCTGAATTCTGCCCTCATGTTGGGGAACTCTCCATCTTATGAGCCAATGGAAGCTGGAAATGCTTCCCTATTCCCTCAACCCCAAGAGCTCTGCCTGTCACACACACTTGCCCCAGCCTGGGAACTCAGAGGCAGCCACACAAAGAAGCAGGAACCATGCACGAGCAGCTGTTTCAAAGTAAAACCTCCATATTAGCTGTGATACTTAAACCATCTATCATAGCAAACCTAAAGAGAAAAAAGCAAACTAACAAAAAATATTCAGTTTTACTTGTTCCACTTGCAGCATGGCCCCCTTCCCTTCCACCCTCATCCATGAAGGCACAAAAAGAAAATAACATATCACAGTAACAAGAGGAAATAAGTAGCCATTGTCTCTACCTTTTATAGGCAGATGTTTCATGGGATTTGCCTGCAATACTTAAAGGCACATTTGTGATTCTGATAGCCTAAGACTAAACTGTATTACAGACTGACTACTGTCCAGAGCCTAAAGCTACAGTTTACAAGCTTGTTCTGCCTTCTTTCAGGCCCTCCATGCTTATAAATGACACCTTCCAGTGTCTTAAAGTATGAGAGGCAGCTAGCCCCAAATTCTCAGGCTGCTAATGGTTTCACATAAAATGAGCTCCTACAATTTTATTACCACCCTGGTGCGAATTCACAGGTGAGGGGCCACCAGGGAAAGGATGTGGATATGTCTCTCACTCCTGGCCTCCTAACTTTTCCAAGTGCAAGGAACTTTTCCACTCAATATTTCAAATGATTACTCCAACTCCCAAGGCTGCTGATTAAGCCAAATAGGCTCTACTACTATGTTACTGAGAGAAAGAGGAGTAAGTCATCAAGTCGCCTCTCTGGAGAGTGAGGGGATTTGATTTTGCATTCTAACTTTACCCCTGTAAAGCTGATTAAGCAACCCACTGATTCTTTACATTTTGACTTAAATATACATTTAGTGGGTATTAGTCAATTAGAATGTTGACAAATAACTACTGGAAAATGTTAAATTTCACTTTCCAATCAGATAAGCCAGACATAGGTCTTGTATACATGTATCTCACAACACAAAGATTACTGATACTTAGAAAAGTGATCATATTAGCATTAGAGATTCTATAAAGTGCACAATCTGGTACCTCTACATTTACGTGAAGTTTAAACAATATACAAATGCCAAATACAGCACCAATGACTGCTTTTTAAGGAACTCTAGAAACCTTTAAAACAGGGCTGATTATCAGGAAATACATGAAATTCACATGTTCAGCTATATCTAACTTTGTATGACTATTTCTTTACCTTTGAAAGTGACTTATGGCAGCGGTGCCTGGGTGGCTCAGTTGGTTGAGCATCCGAAGCCCCGAGTCGGGCTCTGTGCTCAGCGCAAAGTCGGCTTGAGAGATTCTTTCTCTCCCTCCTCCTCTGCCCTCCCTGCCGCTTGTGCACGCTCAAATAAATAAATAAATAAATATTTTTTAAAGAGACTTAAAGCAGGCTAAATAGATAAGTGGATAGGCAGTAGGTCTAAGAATATACTTCTCCTGCAGGGGAAAACAACCTAAAGCCATACACACTAAACAAAATTTCCCAATTTTCAAAAGCAGTTGATAAACAGTGGCTGTTTAATGAGGGAACTTCATTTTCTCAGTATCTTCTAAAACTAGAAAAGGCAAATTAAATTTTAAATGTAAAACATGTGAAAAACAGTTCAATATAGCAGACTCTACTTTTAAAACTTTTTTTAAAATTTCAAATTTAAATAAAACAAAAGTTCACATAAATGGTTTACATAAAAAAGCCTTCAAAAAACAACAAAACTGAACTTAAAACTTACACATAAAAAGTTTTCCTTTTTAAGACCAAAGATCGGGGCGCCTGGGTGGCTCAGTCGTTGGGCGTCTGCCTTCGCCTCGGGTCATGATCCCAGGCTCCTGGGATCGAGCCCTGCATCGGGCTCCCTGCTCGGCAGGAAGCCTGCTTCTCCCTCTCCCACTCCCCTGCTTGTGTTCCTGCTCTCGCTATCTCTCTCTGTCAAATAAATAAATGAAATCTTAAAAAAAAAAAGACCAAAGGTCATCGAAGATCATTTGTCAGAGGCTTAGAAGTAGTGAAAACTAAACTAGCTGCCAAAAATTGTTTACTCTGTAGCACATAACACGCACTAAGTGACCTGCAGAGAAAATGCAAGCTTAATTTATTATGCATGCTTCTGGTTTTACTTCCTGTTAAAATACTCATCGCCATATTCTACTCTTTTTTCATGCATTTTATCTTAATCAAAAATAAAGGCAAAGGAAGGAACACAGGGGAAAAAAGTGGAAGTGGCAAGAAACAAACAAATCAGGATTTCTCAGTCAGAAATTTAAGATAACCTATGCATTAAGAATAAATCTATGGGGCGCCTGGGTGGCTCAGTCAGTTAAGTGTCTGCCATCAGCTCAGGTCATGATCTCAGGATCCTGGGATCAAGTCCCACAATGGGCTCCCTGCTCAGCGGAGAGTCTACTTCTCCCTCTCTCTCTGCCCCTCCCCGGCTTGCCTTCTCTCTCTCTTGCTCACTTTCTCTCTCTCTGTTAAATAAATAAACAAACAAATAAATAAATCTAAAGAATAAATCTATGAAGGGGTGCCTGGCTGGCTCAGTCAGTACAGCAATCTTTGGGTTGTGAGTGTGAGAGCCCCACTCTAGGTATAGAGATTACTTAAAAATAAAATCTTAAAAAAAAATAAACCTATAAAAAAAGAATAAATCTATGATAAAGTACATCATGAATACTTTTTTCCTCTCAAAAGTGTAGGATTAAAAATTGGAATTATTACATTTACTATAGTCTCAACATATTTTTATATACATAGTAGCTTTTGGGTCTTCCCAGATTCAAAAGCACCAGCCAAAACACAGAGCCAGAGGGAATGCAGAGAACGGAAAGTGTTGAGCAAAGAGCCTGCGCCAGATAAGCCGGAACTGTAGACAGTCCTGCAAGCGTAGCAACACCAGGGCCTGCCTGTTAGTCCCAAAGATATATAAGCCCTTTGTCAGGGAAGCTCTGGAATGTCATCTGTCTTAAATTACATCCACCTGGGATTATGTTCCACTGACCAATATGGACAGATTACTGGAATTTGAAAACCTCACTTTCTGGGTAATTGACATTTAAGCTGTTTGAAGTTTCTCATTAAGGTTGCTTAAGAAATTAACAGCAGATGTAGGAAACTAAGTGTATAGTATTCAGAGAAATGAAGTCACCTGAAGGCTCCAAATAACTAGAAGCATTTAAATGTAGTAAGTGCATTAGGAGGAAAGGATGAACTAGCCTGCCCCACAGGCTACAACTTCATCACTTTTTCTCTATTCCTACTAGGTTTCCCAGCACATTTTAAGTGTAATTAAAGGAAAGGAGAAAGACAAGAGGTTGACATGATGAGGGACTACAACCTAGACCACAGTTCTAAGAGCGAAGCACTAACTTGATGGAGGCTGAGAGAAAGTAAACATCTCCACCGCCTACCTGATGCCAACAGGATGTAAATCTGAAATCCTGGGCTGGCTTTGGAGGCCCTTTGCTGCCTGGCCCCAAACCCCCTGCTCAGCTTCATGCCCAGCCCTTTTGCCACTAGGTAACCCTGACTCTACAACAACCCCCTCCTCACCCTCCTGCTGTGCCTTTGCATATGCAGTTCCCTCAGCCAGGAATGCCCTTCCCTCTCCTATCATCCTTTCAAATCTGCTCAGAGGTCAACTTCCCTGGGAATAGTCCCCATGCCCTCTAAAGTCACTCCTGCCTCTGCTTTACCACTTCCCATGCCACATTCAGTTTGCTCAACATTTACTAAGTACCCACCATGGGCCACAGCACTAGGCTGGCTATTCAAAGAATAAAATATAATAGTGGTAGAATTGTCCTTTCAGGGTCTCATTCCCTGACCCAGGCACCTTAGACTACACACATATCTTACAAAAGATGTGCCAAATAAAGCACCTCTAGGTACCTGGCATGGGGACCTGTGGAAACTTTCTTCCCTTCCTCATTTTTAGGAGCCGCCTAGGACTTAGGAAGAGGCATAGTTCTTATCCTTTCCAGGAGAATGTATAAATGAATGCCTGAATAATAAAAAGAAATGTGTCAGGGCGCCTGCGTGGCTCAGTCGTTAAGCGTCTGCCTTTGGCTCGGGTCATGATCCCAGGGTCCTGGGATCGAGTGCCACGTCGGGCTCCCTGCTCAGCGGAGAGTCTGCTTCTCCCTCTCCCACTCCCCCTGCTTGTGTTCCCTCTCTCGCTGTGTCTCTCTCTGTCAAAGAAATAAATAAAATCTTAAAAAAACAAAAAAAGAAATGTTTTATAAGTACCTCTTACTTAAAAAGAACACCATCAATATGTTTTAGAATTTCTTGTCGTAAAGAAATGTTCTACGAAGTAAATACTTCTCCCATTTACCTGCAGGATAAAATGAATAATGATTCCTGTAAGAAAATGGTTTTGCCCTTACTAAAATAAAAGCCAAATTAAAAAAAAAAAACCCACAGAAAGAACACCACATCAAGCAGTAAGCCATATGGTTGTGAAGATAAAGGTAAGTTTTTTATCCTTCATTAACAATAATCCTGGAAATACTAACATTTTTACTATGCCTCAAAAACAGTACACTAATTAGTAAAATACACCTGTGTCAACAGTCCTGTTTCTATCTTTAAAAGTCATTTCTTCAGCTGATGCCTGGGGTCCTCATTTAGCACATTAAATGTGTGTGGAGCCTAAAAACTGCTCATCGCTGCTGGTCACTGGCTAGTTGCTAACGCTTAGCGGTTCCCACATACAACAAAATGTGTGGAGCCAGCCAGCTGGTTTCAGAAACTTGTTGATGAGCAGTTCCACCCAGGCACTACGTGGAGACAGAAATAAGGAAGCATGGAGCCTTGTCCTCAAGGAGCGTACAGCCCACCAGGCATCGGAACAACAACAGAACTCTGCCCCTATCAGCCTGTGGGTTCATTTAATTCCCAAAAAAGAAGTCCGAGAGTAGGAGGCTCTTCTCCAACAGTGGTCAGTAATCCAGTGTTGGCCATACATGTTTTTAGCCAAATCCAGAAGGTCAAGCCTTTGAGGACACCTCACCCTAGTTATCAACCAGGGTATCTGGGGTGGGGGTGGGGAATGGTGTGGGGCAGGGAAAATACAAAAACAGAAAAAATTTCGGAATAAAAGCAAATATTGTTTTGGATCCTGCTAAGATTCCTACACTGAACTGAAAGACAGTGACTTTTTTTCTTTTTAACACACCTTCCAGTTGCTGAGTTGATCCTGAGTTGAAAGAAAGTAGTGTGTTCCCCAGGTGAGAAATTCTGCAATAAACAGAATGTACTTGGGACAGAAATACTGGCTGGAGGGAGATTTATACCACATGGACTCAGACAGGCTGGGTTCTTCCAGTGATACCTCAATGCCAAGGTAAAGCCATGTTTTGCCATTAAAATATCCCCTCCACCCACAACTCATATTCGTAAACAAATAATGTAGACAAGCATGTGCAGACACCCCTTTATGCTTTCAAAAACTCTTTCAAAAAAAAGGAGAATATAAGGAATCTGAAAACAGCCCTGGACTGTGTTCAAAAACTCAAGCCAAGAAAGAACCTTCAGATTTGACATCTTAAATTAGCAGGAATGTTTAGACAAATCTATAATCTAGGAAAACATACATACACCCACACTCACACATAAAAAGTTTGCCTTTCCACCCTCTCATGTCAAGTGAATAATGAGTAATGAATTCTGTTTACTGTGACCCTATGGTGATTTTTTCATTCAAGAATATTTCATAAGTACCTACTATGTGTCAGGCACTACATTGGGCACAGACATAAAGAATACACATGGAGTTTCCAGTCTAGTGGATGAGACCAAACGTAAGAGGGAAATGCACCCATTCACATCACATTAAACAGGATGCTCTGAGGGAGGAACATGGGGTTGTGAGGGAAGACATGCTTTAGATAGTCATCCCCCTCCCCAAGGAGGTGGCTTTTATGTATTTATCTTACTTCCTTTTCACATTCATTGTTTACCAATGTTCTTATGAGCCAGGCACCATGCATTCAGTGCATCTCATTTAATTCTAACCACTCGCTGTGGTAAGTAAAAATCTGCTTTACAGATGACAAAACTAAAGGGAGTTGGCTAGTAAGTGGCAGGGCTAGGGCTATCACTCAGGTTTGTGTGACTTTGGGGAAGTGTCTGAACCCCTCTGACCCTCAAACCCCATGGTCTGCCTTCCTTGCTGGAAAAAGCAAGAGAAAGCCAACGATGCCAGCACGAGCACAGTATGTGAGAAGGGTGGAAGCAGATGAGCTACAAGGGGTAGAAGGAACAAGACCAGACATGCCCTAGGGGGCTAAGGGAAGGAGCTCTAAGGATGCTAAGCAGAGGGCTGAAATGAACTGATCTGTGTACTTAAAAATGGTTTGGAGGAAACCACAATGAAATACCACTTTACACCCACTAGGATGGCTACGATAAAAACAATGGAAAGTAACACATGTTGGCAAGAATGCAGAGAAACTGAAACCCTTATGCACTGCCAGTGAAATGTAAACTGGTGCAGCCACTGTGGAAAAGTTTGATGGTTGCTCAGAAAGTTAAACATAGAATTACCATATGACCCAACAACTCCATAGCTAGGTATATACCTAAAAGAACTGAAAACAGGTACTCAAATGAACAGGTACTTACGCATGAATATTCATAACAGCACCATTCACAAGCACCAAAAGGTGGAACAACCCAAATGTCCATCAACTGATGAACGGGCAAACAATATAATATATACCTACAGCAGAATACTATTCAGCCACAAAAGAGAATGAAATACTGACTGATACGTGCTACAACATGGATGAGCCTTGAAAACATGCTAGGTGAAAGAAGCAGTCACAAAAAGCCATATATTATATGATTCCATTTATGTGAAACATCCAGAGCAGGTAGACACAGTGACAGAAAGCAGACTAATAGTTCTGCCAGGGGCTGGTGGAAGAGGGAACAGGGAGTGACTGCTAAGAGGTAAAAGGTTTTCCTTTGGTGTGATGAAAATATTTTGGAACTAGATAGACTTAGAGTTGCACGACATTGTAAATGTACTAAATTGTACATTTTCAAATGGTTAATTTTATAATATGAATTTTACCTCAATTTTTAAAAATGGCTTGGAGGGGTACAAGTGGATATAAAAGACCTTTTTCAAAATGGTCCTGATAAGAGATGACCACCACCAGGCTGGTGGCAGTGAAGACAAAGAAAAAGGGACAGATCCAAAAGATATTTTTGGAGTGGTCCAATAGGTCTTGATAACAGAATACACATGGTAATATCTATGCAGGTCATGTGTAACATCAAAGGCAATGAGGGAGGTAAGCCAGGCAGCCAATTAGACAGATGCCATAAGCTCAAACCTGAATCTAGGAGAGTGGGTAGGGTAAGCCTTATAATGGCTCCTTAAAGACGTCCAAGTCCTAACTCTCAGAACCCGTGAAGTCATTAGGTTACATGACAAAGTGGAATTAAAGGTGCAGATGAAATTAAGGTTGCTAATCAACTGCCCTTGAGATGCAAAGGATAGCGTGGATTATCCAGGTGGGCTCCATTTTAATCAACAGGTGACCTTATAAGAGGAAGAATGAAGCAAGAAAAAGAAAAAGAATAAGAAAAAAAGATGGTGGCGGGAGAAGACTTTGACCCACTTTGCTGGCTTTCAAGACAAAGGAAGGGGCCATGAGCCAAAGAATATGGGCAGTCTCTAGAAGCTAAAAAAAAAGACAAGGAAATGGATTCTCCCCTAGTCCCTCCAGAAAAGAATGCAGCCTTGCCAACACCTTGGTTTCAGCCCATTGAGACTCATTTCAGACTCCTGATCTCCAGAAGTGTCAGATAATAAATCTGTCCTATTTTAAGCCTCTAAGTTTGTGTCAATCTGTTACAGGAGCAGTAGAAAACTAATACAGTGGGGAAGAGTTGACAAGAGGGAAAACTCAACAGACCTGGCAACAGATGGGGTGTGGGCAGGAAAGGGAGATGAAGGCATCAACCGTGACTCAGGGTTTTGGTCCCAGATGATCTTAACAGAGGAAATGGTGGGAAAAGCCATTAGAGGGGGTGAGGGCTTCAGAGAGAAGGGACAGATGGCTGCTGTGTGAGAGGGCCAGGGAAGGATGGCTTCTAGGAGGAAGCAGCATTTGGGACAGGTTCTGAAGGATGGACAGAACCTAAGGATGAGAAGTGGGAGGAAGAAGGTCAGCAAACTGGAGAGGAGAGAGGGTTCAGTGGGTGTGAGGCATGGTGAGAGTTCTGGTTGAATGATGCAAGGTAAGCCGTACTGGAAGAGATGTTAAAAAGGTGGATGATAAAAGAGGAGGCATGTGCACACCATACTCGGGGGTCCCGACTTCATGCAGCCGGCAGTTAGAGGGTATCAGGGAATTTATGCTGTGAAAGGGGGTGATCAGAGCCCACTTTAGGAAACTTAACGTCAGTAAGAAGTGAGTCTAAGTGGGGAGGGTCGGGGGGGAGGGCAGGGAGCTTTCTAAGTAAGTCCTCTCCCCAGTCTCAGGCATGTTACCAGGTCACCTGGTAAATCCCTGACTTTTCTGCAGCACAGGGAGACACTGATGACCCAAATTCACAGCCTGGACCCTTGTCCAGAGACTGGAGGACAGGAAAGTCACCACAAGCCTCTCCTATGTTCACTTTTGCTTCCCTGGTAGAAGAGAAATTCTCTTTAGTGGCCTGCCTCCTTTGCAGATAAGGCATTTGGGAGGAGTTACAAACATGACATTAGCACATGCTGGTTTTCTCATCTTCACTAGGCATCACTAGGTGAGCTGTGGAATATGAGAGCTAGAACAGGCCCGCCCTGAGAGCACTGAGTTCCATGCACTGGGGTGTTTATGGGTCAGCATGAAAGCACTAGAAGGGCAGGAGACAACTGGAAGGGGATAGAATGCAGGCAAAAATCACATCTCTACTTTTCTGAGTCAATTTGCAGATTAGACTAAAATTTAGGATATCGACCTCTGCCACTGAGCTTATTCTAAGTTCTGTATTTCCAGTATATCCAAATTATTTCAAAATCATAACCCTCTGTACTGTGGCAGTCAGCAGCCACATGAACTAAGGGCTTGAACAGAGCAATTGGCAGCAGTTCCTGCTGCAGAGAGGGAGAAAAACGAAGACACCTCCTGTCTGGAAGATCTAAAGGGTACGGATGAACAACACATGAACAAAAAACCTCCCAACACGGAAGGAAGAGTTCAAATCAATTAAGTGCAGACTGAACCCATAAATTTGGGGAAGGCAGAGCTTTTATTATCTTCAATCTCTTTTCAAATTGAGCTGAAATAGACCAAAATAACTAAAAGCTCAAAAAACCATATATTATATTTCTGAGTTCTCCAAAGTTCTCTTACTTTAGGTCAAAAATTCCTTTCTAGATTATGAAATGTCAACTGGCAGGAGGCACTTAGTCCACTCTCCTTGTTTTAACTGTGAGAAAAATAAGGTTCAATTTAGACAAGGTCCTTGAACAAGGTCAAGGACTAACTACAGGGTCAGCACTGGACTAGAACCCCAGAGTATCTATCCAGGATCTTCTTGCTTATACCACAGAGTTAGTAATTTAATTCGATTTTGTGAATTTTTTTTTTTTGGCATTTGTAAGAAAAACTTGAACAGCACCAATAGGAATATTAAACTAATTCTGATCTTTCGGAGCTTAAATAAGTTTCTACTTTAATCTGAACTAAAAGTATTTTACTGACGGCAGAAATCACCCCTGGCTGAACTGTGACTCACTGGTATAATTTAAAGATGCTATCACTGTTCCAAAGAAATCCACTTTAGACTCAAAACCTAAACATCACACATCTGTGCTCTACATAAAACATGCACTAGCAATAGCCAAAAGGTGAAAACAATCCAAATGCCAAAAGGTGAAAACAATCCAAATGTCCATTCGTGGAGGAGTGGATTAAAAAAAATGTGGTATATACATGAAATAAAATATTATTCAGCCTTAAAAAGAAAGGAATCTCTAACATATGCTACAATATGGATGAGCCTTGAGGACATTATGCTAAGTGAAATAAGCCAGACACAAAAGACAAATATTGCATGACTCCACTTATATGAGAATACAGAATAGTCAAATTCATAGAGACAGAAAAGAATACTGGGAGTGCCTGGGTGGCTCAATCAGTTAAGCATCTGCCTTCGGTTCAGGTCATGATCTCAGGGTCCTGCGATCCAGCCCCGCATTAGGCTCCCTGCTCAACGGGAGTCTGCTTCTCCCTCTCCCCTCCCCCCATTCTCTCTCTCTCTCTCAAATAAATAAATAAAATCTTTTTTAAAAATTTAAAAAAGGGACACCTGGGTGCTCAAGCCCTGCTGAGCAGGGAGCCTGCTTCTCCCTCTCCCTCTGCCCCTCCCCCGGCTTGTGCACGCGCTCTCTCTCTCTCTCTCTCTCTCTCTCTCTCTCTCAAATAAATAAATAAAATCTTTTGAAAAAATTTTTAAAAAAAAGGAGAACACTGGTTATAGGGGTTGAGGACAGAAGACAATGGAGAGTTATCACATAGTGGGTACAGAGTTTCAGTTTGAGATTATGACTAAGTTCTAGAGATAGATGGTAGTGCTGGTTGTACAACAATGTGAATGTATTTAATGCCACCAAACCATACACTTAAAAATAGTTAAAATGACAAATTTATGGGGGTACCTGGGTGGCTCAGTCAGTTAAGACTCCAACTCTTGATTTCAGCTCAGGTCATGATCTCAGGGTTGTGAGATCAAGCCCCGAGTCTGGTGGGCTCCGCACTGGGTGTGGAGCCTGCTTAAGATTCTCTCTCCTCCCTCTGCCCCTCCCCATCTCCCTCTCTCTCTCCCTCCATCCCTAAAAAAATAAAAATAAAAAAATAAGATACATTTGTTATGTATATTTTACTACAATAAAAAAGGCACTAATCTCCAGAAGCACTATCTTAAATACTTCATTTCTGAAACTTTTTTTTTTTTTAAGTAGGGTCCACGCGGGGCTTGAATCATGACCCTGAGGTCAAGATCTGAGCTGAGATCAAGAGTTGGATACCTAACTGACTGAGCCACCCAGTCACCCCCAAATCTGTTTTTCTCTTATTTGGCAAATTTATATATTTACTATGTGCCAGGCACTGTTTTAGGGCTGCGATATATAGCAATGGGATAAACAGAACAAGTGCCTATTCTCATGACCATCTGGGGGGTGGGGGATGATGGGGTGAAGACAGACAATAAACAGATAAACACACACTATGTCAGGTGGAAATGAACACGATGGAAAAAACATCAGGTAGGGTGAGAGGGAAGAGACTGTGGGGTCTAGCTGGTGGGGGGGCAGTTGCTATGTTGTATAGGGCTATAGGGAAAGACCTCTCCCATGGGTGACATCTGAGGAAAGACTTGAAGGAACAGAGTGCCCCAGAATGGAGACAGTGCTGCCAAGGAGGCAGTATGGTTGGATGGAGCCAATAGAGGGAGGAGTAATAAGGAGCCTTGGGGCACAGACCTACTTCTTAAGTTTCTTATAAACTTTTCTTATAAACTTTTCAAGGGAAAAGATCAGTATAGAAATATTTCCTCTGCCATATATGTGTCTTTCATTTCTCTTAAAGAGGGACAGAAAAGGCCTGGCTGGCTCAGTCAATAGAGCATGTGACTCTTGATCTTGGAGCTGTGAGTTCGAGCCCCATGTTAGGTATAGAGATTACTGAACTAAAAAACATTTTTTTAAAGTGACTGAAAAACCAACTCCGCTATTTTTCCTGCAAGAGGCAGGTTTGTAAGGAGACAATTTACATCTCCCATTGCTAGAGCGCCCTCCAGTGCCTCTGTGTGAAAATAGCATTTGGCACAGATTGTTCTTTCTAATTTCTTAAACTTCTGTATTTGGCCAAAAGTAAATACCATCCTTGATACGTATAGCAAGAAGGACACATCATCTTTCTCGCAAATGATACTGTGAGATTAAATAAGAAAACAAGGCAAGTGTGCTTTAAAATATGCGTGCACTACTTGTAAAGCAGTGCAACGTATACATGTGCAATGATATTTTTAAATGACCATATAAACTTTTAAAAGGTTCAATCACAGACCTGTACTCCTAAAACAAATAATACATTATGTGTTAATTAACTGAATTTATTTTATTTTTTTTAAAGATTTTATTTATTTATTTGACAGAGACAGACACAGCAAGAGAGGGAACACAAGCAGGGGGAGTGGGAGAGGGAGAAGCCGGCTTCCCGCAGAGCAGGGAGCCCCATGCGGGGCTCGATCCCAGGACCCTGGGATCATGACCTGAGCTGAAGGCAGACGCTTAATGACTGAGCCACCCAGGTGGCCCTAATTAATTGAATTTAAATTAAAAAAAAAACTATAAAAAAACTTTTAAAAGGTTCATAGAGTCTCTTATTTTTTTTAATTCAATTTTTTAGCAATATAGAAGAACTTTCAGTCAAACAGTGAACACAATCTACCACTAAACTGTGACCCTAATTTTATTGAAGGGGCAAGTAGGGCAATAAAGTAAAAAGTGTCTTCTAAAATTTCCAATATTTGGGGGCGCCTGGGTGGCTCAGTCAGTTAAGCATCTGCCTTCAGCTCAGGTCATGATCCTGGGGTCCTGGGATCCAGCCCTGCATCGGGCTCCCTGCTCAGCGGGAAGCCGCCTTCTCCCTCTTCCTGTACCCCTCCTCTCTGCTCATGTTTTCTCTCTCACTCTCTTTCTCAAATAAATAAATAAAATCTTTAAAACAAAATTTTTTAAAATAAAATTTCCAATATTTGCATGTTCTGAATATTCATATTTGAAAAGTGTCCAGCAAATACTTACAGAATACTATAGTCACTCAACCTTCTCAGCCAGAACACAGTAAAGGGAAACAGATAAGTAAGACTTGCCCACACTAGCATCCTATTAAAACAGAATTTTTACTTTCTCACAGAGACTGACTCTGAATCCTTTATTATGAAATCAGCACCTCTGTCAATCTCAAAAGCCTAAGAGGAAGACATTACATATGGTGTAATTCAAAAGAGAACTTGCAGGAGAGGTAAAATTTCATAGCTGTTTACAGAAACACCTACAAGTGAGGTCAGCGTGACAGCCGCCACCACAGAGAGAAAAGCCGCCCTGACTGAGAGCCAGGGGATGGGGTTTTCTAGGCCTGGCCTGCAAGACAGTCTGTGCTTACTTTACTGTGCTTTACTTTACTGGGCCTGCTGATGCCAAGGAAAATGGGCAGATGAGCCTCCAAAGGGCATATTGCAATCCAGGTATCTTTCGTCTTTCTGGAGGGTGATTTGAAAACAAGCATCAAAGGACTTAAAATGTCCATACTCGCTTCCTTTCCAACCAGGGCCCGGCAGAATGGCTCCCGCGAAGAAGGGTGGCGAGAAGAAGAAGGGCCGTTCTGCCATCAACGAAGTAGTGACCAGAGAATACACCATCAACATTCACAAGCGCATCCATGGAGTGGGTTTTAAGAAGCGTGCCCCTCGGGCACTCAAAAAGATCCGGAAATTTGCCATGAAGGAGATGGGAACTCCAGATGTGCGCATTGACACCAGGCTCAACAAAGCTGTCTGGGCCAAAGGAATAAGGAATGTTCCATACCGTATCCGCGTGCGGTTGTCCAGAAAACATAACGAGGATGAAGATTCACCAAACAAGCTCTACACACTGGTTACCTATGTACCTGTCACCACTTTCAAAAATCTACAGACAGTTAATGTGGATGAGAACTAATCGCTGATTGTCAAATAAAGGTATAAAACTGAAAAAAAAATTGTCCATCCTCTGACCCAGCAAGTTCACATACAAAAATTTACCTCCAAGTACATGAGTAAGAGTAACCACAGAGATTTGGGTGTAGAGACATTTATCTCTGCATTTCCCAAGAGAGAAAATTTGGAAATAGTTTAAATGGATAACTGGAATTACATACACACAAATATATATACGATAGAGTCATAGAACAATAGTGAAAATCAATGCTCCAAGATTAGGTTAACATCCTAAAATTTAACCAAAATATAAAATCAAAGCAACTAAATAAAAAGCCACCTTAAAACTGGCTTATAGTGGGAAAAGGAAAGAAGGGAAGAAAGGGGGGAGGGAAGGTGGGGAAAAAGAAAGGAGAGAAAGGAAAGAAGGAGGGAGAGAAGGAGATAAGGAAGGAATGAGTCTCAATTCTGGAGCCCATTTATTATCTACAGCATTCAAGTGTATTATTTAATTGATAAGCCATAAAACACTCAAGTAACATGAAATAAATTAAACCTGTTTTAATTACAATGGCTTTAAATTCATCCCCAAGTGGCCTATATGAAAACATAAACATTATTTCCTTGATTTTTTTTTTATTAACTAATAAAATTCTAAACTTAACTGGGCTGAGCAATGTGTAGAGGAATAATGAAGCAAAATATAACAATAGAACACAACTCCAGTTGCACTCAGGGGCAAGAAAGCATATTGTTTTTACAATTAACAACTCTTCCAATTTAAGAATATTTATCAAACCTACCAATAACCACTCCCCAAGGAGCCCAGCTTTCTTCTCCCTGACTTCCTAAAATTTTAGCCACACGCATCTGCGGACTTCCTCACAGGGAGTCACACATAAAATAGCAGCTCCTAGGGAGCAGCCACCACAACATTCAGTTAAGGGAAACTGTGACCAAAGACTGTTCTTAGAAATTACATCAATCAGACCCCGGCTGTTGTAAAGCCATAACTGCAGAAAGTAAGAACTTCAGCGAAGTGCAGATGCTGAGCGGTGCCAGCCACCATGTGGATGCAATCTCACTGACCATATATGATATCCTCCACCAGGCTCATCCACAACCAAACACATATGTTCACTTTCTAAGTCTCAAATGTAACTTCAGAGAATATTCCATCTTCAACACACCACCATGGAGTATTTCTAGAATCATAAAGTGCATATGCCACTCAAACATTCTGCAAAACTGGGGCACTCAGGAGAGTTCCTTGAGACGCAGAGACTTTGGTCGCCACGGTTATTCAGAGGGGAGTAAAGAAAAGCATGTGTGGTGAAACTGTCCTCAACTCCCCTATGGATCCACGGGGCGAAGAGCATAGAGAGTAATGGTTTTTCAGTCAAGAATTCATCTTCAGGTCCCAGCTTTCCCTCTATTCATTGGCCTCTCCCAACCATACAGGTTACCCAATGTCCTTTCTCCTGGCCTGCACCCACACAGATGGTTCCGGTTCACAGCAAAACTCTATGACAGAGAAAGAGTACAATGGGAGCAGAAGCCCTATGCAGCTGGGATAGATCCACAAGTAAAGGCTATGCTATTGAGTAGACTTGGCACAGTCTTCTTTAACAAACAGCACCTTGCTGGGAATCACCCCTTGCAGGGACAGCTTCTCCAGGAGGTACCACCCATGCTCATGTGCATCTTCCAATTCAGGCCCAGCTCCCACTTGTAGTTCTTGCTCAGCAGCTTGGCTGTTGCCCACTAGTTTTTGCTCTGGGATACTTCATTTCCCACCAACTCCTCTCTCCAGCCTGAGGACATGTCCCCTGCTCCCATGCTACTCCTCATCTGTGTACCCCCTCATGGTATTTCCTGTATCCCCAGAATTCTCCTCCCTCTTTCTCTCCTCTCAGCCTCCAACAGAGGCCCTTCTTTATCCATTAAAGCATTCTGAATACTCTGTCCCATTCCATTTTTTTTTTTTTTAGGCGGCCATTCTGGAAGTCTTTAGCTCCAAATCTTGAACTTCTGGTCTACCATCTTTGATCATCTTCACTTCATCCTTCAGTACTTCACTTCTCTACCTCTAGAGTGAATAACCATCCCGCTTTGCCTGAAACAGAGAGGCCTCCTGGAATGTGGGACTTTTACTGCTAAAACCAGGACAGTCCTGGGCAAGACGAAATGGTTGGTCCCTTGCCTCCCTCGATCACTTAAAGTTACTTTCTGTGTTACAACCCAAAACATAATTTTTGTTTACAGCATCCTCTTTCAGCTTCTCACCATGCACTTGGGCAAGTGACTTTCTAATGATGCCAATAAATACTTTAACTAACATTCCACATTGACCTATTAATAACAGTTCAGGTGGCAAAGTACACATATTCTTATTCTGAGTTCTTATCAAAATGATCACTTTAGGGGCGCCTGGGTGGCTCAGTCGTTAAGCGTCTGCCTTCAGCTCAGGTCATGATTCCGGGGTCCTGGGATGGAGCCGCACATCGGGCTCCTGCTCTGCGGGAAGCCTGCTTCTCCCTCTCCCACTCCCCCTGCTTGTGTTCCCTCTCTCGCTGTGTCTGTCTCTGTCAAATAAATAAAAAATCTTTAAAAAAATTATCACTTTAAAATTTCTCAGTTCTTTTTAATCCCTGCCTGCTTTTTAGCATTCTTTCTATAAAGGTTTCTCCCCTTTCTCTCTCATGCTTCTGTTCTTCTTTGCCCTATCGTCTCTCCCCCCCATACATCTTTTCTCCCCTTTCCATACTCCCTTTTAATTCCTTCCCTCCCTTCTTCCTTTAATGGCCTCACAGTAGTATAGAGGGACAACAGTGGTTGTTATCACAATCTTAAAAATCTTCAAAACTAGGGGCGCCTGGGTGGCTCAGTCATTAAGCATCTGCCTTCGGCTCGGGTCATGATCCTAGGGTTCTGGGATGGAGCCCCGCATCGGTCTCTCTGCTCAGCGGGAAGCCTGCTTCTCCCTCTCCCACTCCCCCTGCTTGTGCAGCCTGCTTCTCCCTCTCCTACACCTTCTGTTTGTGTTCCCTCTCTCACTGTGTCTCTGTCAAATAAATAAAATCTTTAAAAAAGAAAAATCTTCAAAACTGAAGCCAACTCTGCAAAAGGGACTACTGGGACCTTTGACAGGTAACCCCATCTTACACAACCCTGCTGCCTCCTCACATACTGTCTGTTCTTGCTGACCCAGTCACAGATGCTTATTTTGTATCTGGCCCTCTCTAAACTGTCTTCACCTATTTTCCATACCAGGTTCCTCTCTAACCTGATACCGCAAAGCAAGAGGTAGTTCCTATAAGAGTTTTATTACTAACTGCTTCAGAAAAGAGAGCATCAAGATAAGAAGTAAAAAGAGATTATAGGGATCAGAAAACTCAGAGTTTGCTAGAGGTAGTTAAAACAAGCCTTAGAGGGCAATTTATTATTAAACGCTTATATTAAAAAAGCAGAAAGGTCTAAATTCCCATCTTAAGAAACAAGAAGAAAAGGGCAAATTAAACCCAAAGTAAGCTTAAGATAGGAAATAATAAAGATAGGAATATAAATCAATGAAACAGAAAACAGAAAAAAAGGAAAAAATCAATAAAACTAAAAGATGGTTCTTTAAGAGCAGTAAAACTGACAAACCTCTAGCCAGACCAGTCAAATGAAAATGAGAGAAAAAAAATTACAAATATCAGGGAGAGAGGGCACATGACTACTGACAGTATGACCTTTAGAAGGATGCTAGGGCCAGCGGTGGGAGTTAAGGGCTAACTGCAAATGGGCTTGAGGGAATTTTGGGGATGATGGAGATTTGGGGCGTGATCTAACACTGGACTGGAGTGATGGATGCACGTCTATGAATTTACTAAAGATTATTTCACACTTACAAAAGATGAATTTTATGATATACAAATTATACCTCATAAAGCTGTAAGAAAAAGGATAAGGGATTATCATGAACAACTCTACGCCCATGAATCTGACAACTTAAGATGAAATGGACAACTTCCTTGAAAGACACAAAGGACCAAGGCTCACTCAAAAAGAACTGGATACCTGAGTAGCCTTCTATCTATTAAAGAAACTGAATTTGTAGTTAAAATTTTTCTACAAAGACTCCAGGCACAAACATTTAAGTAAAAATATGGCCAATTCACACTAACCATTCAAGAAAATAGAAGAGAACACTCTCCAATGAATTCTATGTGGCCATTATTATCCCCATACCAAACCCAGAACAAGACAGTACAAAAAAAACTATAGGCTAATGTTCTTTATGAGCACAGATGCAAATAACTTTAATAAAATGTTAGCAGATTCAATTCAACAATATATAAAAATACATCATGAGGCACTTGGGCGGCTCAGTCAGTTAAGCTTTGACTTTGGCTGGTGTCATGATCTCAGTGTCCTGGGATGGAGCTCAGCTTCAGGATCCTCACTCAGCAGGAAATCTGTTTCTCCCTCCCCCTCTGCCCCTGCCATTGTTCCCACGCTCTCTCAAATAAATAAAATCTTTAAAAAAAAAGTCATACATCATGATCAAGTAGAGTTTATTCCAGGAACACAAGGTTAGCTTAACTTTAAAAATCAATCTAGGGGCACCTGGGTGGCTCATTCGGTTGAGCGCCTGCCTTTGGCTTGGCTCATGGTCTCAGGGTCCTGGAATGGAGCCCCACGCCAGGCTCCCTGCTCAGCGGGGAGCCTGCTTCTCCCTCTCCCTCTGCTGCTCTTCCTGCTTCTGCTCTCGCTCTTGCTCTCTCTCTCATAAATAAGTAAAATATTAAAAAAAATCAATCCAATTCATCATATTAACACATTAAAGAAGAAAAGCCACATGATCACCTCAATGGATACCGAAAAAATATTTTATACACTCAAACCCATTCTTTTTTTTTAAGATTTTATTTTTTTATTTTTTTAAAGATTTTATTTATTTATTTGACACTGAGAAAGACAGCAAGAGAGGGAACACAAGCAGGGGGAGTGGGGGAGGGAGAAGCAGACTCCCCGTGGGAGCAGGGAGCCCGATGCGGGGCTCAATCCCAGGACTCTGGGATCATGACCCAAGCCCAAGGCAGACGCCTAATGACTGAACCATTCACGTGCCCCATATTTTATTTATTTATTTGACAAAGAGAGAGAGGACACAAGCAGGTGGAGTGGCAGGCAGAGGGAGAGGGAGAAGCAGGCTCTCCGCTGAGCAGAGAGCCCAATGTGGGGCTCAATCCCAGGATTCCAGGATCATGACCTGAGCAGAAGGCAGATGCTTAACTGACTGAGCCACCCAGGCGCCCCTCAAATCCATTCTTGGTCAAAATTCTAAGCTGGAGTGACTTCAGCAAAATTGCAGAGAAAGGACCTTCAAAAACCCAATCCTCCATAAAAGCAATGAGAATACTAGCAAAAATTGTCAAAATCAACTTTTTTAGAACCTAGAAATTAACCAAAGGCTTGCAGCAATCTGGGAGCATTACTTCAAAAAACATGGACGAATCTCAGTAAGAACATAAACTATGTGGGTTTTTTTTAACTTACCCGCTCCCTCTTCCCAGTTCCGAGGTAGCCTTGAAAACCAATAGCCACTATCATGGTCTAAAACCAGCTGCCTGGCAGCCACTGGAGGAGGCAAGGCAGGGTTGGAGCTCTTTCAAAGCACCATTTACAGAGAACTGATACTATTTGACCTATCTGGTAGTTCCCTGGAAAACCCCACATGCAAGGCTCATCCAGCTCAGAGCCTGAACAGTGGGCATAGCATTTTCCCTGAGGGTGTTTGTCAAATCAGAAGCAATTATTTAATATCACTGCTACCTAAAATGGCAGTTAACAGGGCAAACAACAGGCTAACCAAAAGCTTAAAAGGAAAAGGTGGAGCCAAGAATATACAATGGAGAAGGAATAGTCTCTTCAACAAACAGTGTTGGAGAAACTGTATAGCCACATGCAGAAGAATAAAACTAGACCGCTATATTACTCCATACACAAAAATTAACTCAAATGGATTAAAAATTTGAATATAAGACCTGAAACCATAAAATTCTTAGGAGAAAACATAGGTGGTAAAGTCCTTGACATCAGTCTTAGCAACGTCTTTGTGGATCGGACTTCAAAGGCAAGAAAAACAAAAGCAAAAATAAATAAATGGGACTTACATCAAAGTAAAAAGCTTCAGGACAGCAAAAGAAACCATCAGGAAAATGAAAAGGCAACCTACTGAATGGGGAAAAAATCTCTGCAAACCATATCCAATAAGGGGTTAATATAAAATATACAAAAGGAATTAATTCAACTCAACAACAACAAAACACAACCTGATTAAGAAATGGGGAGAGGGCGCCTGGGTGGCTCAGTTGGTTAAGCGACTGCCTTCGGCTCAGGTCATGATCCTGGAGTCCTGGGATCGAGTCCCACATTAGGCTCTCGGCTCAGCGGGAAGCCTGCTTCTCCCTCTGACCCTCTCCCCTCTCATGCTCTCTCTCTCTCTCTCAAATAAATAAATAAAATCTTAAAAAAAAGGAAATGAGGAGAGAATCTGAATAGCCATTTTCCAAAGAATATATCCAGATGGTCAATAGACACATGAAAAGATGCTCAACATCACTAATTACTTGGGAAGTGCAACTCGAAACCAAAATGAGATCTCACCTAATACCTGTAAAAATGGCTATTATCAAAAAGACAAAAAATAACAAGTGCTGGAGAGGATGTAGAGAAAAGGGAACCTCACACACTGCTAGTGGGATTGTAAACAGGTACAGCCACTGGAAAACAGTATGGAGGTTCCTCAAAAAACCAAGAACAGAACTACCATATGACCCAGCTATTCTACTTCTGGGTATTTATCCAAATAGGAAAACTTTAGTTAAAAAGATATATACGCCCCTGTTTATTGTTATGTTCACTGCAGCATAGTTTACAATAGCCAAGATACAGAAATAAAATGTCCATCAATAGATGGATAAAAGATGTGTTATATTTATACAATGAGGCCATACTCAGCCATAAAAGAGAATGAAATCTTGCCATCTACAACAACATGGATGGATCTTAAGGGTATTATGTCAAGCAAAATAAGTCAGATGGATAAAGACAAATACCATAAGATCTTACTCATATGTGGAACCTAAAAAGCAAAAGAAATGAACAAACAAAACAAAAATAATCTCATACAGAGAACAGACTAGTGGTTAAGGGGGTGGGGGGATTGGCAAAATGGGTGAAGAGGGCAACTGTATGGTGATGGATGGTCACTAGACTTGTGGTGGTGATCGCTTTGTAGTGTATGCAGATGTCGAGTTATAAAGCTATACACCTGAAACTTACACAATTTTTTTTTAAAAAGGAAAAGATGGAAAATGAAATGTCCAAAGGCAGTTTTGAAAGACTCTGACATATTCCTGGGATTCTAAAAGGCCACATACATGTGTAGTGCTACTGCTAGCAGACCCACCTTTCAAGAAATCCTAAAGGAAGTTCTTCAGGCTGAAAGTAAGTGATCCCAGACAGTAATTCAAATTCACACACATACAAACACACACACACAGTTAAGTAAGTAAGTATAAATGCATATTCTTGCTCCTTTCTTCTCTTATCTAATTTAAAAAGAAACTATATAAAAGAACATTATATGATTGTGTTAGGTCTATAACATAGAAATGTAATATATTTACCAATAACAACACAAAGCAGATGAGTGAGAACAAAGATGTACTAAGCTAAAAAAGGGTACCACATGGTGACTCAACTCAACAAGAACAAATGAAGAGAACCAGAAATAGTAAATAAAAAGATAACTATATCAAATACTATAAAGTGTGTATGTACTTGCATTTCCTTCTCTAAGTTTCTTTAAAAGACATAAAATTGGGGCACCTGGCTGGTTCAGTCGGTAGAACATACCACTCAGTCTCAGGGTCGTGAGTTCAAGCCCCACACTAGGTGTGGGGCCTACTTCAAAAATAAATAAATAAATAAAAATAAAAGACAAAATTATATAAGTAAAACTACAACAACGTATATACTGGGTTTGTAACATATAAATATAATATGTTTAACTATAATACCATTCAGCCAGGAGTCAGCTTGAGATTCTCTCCCTCTCTGCATGCGCTTGCTCGCTCGCTCTCAAATAAATAAATAAATCTTAAAAAAGAAGAAGAAAAGGTAAGGAAATAGAACTATATAAAAGGAACATTTCTCAATCTTCTGGAATAAGTTAGTATAAATCAAAAGTAGATTCTGATAAGATGTATATGGTAATAATACAATGGAATGTTATCAAACCATAAAAAGGAATGAAATTCTGATACATGCTACATTATGAATGATTCTTGAAAACATTATGCAAAGTGAAATAAGCCAGAAACAAAAGAACAAGAATTATATGATTCCACTTACATGAAATATCTAGAATAAGCAAATTCAGAGAGACAGAAAAGTAGATTAGAGATTACCAGGTGCTGGGGAGGAGTTCTTGCTCAATGGGTACGGAGTTTCTGTTTGGAGCGATGAACAAAATTTGGAAACAGATAGTGGTAATGGTTGCACGACAGTGGGAATGTGATAATGCCACTAAATTGTACACTTAGAATGGTTAAAATAACAAAGTTTATGTTACATATATTTTATTTTACCACAATTCTTTTAAAAAAATGTATATGATAAGCCCTAGAGTAACCACTAAAAAAAACCCTTTAAAAATACAATAAAAAGGTAAAAAAAATAGTTAGAAATCATTAAAGAAATTTATTCACTTAATGCATAAGAAAGCAGTAAGGAAGGAAGAGAGGAACAAAAAAGACATGAGACATACAGAAACCAATACTCAGTAAACACACCATGTAAAAGGAAAACTACAGACCAATATCTCTCATGAACATAGATGGAAAACCCTCAAGAAAATAGGAGCAAATCAAATCCAACAATGTATAAAAAGAATTAAATACCACGACCAAGTAGGATTTATTCCAGGTATACGAGGCTGGTTTGACATTCAAAAATCAATGAATGTAATCTGTCACATCAACAGGCTAAACAAGGAAAATCATATGATCATATCAATTGATGCAGAAAAAGAACTTGACAAAATCCAATATCCATTCACGACAAAAAACAAAAACAACTTACAATGGATCACAGACCTAAGTAAGAAAACATAACACTGCAGAACTTTTAGAAGGAAATACAGGAGAAAATCTACGTGACTTTGGATTTGTCAATGAGTTCTTAAATATATCAGCAAAAGCAGGGACACCTGGGTGGCTCAGCCGGTTAAGTGTCCAACTCTTGGTTTCAGCTCAGGTATTGATCTCAGGGTCCTGGGATCTAGCCTGGCTTCAGGCTCTGTGCTCAGCGGGGAGCCTGCTTGAGGATTCTCTCCCTCTCCCCCTACCCTCTCTCAAAGTAAAATCTTAAAAAACAAACAAAAAATGGTAAAAGCATGGTCCATGAAAGAAAAAAATCAATAAGCGTGACTTCATTAACATAAAAAACTGCTGCTCTGTAAAAGATACTGTTAAGAGAATGAAAAGACTAGTCACAGACTGGGAGAAAATATTTGCGAAACATGTATCTTATAAAAGACTTGTATCTAAAATATGCAAAAAATACTTAAAACTCAACAATAAGAAAACAATCCAAGGGGTGCCTGAGTGGCTCAGTTGTTAAGCGTCTGCCTTCAGCTCATGTTATGATCCCAGGGTCCTGGGATCGAGCGAGCCCCACATCGGGCTCCCTGTTCGGCGGAAAGCCTGCTTCTCCCTCTCCCACCCACTTTGCTTGTGTTCCCTCTCTCGCTGTGTCTGTCTCTGTCAAATAAATAAATAAAATCTTTAAAAAAAAGAAAACAATCCAAGAAATAGGCAGAAGATCTAAATAGCTCACCAAAGATACACAAATGGCAAATAAACTTATGACAAAATGCTCAACATCAGCTGACACCAGGGAATTTCAAGTTAAAACAAATTAACTTTAAAACAACAACAGATCCCACTACACACCTATTAGAATGACTAAACAAATTTTTTTTTAACTGATAATACTAAATGCTGGCAAGGATGCAACAGCAACAGGAACTTTCATTGATGATGGGAATGCAAAATGGCATAGCACTTTGGAACGTAGTTTGGTAGTTTTTTTTACAAAACCCAATTTATATTTTACCACACAATCATACTCCTAGGTATCTACTCAATTAATCTGAAAACTTATGCACATAGAAAACCTGCACAAGATGTTTAGAGCAGCTTTATTAAACCTTAATAGAAGCAACTAAAATGTCCTTCAGTAGGTGAACAGACAAACAGATTAACCAGGAAACATCTCTAAAATGTAATATTCAGCAACAAAAGAAAATGAGTTAAAAAGCCATGAAAAAGACACGGAGGAACCTTAATGCACATTGCTAAGTGAAGGAACACTGTCTGAAGGATTATATGACTATATATGACTCCAATTATATGGCATTCTAAAGGCAAAACTTTAGAGACAGGAACATGATCAGTGCTTGCCAGGAGTTTGGGAGGAAGCAGGATGGATGAATAGGTGAAGCACAGGGAATTTTTAGGGAAATAAAATAATTCTGTATAATATTGTTATGGTAGACACATGATATTATGCATTTATCAAAATCCATAGAATTTTATAGCAAAAAGAGTGAACCTTAATATATGCAATTTAAAAAATTCACCTGGGAGGTAGGGGAATCCCAGGAAAGAATGCAGACTGTGACAAGGGAATCTACTTGTATCACGATGTATGAAACAACCTCACTGAAGTGGATGGGAGGAAAAAGCACCGACCTAAGTAACTAAGGAAATGACTAGAGCCTATTAAAGGAAAAGGAACTGCACATGAGTACTGTACTTCGATAGTTTTTTCCCATGGAGTATGGTCTAACAATTCAAATACTGCTATATGTGTGTGCTGAAATTGGATGGTGGACGGTGGGAGTCAGGCTTTTCTTTTTTTGGTGCTGGTGCGGGGAAAGGCCAAGTTTCTAACTGTAGTAGTAAAGATTTATTAGTAAGCAAAGGGGAGGAGGCTAGAATGATCCATGTGGTAATGGATTAGAATTGGAGGTAATATGAACTCATGTTTAGCCTAATATAGACACAGTGGTTATATACAGAAATATTTAGAGGCACCTGGCTAGCTCAGTCTACAGAGCATGTGACTCTTGATCTTAGGGCCATGAGTTCAAGCCCCACCTTGGGCCCAGAGCTTACCTAAATAATATATGTATTTATAATATATGCATGGGTCACTATTCACACATATTTTTCTTTGCTCTGTCAGTGGAGAGGGCTTAAAAGACACTCCTACCAGTAGCACTCCTAGGAGTGGGGAGTTATGCTCCCCCAACTTGAGAGCCAGCTATTTACATAAATTGAGCAGTGGCTACAGAAAGCGGAAGGGCCAGAAACAGGATGGAAGGGGAAGCATCAGGAAGAGCACTACAACAGGGGAAAATATTGGAGACTCGGTAGACAAGTCAGGAATGGTCCCTGCCTACCAGCAATGGTGCTAATACTCTAAAAAACAGAAGGATAAAGCCACCAGAAGCAGGCCCACCGGCCTGAAGCTTAAGCGCAACCCAACTCGGGTAGAAATTAAGCCATCTGTAAGCAGTTGCCATTTTTGGCAAGGTGATAATTTGGCACCTTTACTGCTCCCATCTCCGTGTGTTCTGAAGGGGCAGAAACCCAGAGGATTTAACCCAGGGTCTAGGCTCCCCGAAGCACCCAGCATGAAGGCCCGCTGTCACGGCCTTAGTAGGACCTGTTAAGCGTGTGGAGAAATAACCAGTGCGCTAATAAGGATGGCAAAGAGCACTGTGAGACGAGTCCCAAGCGCTTTAGAAGTAGGTGACTGTATGTGGTCCCTGGACCCATTATTAAACAGGCCGCAGACGCTGGCCTGCAAGAAAAGGGACCTTCTGGAAGGGTCTGCGTATACTGCCTCAGCAGCATCTCTGGTTCCGGGGGTGATCCCCTGAGCCCAGGGCCACGTACCAAGCTCAGGTCTAGAAAAGGGGAAGGTATGATGTACAAGACCGGGTAGGCCCAGTGCAGGACACACTGGTGAGTCAGGAAGCACGGAGCAAGCAAACAGAAGAAGTTCTGGACCAGGAGCCATAGACTTGGTTTCGGAACCAAACTCTGCCGTTCTCTGCTTTGCGTCACTTAGCCTCCCTAAGCCTGTTTCCTCATCTTTATAAAGAAGTCTTCCGGCTTCTTCACACGGTGGTCAGGGGATCAAAGGAGATAACGGAACGTGTGCATGTAGTTGGCCAACAGGTAACTGCTAGCCCAGCGGTTCTCAAAGTGTGGTCCGAGGGCATCTGCGAGTTCCTGAGACCTTTCGAGATGGTCTGAGAGGTCTTCCCTTTTCCAACTAGCGTCTGCCGGAGCCCAGAATCGCTCTGTAAACTTCCTCCAAAACAGCTGATGAGACTCCAACTGTCCTTTATTAAACCAAAGAAATTTTCAAAAATATATACCACGCCCCTCTTTCACTACATGTGTTAAGATGTTACGGGTTTGTCATTTGTAAATGAGTATTTTTAAAAATTCCGTTTTAAGGGCGCCTGGGTGGCTCAGTCGGTTCGGCGACTGCCTTCGGCTCAGGTCATGATCCCGGGGTCCTGGGATCGAGTCCCGGCGTGGGGCTCCCTGCTCGGCTTCTCCCCCTGACCCTCTCCCCTTTCCTGCTGTTTCTCATTCTCTCTCAAATAAAAAATCTTAAAAAAAAAAATTCTGTTTTAATTCCTCACACCGTAAAGATTAAAAGATACAAGAAAACTCTAAGGGGTCCTCAATAATTTTTCGGCAGGTAAAGGGGTCCTGAGGCCAGTCTGGGAGCCGCTGTGCAGAACCAACGGGTGGAGGGTGTTCTCACTCAGCAGGCGAGCCGTCGCTCACAGGCGGACTCCAGGACCCTTTTATAAAACAGCCGTAAGTTCGCGGCTTCCACTTGTGGGAGAGACTCGTTGTGTGCTCTGGGGCTGCTAATCCGAATGTTTGTACCCATTTCCCGGGCCCAAGCAAGGACCCTCCCACAGGGAGGCACGCGCAGGAGAGGCGACCGTCGCGGGGCGTCGGCGACCTTGGCAGAGGTCGAGCCGGCGCACGGGAGGCGCGCGGTGCTCCCGGCCGGCGTGGGGATGGTTCCCGGCAGGGACTGGGGAGGCCGGGCCGGGTGGCGGGGGACTTAGGGACCTGAACTCACAGCCTCGGCAGCGCCGCCGCCGCCGTTCCATGGAGAGCTCTCCACAGCAGACGCAACGCCATCTTCCTGACGCGCGCGCCCCGCCTCAGGCCTGTCCTTCCTCATTTCGCCACGCCCCCATGGCCCCGCCCCCAGGTGGGCCCGCCCCCCGCAATCCCAGCCGCGCCACGCCTCGTCCCCCGAAAGCCGTGCCCCTTGCCCGACGCACCTGTTCCCAACCCGAGCCCGAGGTGTCCCTGCTGCCAGAAACTTCTGCGCTGTCATGGCAGGCAGAGTAGGGGCTCCGAGTGGTTGGCCACTTCTTGAGCGGTTTTTCTGGTGACTGAATCCAGTTTTCCCCGTGCTTCTGGGTTTTTTAAGGCGATGTTGAGAGACTTTGCATTTTCCCAACCAGAACAGGCCAATTTTTCTAGGGATTAGTTGCTTGTGTTGTTAAAAGTACTGCCTAACAAATTCGTGAGCCTCACCTTGTGCACGCCTTGACAGGGAATCCATTATGGGACGTACATTCCTGTAATAGAATCAGAACAGCCGTGGGCAACTTTCTGGGCCAGAGAAATGCTTGCTGAAGACTCAGTCAGCAAACACGTCACTCTAACTCCTTCCTGTCAGTTTTTCAGCAAATACAACTCCTGCCGCTTCACAGTCGGGGGACTGCTAAGGTATTAAAACAGACTTTACTAGCTGTGTGACTTTGGTTAAGTTACTTAAGCTCTCTGTACCTCAGTTTCCTCCTCTATAAGATGGGAATATTAATAGTACTCACCTCATAGGTCTGTTATAAGGATATCTTGAGTTAATTTATATAAAGAGCTTAAAACCTTGCTGGCCCAGAGCAAGTGCCCTGTAGCGTTAATTCTCATTATTATCATCATCATGTCAATTCCCTTCTTGAAACCCTTTGGTGGCTTCCAATGGGAAGCATTTAGAATAAAACCCAAGTTCTTCACCACAGACCTGAAGGCTTTAGAGGATCTGGTCCCTGCCTATCTCTCCACCTTATTTCAGCCCCACATTCTTCTTTCCACTTTTTTTTTTAAAGATTTTATTTATTCATTTGAGACAGAGAGAGAGAGAGAGAGAGAGAGCACAAGCAGGGGGAGTGGCAGAGGGAGAAGCAGGCTCCCCGCTGAGTCAGGAGCCCAACGTGGGGCTCCATCCCAGGGCCCTGGGATCACGACCTGAGCCAAAGGCAGACACTCAACTGTCTGAGCCACCCAGGTGCGCCTCTTTCCACTTTTTTTAAGTTCACTAAGCCATCTCTCACTTCAGGGCCTCCCCCCATGCTGCTCCCATCCCCAGAACCACAGCTACACCTTCTTATCCTCCAGGATATTTAGACTATCTGCCACCTGCTCCGAGAGGGTTGCACTGACGACCCAGAGGGTCCTCCCAATCTATTTCACTGTCACAGCAACCTGATGGTTTCCATCACAGCCCTCATCACAGTATTTGGGGATTTGTGAACTCACTTTCTTATTGTTGCCTTTTCCTCAGTGGTTCTCAACGTGGGAGGGAACTGCTGCCCACTGATCAAAGGGGTGGGCTTAAGGGGGCAGGACTAGGGTGGTGTGGGCAATCCCACCCCTAGAAAGGGGGATAGTGCTCTGGTTTAAAAAACACCATCTATAGGAATAGACTGTGAGCTCTTTGAGAACAGGGACCTGGTGTATCTTGTCAGTGCTGTGTGCCCCCAGCACCTGGGTGAGTGACTTGTAACCAGTAAGTATTTAATAAATATAAAATGAAAATGTTCCACAAGCCTCATTATAACTCCAAGAACTGCCATATGAATAGTTGTCTTTATTAAAAATGCCCTGGACCTTATGGCTTTTTAGGTAAAGTAGAACCTCCAGTGACTCATTTGCTGATTCAATTTCTTTCAGATTCTGCTTGAAGAAACTGTAGCTATGCCCATTCTCACCAGGACATCTGTGGTTTTGTTGAGCCTCTTCATGAGATTACTAACTCATAGGTTTTAAGAATTGTTTTCTAATTTTTGTGTATTTTAAAATAAAGCTTTATTAACTTCCCATATTTCCAGATATAATAGAGAAAGGAATCCAGAGTTCCTCCTTTGAGGCTAGTCAAATGTGGTTTTATTCACAGCCTCCAAAACTAAAAGTACATGTTTGCCCCCAAGGACATTTTAAAAATATGAAATTTAGCAGAGACTCATTATCCTGTTGAATTGGGCAATCTGGTAGGGTAAAAACCTTGCAGAGATCTGAGAAAGGATAGGAGCCAGAAACATTACCTCTGGAGCGTAATAAGCTCAGGAGTGGCAATGCTGGACACTAGAATAATGAACCAACACTGATAATTACTGAAGCTGGGTGGCTGGTACACAGGGTGGGACTGGGGTTGATTACATGTTTCTCACCTCTGTGTATGTTGGATAATATTCTCAACAAAAAATTAAAATAAAAATCAATTCAACTAATGCTTAGCATAAAAAGAGCCAAAGGGCAGATTTACCCAAAACCAAAGGAGGTTAAGCCTTAGGGCCCCTGACTGGAATAGGCCCCTTATAGGTCCCCCCACCCAGTGTGTTCACAGGTCATTTTTCTTAGTAAAATATATAAAAGTGAGATATTTTCACTACCATTGGTCTAGGTGCTTTCCCTGTGTATTCCAACTTATACTCCCTTAAGCTTCTTTTGTGTTGGGTGGTGTTGGAGTAGCTGCAGCAGTTTTAAAAATTTTTTTTCATTTATTTAAGTAATCTCTGCACCCACAGTGGGGCTTGACCTCATGACCCCGAGGTCAAGAGTCACATGCTCTACTGACTGAGCCAGTCAGGCACCCCTTTGGCTGCAGCATTTTGAGGGTCCAATTACGCGGAAGTTGAGCTGGGTTATATTTGGCTTAGATTTAGTAGAATGTGTTTATGTGATTTTTAAATGCATTTTATTTATTTTTTAAAAAGATTGATTTATTTATTTTAGAGAGAGAGAGCTCACGAGAGCAAGGAGGGGCAGAGAGAGAGAGGGAGAGAGAGGGCGGGAAGCTAACTCCCCGCTGAGTGCAGAGCCTGACACAGGGCTCTATCCCATGACTCTGAGATCAAGACCTGAGCCAAAATCAAGGGTCAGCTGCTTAGCCTACTGAGCCACCCAGGTGCCCCTATGTGATTTTTCAAAAGATTTTATTTTTAAGTAATCTCTATGGCCAACATGGGGCTTGAACTTACAATCCTGAGATCAGGAGTCACATGCTCTACCAACTGAGCCAGCTGGGCACCCCTGTATTTGTGTGATTTGCAAGCACTTCCATGTTTAGTTATGATTAGCTGTCCGGGTTTAGAAACGCTTCCCAGGACTACTACTGCCCAGTGTGCTGCCTCACCTGTGTAGAAATGCAAGGCCAGAGGTCATGTCCCAATAAGAATATGCTCGTTAAGGCACCTGGCCCAGAAGTATGTGGGTAATAGAAGAGAAAGTTTGAAATATATGAAGCCAGAGACCATCTGTGGTCATCAGATATGTAAAAGCACAAAGAGAATGTTTAGTTCTTATCCGTATCTGGTCAACGTGGAAACTCCTGTCTGGAATAAACTCTAATGGCATTGTAGTAGCTTTCACACTCTTGACCTCGCTCAGCTGGAAGCACTTCTCCCAGAAATTGCTTTGCCTGTGTATTTCCAGGTTGAGATTATTCAGAAGAGACATCTGCATGAGCTCTGGAAGGTGGAAGTGAAGCAGCAGGTCAGCGTGGGGTACCAGGCCCTGTGACCATAGATGCACATGCCTGTAGATCTGTGCTTCATCCTGTTGATATGGGGCTCTCAGCGTTAACGTCCTCCCTTTTGAGGTTGTTCACAGATCCCATTACTTTACATTCATATCCACCTAATTTTTTCAACTCAAACAAATTTAAACATTTATTGAATGATTCCTGACCTCAAGAAGCTATCTGAATAAAATTCAGAAACATGCTAAACATGGATGAACCTTGAGGACATCATGCTAAATGAAATAAGCCACACACACATGCACACACATACACACACAAATACTGCATGAGTCCAATTCTAGGAGTTTCCTAGAGTAATCAGATTCATAGAGACAGAGAATGAGGGTTGCCAGGGGCTAAGAGGAAGTGGTGGTGGGGAATTACTGTTTAATGGGCACAGAATTTCCGTTCTACAAGATGAAAAAAATTCTGGAGAGGGATAGTGGTGATGTTTGCACAACAATGTGAATATACTTACCACTACTGAACTGTACATTTAAAATGGTTAAAAATGATAAATTTTGTTATGTATATTTTACCACAATAAAAAAAGATTTTTTTTTTTTTTTTAGAGAGAGAGCTCACTCATGGGGGGGGTGGCGGCAGGTGGGGAGGGGAGGGTCAGAGAGAGAATCTTAAGCAGTTTCCACACCTATTGCAGGGCTCGAAGCAGGACTCAACCTCACAACCCTATAACCTGAGCCAAAATCGAGAGTTGGACACTTAACCAATGGAGCCACCCAGACACCCCAAGAAAAAAAGACTTTAAAAAGAATCTATTTAGGGGCTCCTGGGTGGCTCAGTCGGTGGAGCGTCTGCCTTCGGCTTGGGTCATGATCTCAGGGTCTTGGGATAGAGCCCCGCATCAGGCTCCCTGCTCAGCGGGGGAGTCTGCTTCTCCCTCTCCCTCTGCTCGTGTGCTCTCTCTCACTCTCTCAAATAAATAAATAAAATCTTAAACAAACAAACAAGCAAACAAAAAAGAAGCTATTTAGTCTAGTGAAAGAGGCAGACAGGTGAATGGGAAAAATAGGTGGGTCCTGAGGTCTGCTGGTGATACGGGGAAAGGTATACAGAAACAGAAAGAATCCTGGAATTCCCTCTGCTTGAGAGGGGCGGGACAAGCAGGGGACTTTGCAGAGAAGGGAATAACCAGCTGGGACTTGCTAGTGATTCTAAACAGACTGTTAGGGGAATGTACTGCCTGGGGCCGACTAAACCGTGTGAATGCCCCAGTCTCAACCAACGTTGCCCTAAAAAATACAGGTCTCCTCAATAGAAGTGCATTACATTGTTACCACTTGGTCGTATAATTATCATGAAACTCAAATAACTCTTCCTGTTAATCTAAGGAATTTTGGGCTTTTGTATTGGCTCAACTACGCCTTTGGCAAATAGTCACACCCCAGGAGATACTGGATGAAAATATCTAATCAACCCGTGTTTTACTGTAACCATTTAAAGCTTAAATAACCATTTGAAGCAGTAACGATTAGGAAAATGAAGCTACATTATTCTTTTGTTATAAACACCAAAGGCTCTTTATTATAATCCACTTTTCCTTTCCTTTGGTGTCTGGCCGATGTAGGTTATTTTCACCAATGTTGAGTCTCAAAGGCTGAAGGGCAGTGTCACTGTTTTAAGACTTCAGAATGCCGCACTTAGAAAGAGACGTATTAGAAGTTCTGTGGAATGATTTTTCAACGGTGGCATAGATAGAACTACACTCTGAGATCATCCATGCCTCCTGCTGCTTGGATACAAAACCCTCCCAGCCTCACCTCCTGGCAGGCACTGCCTTTGATAAGGTGATGACTATGTCTGGCTTTCCTGGGGAGAGAGGAGGAGACTCTCAAATTTAGGCCAAATGCAGAATAACTAACGACCACATTGTGGACCTTCTGAGCCGTAGCTTTCTCTTTAGGAACTGAGGAAATTAAACTAGCTGACCTCTAAAATTCCTTCTGGCTCCCAGTCTCTGATTATATAACTGAGATCCTATACCAGTCTCAGCCGCCAAAAGTGTGCTGCAGCTCCCCCTAGTGTCCGCAGGCAGAGGGTTTCCCCCCGCCCACTGGCCGCTCTCCAGTCCCTTCCCCGATCCACTCTTCCTTTCTTCCATAGATCTTCTCCGTTTCTTACTAAATCTGATGGTGTCTTTGTTGAATGTAAGCCCCATAAGGGCAGGGATTTTTTTTCCTGTTTTGTTTACTGATGTATCCTGGCACACACCAGATATTTAAAACTCATTTGCTAAACTCAAGGTGTTGAATCTTGAGGCATCCTCTGCCAAAATTATTCTTTACGTAATTCCCTGTTACTTTAATTCACTTTGTATGTTATTATCTTGCTCCTCAGTTGCGGTTTTTTTAATATAATTTTTAGAAATGTTTTAAGGAAGATTTTATTTATTTATTTGACAGAGAGAGAGAGAGAGAGAGCAAGCAGCAGAGGGAAAGGGAGAAGCAGACTCCCCGCTGAGCAGGGAGCCCAATGCGGAACTTGATCCCAGGACCCCGGGATCATGACCTGAGCCAAAAGCAGGTGCTTAACGGTCTGAGCCACCCAGGTGCCCTGTTTCTTTTTTCTTTGTTTGTTTAAGATTTTACTATTTTAAAGTAATCTCTACTCCCAATGTGGGGCTCAAACTCACAACCCGGAGGTCAAGAGTAGCATGCTCCACCAACTGAGCCAGCCAGGTTGTTTGTTTTTTTTTCTTTTTTAAAGATTTATTTATTTATTTATTTATTTATTTATTTATTTATTTATTTATTTTAGAAAGAGAAAGGGTGAGCATGACTGGGAGGGGCAGAGGGAGAGGGAGAGAAAATCTCAAGCCGACTGTGCACTGAGCTTGGAACCCCACACGACCCTGAGATCATGACCTGAGCTGAAACCAAGAGTCGGACACTTAACAATTTTGCCACCCAGGTTGTTTCCTAATTGCCTATACGGTGGGCAGAAAAATGGCCCCTGAAACCTGTCCACAAGCTAATCCCCAGAACCTATGAATATGTTAGTTTGCCGGTGTGATGACATTAAGGATCCTGAGGTGGGGAGATTATCCTGGATTATCTGGGTGAGCCCAGTGGAATCACTAGTCCTTTGGAGAAGGAGGCAAGGGGGTCAGAGTCAGAACAACAAGATATGACATGAAATCAAGGCTAGAGTGAGGAGTGCCCCAGCCAAGGCATGCAGACGTTTCCAGAAGTTGGAAAAATCGAGGAAATGGCTCCCCCTGCAGCCTCCAGAGGAAATGCAGTCTTGCATGCCCCTTGCTTGTATCACAACAGCTCGTTCAGACTTCTGACCTCCAGAACTGCAAGATAATAAAGCTGTGTTGTTTTAAGCCACCGAAGTTATGGTAACTTCTCACAGCAGCAATAAGAAACTACTATCACTCGTAAAAGAAACCTTCCCAAGAGCACCTTTACATACAAACTGATTCTCAGAGAGTGCCTTTAAAGTCATTTGTAAATCCAAAGTGACACTGTATTGTTCAAAAGACCAGAAACATTTCATTCAGTTTCAAACAGGGTCAGCAAGTTTATGCTCTGGCCAGAGCCTCCTTCAGCGTGAAAGTTTCTAAAGTCAGCAGCTTCGGTAATTTTTCAAGACAGAATTGGAGCCCTTCCTCTATATGTCATTAAAAAAAAAAAGACTCTTCACCCCGAACCCATTAGATAGAGACACAGAGCACTTATCACTACCTCATATTATGTTATACATTGATTTGCTTATTGCTTGCCATTACTGTCATTTTATTTGTTCACAGTATGTTACTTACCATTAGGATGTAAGCTGTGTCTCTCTTTGTCAAATAAATAAAATCTTTAAAAATAAAAAATAAAATAAAATGATACCTAAGACAGAGTAGATGCTAAATAAATATTTGTGGAATCTGCTTGAGGTTCCATCTCTCTCCCTCTACCCCTCCCCCACTCTTTTTCTCTCCCTCATTCTCTTTCTTAAATAAATAAATAAAATCTTAAAAAAAAATTTTTTTTTTGAAGGTCACCTGGCTGGTTCAGTCGGTAGAGCATGTGATTCTAGATCTCAGGGTCCTGATTTTAGAGTTTCTTTCTTTCTTTCTTTCTTTCTTTCTTTCTTTCTTTCTTTCTTTCTTTCTTTCTTTCTTTCTTTCTTTCTTTCTTCTTTCTTTCTTTCTTTCTTTCTTTCTTTCTTTCTTTCTTTCTTTC
>NW_027397069.1:6903159-6997332 GCF_003265705.2 Callorhinus ursinus
AAAATTTATTTAAGAGAGAGAGCGAGTAGGAGGGAGAGGGAGAGAAAATCTGAGGCCGACTTCGCGTTGAGTGCAGAGCCTGACTCAGGGCTCAATCCCATGACCCTGAGATCATGACCTGAGCTGAAAGCAAGAGTCCCAGGCTTAACTGACTTCGACACTCAGGCGCCCCAGCAGGCGTAGAGCCTTCTTAAAAAAAATAAAATGGTTAAAAAAAATTTTTGTAATCATGTGTATGTATTACTTATTCAAAACACAAAATTTGAATCATATGAACAATAAGGTGAAAAGAAGAAACAAGAAACCACAGTCTAGGGGCACCTAGGCGGTGCAGTGACTGGGCCTTGGACTCAGCTCAGGTCCTAATCTCAGGGTCATGAGATCGAGATCTGCTGAGCGAGAAGCCCAGTTAGGACTTTCCCTCTCTCTCTGCCCCTCACTCCCCCCCCCCCCCCCACTCTCTCTCTCTCTAATGAATCAGTCTTTAAAAAAAAGAAACAAAGAAACCACAGTCTGACCTTCATGAAGCTGTGGATCCCTAACTGGGCCTGGCGCTCTGCACCATCTTGGTATGTGAAGAGTGGGTTACTATATACAGTTGGGCATGCCCATAGCAACTAAATTCTCTGTTTCATATCCCATATTGCATTAAAAACTCCCCAAGTCCCAGCTGCTGTGCAGAGTGAGGGCCTAGCAACTTGCACAGGTGACAATCTTTGCAGGCTCTGTGGACTTGTGATGTTGAACCATATAATGAAGGCTGGTTGGCTAAGACCCTCTGAGTTTTGTGGAATAATCTTTAATGCACCAGACAAGAAGATTGCTAACCAGCCTTATTACTGACAATTTCCTATTACCATGGTAGGCCAGGCAGATGATTTGAAGGATTATCCGGGTGCTGACAAATCCCCTGGGCCCTGACAATCTCGTTTACAAAAGAATCAAATCTGTTTATTGCTGATAATAGATGGCATGCCCTCAGGTTTGCTTGTAAGTAACATGTGCATCACTTTTTATTTTTTCTTTTAGCAATAGGAGCCAAACTTGGATTCATCCTGATAAACTAGGCATTTGGGACTTTATATGATCTGATTGCTCTGAGCTGTTCCTTAATCCCCATTTGCTAAACCTTTGCACCCTGCCCACAATGGCATAACTGGCCTTGATCCAGGATGGCAAAATGGTCCATCTAACAGATTGAACAATTTGTTCATAATTGTTCATGTGGCTGAGGTTCCCTAGTCACTCTTCTTGTTTTTATTTGTTGTTCTAAGACTTAGAACAAAAGGACAAAGCAAATCTTGAACTTGTTGCGATGATAAGCACAAATCCCTGAATGCAAAGTCCATTGCTTTATTCCCGGCTCCAGCTCCGGTAGCTAACTCAGCAGGTTCTGAAAACCAGTTGTGGGATTGCCTTGTTCATAAACTATCATAATGTCAGTCCTCAGATATCTAAATTTCAACAGGCTACATTTGGAAATACAAAGAGAGATTAATTTTAATCACATCTATAATTCCTTTTGATTTATAAGAAGTAAAATGCCATCTGCCAAGTTCTAAACCTATGCATATAGTTAGTATTTAATCTTATCCATAATATCACAATGAATGTGATTATTTTTTAAAATATTGCTGCATGAGAAACATTTCTAAGCATAAGTTAATGTCTCGCTTAGCAAGATCTGCCTGACCCTTGATCTAGCAACAGCTCCCCTATGCTTCATACGTGGCAGGTGAACTGCTGGTACGCAAGCCCAGACTCAGAGGTGACTCTGGGTGTATCGCTCCCGCGCACAGCATGCTTCTCTAGGGGCGTGTTAGGACCAGCCTGGTGAGGCAGGCAGTCGGTGGGATGCAAACTCATCCTGTTCCACTCTGATTTTCTGCCCAATGAGACAATAAAGCTTGCCACAGGATTGCCAGCCTTCCAACAAGCTCCCTATAGAAGGGTTTGTCATCAGTTTCCTTAAAGTCAGAGGACTTTCAGAATTCCTCAGGCGAAAGGTCAAATTATTAAATATTTATTCTCTTTTTTTTTTAAATCCCATTTAGTACTATATAGGTAATGATATATGTTCGTTAGAAACAAATTTAAACATATGAAAACAAATAAATAGGGGCATGGAGAGAAAGTTAACACACAAAGGTAGTCGTTAATATTCTGGTATCTTCTTTATAGACATGTTCTTACACATTTTTCTGTGTAATGTGTGTATGTATATCTCTTTTTCACTCTAGACTGACAGATATAGATACACGCACTCCTATATATATATCTTAAAAATCATATATATATATGTGTATATATATATATATACACTATTTTGAAACTTACTCTTTTCCTCTCAAAAATTACTGAAGCATATATTTTAGGTAATATTGTGAAACTCCAACTCATTTGGCATTATTCAGACTTTGGTGGAAAAGAAAAGAAACAAAACACATATGTAAAGGTACTAAAGACAAATCCAGAGAAAATCCCTATGTAAGCTGTGAAAATGAGTCAGAATGTTTGGAAATTAGTTTCTTCTAGTGCAAACTTTTTAACTCTGGCAAGCTTTGAAAAGGATTTTCACACCATAATTCTTTTATGAGAACATGGCTGGGAAGTTCTCCTATTGTCATGAAGTCCTAAACTTAAAGTTTGCCAGATCTAGTTTTCTTCTTCTTCTTTTCCTTCTTCTTCTTCTTCTTCTTTTTTTTTTTTTTTTTTTAGTTTAAGCCTTTTAATTTAACTTATTGACCCCAGTATTTTTGCTATATCCATTGCTAGGATCAAATCATTATACTTTTCAAAAGCATTCCTTTAACCTGAGGTCAAACTAATGTGAAATATGAGGAAGTTATAAATAGACTGAAATCTAGAACAACCATAAACCTGATGTACTTTATCTAAATTTTTATAACTTTGAAGTGCACTGAATACAGAAAGAATGCAGAGCTTTTATTTTCCAGCCAGAGAAACCACATACAAAAAAAGAATAAAAAACCATCTCTTTCTCATTTCTGTAGTCAACCTCTTAATCCAAAAAAAGAAAGTGGGGGAGGATTCAAGTCAATCCCACAAAAATAAACTGTTGCCATTGTTTATTGAGAAAATAATTACTGGAGATTTTTTTCCCCCAAAGAACTAAAATAAAAGATCATAAAGAAGATCTCTGGCTTGGTTTATTTCCTAGAGGAGAAATTGTTTAACATTTGTTTGTTTTATAAACACTCCCGATAACAAGCAGACCCATAAAACTCCCCCCTCTTTTTTGTGCGGTGGGAAAGCTGCAGTAAGCTAAGTTTGGCCTGCGGTTGGAAGACGGTTTGCTATCTGGGATTGCCCAATCTTTTCCGGCTTCTAGAAGATTCCCAAGGTCCATGAACTGTGTCTTAGATGAATAGCCCAAAGTCAGGGGTAGGACTGGATGAATGGAGTGAGACCAGACAATAGGAGACTTTGAAATCTAGGGAATGGAGTTTAGATTTCACCTTCTTCTTGGTAGATGGAGTCGACTCCAAATCTTCCACCCTTTCTGCTTCAATACCCTTCCATCAGCTCGGTGTGCATAGAGTATACCCCTTGCTCCTTGACTTCGAGCCTGGCTATATGCCCATTGAAGCCCTAGGCCTTGGGTGGCCGCGCCTCTTTCCGTTGCCCTTTGCACTGTTGCCATCACTGTTAGACGAACAGGCCCCCGGCAAAGCAGACCGCAGTGTGGAGAAGGAGAGACCCGTGGAGCCAAGCCTCCACCTGCAGTGGGAAACAAATCTGCCCCAGCCCAGACACATGCACACTTGCCAATAGTAAATACCCATTGTTTTAAGCCCCTGCATTTTGGCGTGCTCTGCTCTGTTGCATTATTGTGGTGAAACAAATTGAAACTCACTTTAAGCAAAAAAGAATAATAAATTTTCTTTAAAAATACACCCTGTATGAGGAACCTAGGTGGCTCGCTGGTTAAGCGTCCAATTCATTTCAATGACACAGATTTCTTCATACATTTTCTGCTGTATACATTTCCAGCCAATATGTATATAGTTTCTAAATTAATGTTGTTTGAGTTGGGTTTTTGGCGCTTGAAACCAAGAGTCTTGAGTTAGCAGGTATTCAAGAAATAGTAGGTAATGGGGTTCAGTCAGAAGCATATGTGACTCTTGATCTCAGGGTCATGAGTTTGAGCCCCACACTGGGTGCAGAGATTACTTAAAAATAAAATCTTAAGAAGAAGAAACAGTAGCTAAACAACGTTCAATAGAGAATTACCACTTAGAGCTTGCCTGATTTCAAATTCTGTGCTCTGTCCTGTAATGGCTTGAAGGCAAATGGCAGCAGGTCTGGCCCTGCCACCTTTTTGTGTAAGTTTTATCGGAACACAGTCCTGCTCGTTCACTTATGCATCGTCATAGGTGCTACATGCTTTAACAGCAGAGTTGAGCTGGTGCCTCGGAGAACATATGGCCTGCAAATCCGAAAATGCTAACTATCTGGGCCCTTTACAGTAGAGTTTATTGATACCTTATCTAGAATATACAAGGAAATTAACAACAAAAAAATGTCAGGAAACCAGTTAGCAGAATGGGCCAAGGATATAAAAGGGATAATATGAAGAAATGCTCAACTTCACTATTAGTCAAAGAGATGCAAATTATATGGGATTCCACTTTACACCCACAACATAGGAAGAATTAGAAAGTCAGGTGATAGCAATCATTGAGAAGGATGTAGGGAAATGGAAACTCTTGTGCAGTCCAGATTGGATTGTAGAATGTGCAGTGTTCTGGGAGAAGCTGAGCAGGACTTAGTAAAATCCCTGTGTGATACGCCCAGCAATCCCACTCCTGGGTGCAGCTCTGAGAATCTTTGATCTGGTGTGTGGAGAACATGCCCAAGGATGCTCATCCTGGCCATTTGTGGAAGTGGGCTGTTGGAGTCTGCCTGGTAATATTCAAAAGAAGGGGCAATCAGATGTCCTGGGTGTGGCCTGCAGAGGGCTATGCATCGGCTAGTAGTGAACAAGATGTCTGTGGAGCTGCGTGGGTAGATCATTCTGTAGAGGAGAGAAAAACAGAACAGAATGAGACCTGTAACTCAACACTGTATGTATGTACAATTGTGTATATATATATTGATGTATATGTATTATATACATATATAATACATATACAAAACAATTCTATGTGTTTAAAAAATTATGTGCCTATGTACCTATCCAAGGACACACACCAAACAGATTACATTGGATAGGGTAGAGTGGGCATGTGAGTAAGTTTTGGAAACTAAGAGAAAAATAAGAGAAGGACCTTACATGTACAGATGACAATGATGGAATTAGCTGAATTCTGTGTATCTGAATTCCAAACACGTGGATGTGCATTCACAGTTAAATCAGAGAAAGTGGTGGTAGCTACTAGACTGGAGTCAAATTGGGTGGGTTGATAGGATGACAGATGGCTTGAGAATTCTCCAGGGAGTGTTATCACTGGAGTTCTAACATGAAGGCACCTTCACAGGTGAAAATATTTACCTCTATTGGCTCTTCCATTGCAGTATATCCCATTTGTGCCAGTTTTCAATGTATTTCCTTGGAGCTCCAAATCCATCCTTCTTTGTCCTGCTATGTGATGCTGGGGCTGGGCCCTGGAAACATTTCTCCTACCACCTGTCACAAATGGGAAATTTTACCTGCAGCAGGCCCTGGGGCATTGGTGGAGGTGGGGAGAGAGATACTGCAGGTGGAAAAGGCTTTTTGCCCTGGTTCCAGTGTCTTTGATCGTGTTCCTGCAGCACAGAGTGCAAGCTGCTGCAGCCCCTCTGGAAAACAGTATGGAGTTTCCTCAAAAAGTTGAAAATAGAGCTACCCTAAGACCCAGCAATTGCACTACTGGGTATTTACCCCAAAGATACAAATGTAGTGATTCAAAAGGGCACCTGTACCCCAATGTTTATAGAGCAATGTCCACAATAGCCAAACTATGGAAAGAGCCCAGATGTCCATCAACAGATGAATGGATAAAGAAGATGTGGTGTATATATATATAAATGGAATACTACTCAACCATCAAAAAAATGAAATCTTGCCATTTGTGATGACGTTGATGGAACTACAGGGTATTATGCTAAGTGAAATAAGTCAATCAGAGAAAGACAATTATCATATGGTTTCACTCATGTGGAATTTAAGAAACAAAACAGAGGATCATAGGGGAAGAGAGGAAAAAATAAAGCAAGACAAAATCAGAGAGGGAGACAAACCATAAGAGACTCCTTTTTTTTTTTTTTTTAAAGATTTTATTTATTTAAGAGAGAGAGAATGAGAGATAGCGAGCATGAGAGGGAAGAGGGTCAGAGGGAGAAGCAGACTCCCTGCTGAGCAGGGAGCCCCATGTGGGACTCGATCCCAGGACTCCAGGATCATGACCTGAGCCGAAGGCAGTCGCTTAACCAATTGAGCCACCCAGGCGCCCGAGACTCCTTTTTTTTTATTTAAAGATTTTATTTATTTGACAGAGAGAGACACAGCAAGAGAGGGAACACAAACAGGGGGAGTGGGAGAGGGAGAAGCAGGCTTCCCGCAGAGCAGGGAGCCTGATGCGGGGCTCGATCCCAGGTCCCTAGGATTATGACCTGAGCCAAAGGCAGAGGCTCAACGCCTGAGCCACCCAAGCACTGCACCATAAGAGACTCTTAATCATAGGAAACAAACTGAGGGTTGCTGGAAGGGAGAGAGGTGGGGAATGGGGTCACTGGGTGATGGACATTAAGGAGGGCACTTGATGTAATGAGCACTGGCTGTTATATAAGACTGATGAATCACTGAACTCTACCTCTGAAACCAATAATACATTATATGTTAATTAATTGGATTTAAATTTTAAAACGTACAAAAAATAAAATTTTAAAAATACATAAATAAATTTTCTCTGTTCAAATTACTGGCATGGATTCTGTCTCCTGATTGGACCATCCTCACAGTAAAACAACAAACAGTAACACAACACAAGGCTTTCCCCACTTCTTACTCTTCACAGCTAACCCTCATTGTCTCCTTTGCCAGTCTTCTTAATTCATCGCAGACTCTCCCGAATGAAATAGAAATTTCATTGACAAATTTCTAATTGCCCAAAGAGGCACCTTTCAGAGGTTTTCTCCCTTAATCACTTCCTCCAGAAAACATTCTTTTCCCTGGTATCACTACCATGTTTCAGACCATATCCTTGAGGCCAATATAGATCATATACCATAGTAAGAGCAACAATATTGGAATTGGACAAAACTGCCCTGAAACCTCAGCTCTGTCATTTATAAAGCTGGTTGATCCTGATTTTTGTGAGCCTTGGTCAGCCTTCTCATCTGTAAATTGGGGACAATAATGATAAAATCTGGTTTGCAAGAGCTTTAAAGAATAAATAAGGTAATTTATGTAAAGCATCAAAACATAGAGCCTGGTAAACAGGAGGTGCTCGACAATGCTAGTTCCTATATCTCAATGGCCCTCCATCTACCCTTAGTAGCTGTGAGTGACCCTCAGCTTCCGTTTCTCTTTCTTTCTATCATCGTTCTTGGACAATGTTACCACGCATGAGGCTTTAACTACCATCTGCTTACACAGTCATGACTTTAAGATCTATATTTTCTTCATAGACCTCTCTCGTAACCCAGATAGGGGTCTGATGTCACCTGAGCGCCTATGACACCCAGAATCTCCCTGTGTGCCCTGCAACATTAAGCAGGTTCTCGCCTGTACCTGCATGTGTCCTGGCCACCACTGACTGACCAGGGACTGGTGCCCACGTGAGAGCTGCCA
This sequence comes from Callorhinus ursinus, assembly GCF_003265705.2. NCBI lineage: Eukaryota > Metazoa > Chordata > Mammalia > Carnivora > Otariidae > Callorhinus > Callorhinus ursinus. The sequence continues at coordinate 6,910,955 of NW_027397069.1, forward strand.
CCTCTGGACTGGCCGTAGCAATTCTCCACCCAAGTGGGAAAGTTCTATGCTGACACAGTGACACTGGAGACCCAATCGGATGTCTCTGGGGGCTCTTTGAGACAGAGGAACTCCACACTGGCAGCCAGCCTGAAAGAAAGCAGCAAAAAAAGGCAATGTGCAGATCCCTCATGGCTATAACACCTAAGGGTAGGCGGTGGTATCGAGGAGAAGTGGAAATAGTCACAGAAGAGGCAGAGATGTAGGAAGCTCTGTTATATGCAAGTGGAGTTCCTAGAGCCAGTAGCAAGGGACACCTGATGTTGGACCTGCTGGAGTGGCTGGGAATCACTGCTTGTCATGAAGAACATTCCAAGATTCCATGGAGCCTAGACATTGAGATAATTTCCTGTCTTGCTTCTTTTCATTTCTGTCCCTCCCTCTCTCTCAGAAATACCCTCATACAGTTTTTTCCTGCTTGTTGTAGTAAGAGATGCTCCTTCTCTTTGTTTCTTCACAATCAATGCTGCCACCTGAAAAAATCTGAAAAGGATCTTTGCTTACAACCTGAAGGAGCTTAACTAACATCCCATCAGACCTTCTGACACTCATGTGGTTCAACCTACCAAACTGACCACAGCACATGCTTTCCTGGACGTCCGCCGATGACCACGTGAATGCGGGTGTGCATGCATCCATCCATACTCACATACGAGCAGGGGCATACAGGAGGAATGTGCAAGGCTAGGACGTGGTAGAGCAGCAGCTGAGAAGCCCAGCCAGTGCCTTAAGACGATGCATTGCCACAGATGGCAAGAGATTCAAGTTTTGGTTCTCAAACATTAGCGGGCATCAGAATCACCTCGATGGCTTGTTGAAACTCAGATTGCTGGACCCCACTGGCAGAGTTTCTGATCCAGGAGGTCTGGATTGGGGCCTTAAGAACCTGCATTTCTGGGCGCCTGGGTGGCTCAGTTGGTTAAGTGACTGCCTTCGGCTCAGGTCATGATCCTGGAGTCCCAGGATGGAGTCCCATATCGGGCTTCCTGCTCAGCAGGGAGTCTGCTTCTCCCTCCGACCCTCTTCCCTCTCGTGCTGTCTATCTCTCATTCTCTCTCTCACAAATAAATAAATAAATAAAATCTTAAAAAAAAAAAAAGAACACTTCAACTTAAAAAAAAAAAAAAAAGAACCTGCATTTCTAACAAGTTCTCAGGTGGTGCTGATGTTGCTGGTCTGGGAACCACACTGAGAGCCAAGAGTTTCAAGGAGTGAGTAGCTAGGACAATTCAAACCTCCGAGGCTTGGCATGAAGTAATGGACAGATTGAAAAATTTCTATGTTGTCAGTCTCGGTTTCCAGAGAATAGCAGATTTTGCGGTTTCCTGTCTTGTGAAAAACATACAAAAAAAAAAACCCAAAACCCCCAAACAAAACAAAACAAAAAAAATCCCACAAAAAAACCCCAAAACCAAAACCCAAAAAACAAAAAAAACCCAACCCCATTCCTGTCCCCTGGAGTACCCCATTGTCAACAGTGGCAGGTGGCGTGGGTGACTCTTCTTCATTAAAGCTGTCATCACACTGCCCCAGCACCCAGCCCTGACTGGGACGGTCAGAGCAGGTCAGAGACGGTTAGTGGGTTAGTTGGCATCTCTCTCCCTTGGAATCGCGCACTTTCAGCCAAAGCCCTCAGGTCAACGGCATTCAGATGCAATAAAGGCATCTGTGGTCTGAATCCACATTTCAATAGAACAGAAACAAAAAATCAGAATCACTTTCAAGGGTGGTTAAGAGGGTCACCTGAAAACAGCTATTATGTGTCCATCACCTAGATGAAAGTCAAATTGGGCCCGAGGAAGTGACGGCTCCAGAGCTCCCTCAGATGGATATTTTAATTTCCATTCTGTCCCCACTTGAGAGCACATTTCCTTACTGAATATGGGACATTACTGGTTGCCTACCGGATGAGTTTCCTAGGGCCGCTGGAAAAGATGCCCACAAACCAGGAGGCATAAAGCAGCAGAAATGTTTGTTCTCTCGTAGTTCTGGAGGCTACAAGTCTGAGAGCAAGGTGTCAGCAGGGCCCCCACGCCCACCCCCCCTTGAGACCTGTAGGGGAGGACCCTTTCTTCCTCTCCCTGCTTCTGGTGCCCGGCCGGCCATCCTCGGGGCTCCTTGGCTTGCAGCCACCTCACTCCAGCCTCTGCCCCTTACCACCCGCTTCCCCCGTGTGTGTCTCTCTCTTCTCTTCTGGTAAGGACACTAATCATATCGGATCAGGGCCCGCCCTACTCCAGTAGGACCTCAGCTTAGCTAATTGTATCTGCAACAACTCTAGTTCCAAATAAAGTCACATTCTGAGGTATGGGGCTTAGGGTTTTGACTTAACTTTTTTTGAAAGACACAATTAACCCATAACATCTACCCAAGTCCTTCTACTCTTTTCTCCTTCCTAATCAAACCCAGATTTTCCCAAAAGCATATTAACTGACATACGTATGAGTAAAAACATCCAAGCTGGGACTGGGAAGACCTAGCCTATATGGCATGACTTGTCCCAACAAGTCATTTCTTGTGCACAACAAGATATGCTTGGGGTAACTCATAAATACTCTCTGATAGAGCTTATAGCAATGGGGAATCGGGGCAAAGCAACAAGCTTTTAAAAGATGGGACAGGGGCGCCTGGGTGGCTCAGCTGTTGAGCTTCTGCCTTTGGCTCAGGTCGTGATCCCAGGGTCCTGGGACCGAGCCCCGCATCGGGCTCCCTGCTCAGCAGGAAGCCTGCTTCTCCCTCTCCCACTCCCCCTGCTTGTGCTCCCTCTCTCGCTGTGTCTCTCTCTGTCAAATAAATAAATAATAAAATCTTAAAAAAAAAAAAGATGGGGACTTTAGAATGCCATGCACAGGGGCGCCTGGGTGGCTCAGATGGTTAAGCGTCTGCCTTCGGCTCAGGCCATGATCCCAGGGTCCTGGGATCGAGCCCCACATCAGGCTCCTGGCTCAGCGTGGAGCCCGCTTCTCCCTCTCCCTCCGCCTCTCCCCCTGCTCATGCTCTCTCTCTCTCTCTGTATCTCTGTGTCTGAAATGAATAACTAAAATCTTAAAAAAAAAAAAGAATGCCATGCACAGTCTTGGCTAATTATCTGCTTTTCTGGCTGTTATCCCCATTAGATCGAGAAGGCTGGCTATTTATTTATTTATTGAATTATCTTATATCTTACCATAAAGCCTAACATATAATAAGCACTCAATTTAATAAATATGTTTTAAATATTATAAAAATATTAATTTTCCTATTCACTTTCTTCTCCATTGTGAGCTGTCACCTGCCTGTACCACAGAACGAGCAAGGAAGGCTCATACTACAGGAGCTGATACTGGTTTTCTCAGCTGGGCACCAAGGAAGTGGACACACAGTTTAAGGGTGATCAGGCTGGAACCCTGTTCAGGGTTTGGCCATAAGTAGGTTAAATAAGACAAAATGGCAAATGCTGAGGCAGAACATGCTGGATTGTTGGCAGGGTCAGTGTTCTCCCTGGACACCAAATCATAATGGGCCCCTGGGGATGTAAACATGGATGAAGTGGGGCTCAAGTGGCTTTGCACGGGGTCAGCTAATGGGGTGATTTCAGCTCCGCTCAGGAAGGACAAGCCGGAGCAGACCCACAGAGGGTTGAGTTCAGGTTCAGTCAGGGATTTAGTGACAGGTTCCTTCCCACCCACGCCTGGCCCACAAAGCTGGATTAAAACTCAGGAGAGCCCCGTGGACCCGCTCATACACTGCAAAATAGGCAGGCCAGAAAAACTGTCAAAGATTTGGAAATGGGCAAAAAAGACTATTAGTATTCTCCCAGTGAAATGCTGGGGTGTTGTCCCCCAGACTGGCCAGGAGTACCGGATCCTATAAGGGTGTGTGCACATTTGATAGTCTTTGATTGGCCTATTTTACAACTCTGTAGAGGTATTAGTAAACTTGTAGAAAACTGAGTCACGCAAACGTTTCCCATCTCTAGCGATGCCAAGGAGTCTTGTTCATAGTGATGCAAATTACATTAGTCCGGGAGGGAATCTAAATCTCTGTAAGTCTAAATCTTATTTGATCTGGTTTTAACATCTTAGTGGGTCTGTCTTAATGAGTTAAATAAAATCTTTCACATGCAAGCATGTTATAGTCTATAGAAGAGTCGGGATTTTTTTTTTTTTTTTACCTTTCAGAATATGATTCTTTGACAGGCAAAGAGGAGTGACGTGAGATAGGCATGGGCACCCGAAGGCTCCGAGACACAGGCAACTATGGAGATCAAGCCAGGGGTGGGGAGGCATGAGAAAGCAGCCTCTGGACGTGTGTGTGGGGAGAATTTGGAAGAGGTGAACTCGGTCATTGGATCTTTCCAATTCTCTTCTCCTCACCTCCTAACACTCTTAACTTCCCTCCCCTTGCTGACTTGAGGCTATATAAATCTCCCCTAGAGACCCCCAGGGTCTGGACTCGGCCCCACCACTGCAAGATCCAAAATGCCTTCTTCCATTCCCAGCAAGACCTTTCCCCAGCTAAGAGGATGAAACTGAGTGAAACTCCGTAAGGGCATTTTTTCTCTTCCTTTTGAAAAAAAAATTCTTTAAAAACATTAACTTTTAGATTTATGCTAAATTTATAAAATTGTGGTGGAAATACAACATCATAATTGTCACCTTAAGTGTGCAGTTGAGTGGCATTAAATACATTCATAATATTGTATAACCGTTACCATTATCTGTATCTGAAATTTTTCATCATCCCAAACATGAACTCTGTGCCCATTGAACAGTATCTCCCACCTACTCTATTTTCTGTCTCTATGAATTTTTTTGAATTTATAATCTTTTTATTGTTATGTTAATCACCATACATTACATCATTAGTTCTTGATGTAGTGTTCCATGATTCATTGTTTCTGCAACACCCAGTGCTCCACGCAGAACGTGCCCTCTTTAATACCCATCACCAGGCTAACCCATCCCCCCACCCTCCTCCCCTCCAGAACCCTCAGTCTATGATTTTTTTTAAAGATTTTACTTATTTATTTGAGAGAGAGAGAGTGAGCACGAGTGGGGTAAGAGTAGAGGGAGAGGGAGAAGCAGACTCCCCACTGAGCAGGGAGCCCGATGTGGGACTTGATCCCAGGACCCCGGGTTCATGACCTGAGCCAAAGGCAGACGCTTAACCGACTGAGCCACCCAGGCACCCCCGTCTCTATGAAACATGAGGTACTCTGGGTACCTCATATTAGTGGAATGGTACAATATGTGTACTTCTGTGATGGGCTTATTTCACTGAGCATGATGTTTTCAAGGTCCATCCGTGTTGTAACACATGTCAGAATTCCATTCCTTTTTAAGGCTGAATAATATCCCATTGTCTCTACATTCACAATGGTTTATCCATTCATCTGCTGATGGTCATTTGGCTTGTTCCCACCTTTTGGCTGTTGTGAACAATGCTATGAATTTTTTTCTCTTCCTTTTGACTGAGCCTGATTAGAATAAGCATAACACGATCTCTCGTTGGGGCAGGGTGTGCAGTTTGGAGAATGGATATTCTACTTTGCCCTGCCTGCCTCTTCCCAGAAACTAGGATCAGCAACCCGGCCCTGCTGCTGAAAGACCGCCACCCTCTAGCACACTTCTCTGCAGAATATGCCAAGGACTTTTTGTCATGTCCCATCTGTCTCTATCCTAATACTGGCGTCTGAGTTTGCCGCTGCTGCCGTGACAAGGCACCACGGGCTGGGGGCTTCAACGACACAAAGTTCTTTCTTACAGTTCTGGAGGCTGGAATTCCAAGATCAAGGTGTTGGCAGGTTTAGTTTCTCCCGACTCCTCTCTCTTCTTCCTGTGTGTTTACATCACCTTCCCCCAGGTGTGTCTGTGTCCTCATCTCTTCTTATAAGGATACCGGTCATATTGCATCAAGTGCACCCATACGACCTCATTTTAACTTAATTACCCCTTGAAAGGCCCTATGTCCACATACAGTCACATTCTGAGGCACTGGGGGTCAGGACTTCAACATAGGAATTTTAGGGAGACAATTCAGCCCCTAAGAGCTGGTAACAAGATTGACAGCATACCACCCTCACAGACCCTGAAAGCTATTAGTCTGTTTGCTATTGCTATTTATGAAATAGGTGCTCATTTATACTGATAGAGCCTGGAATCTGTTTAGTGGACACAAACCATTTAAGACTAGACTAAAACTGCAGAAATCCCCCAGAGGAAATTGCATTAGCTCATTAAATACATACTAGAGCAGGACTTTCTGGCTGCTTCCTGAGAAGAATGTCATTTTCCCTAAGTGGGTGGTGGGGCTTAGGGGGCGCTGTCAGTGTTGGGGGCAGGGAGCGGCTGGTTGTGGGCACCGTGGGTGACTTTGGCTAAATTGCTTAACTGACCTGGGTCTCAGCTTCCTCTTCTGTGAGGGGGCGGGGGCTCAAAGGTTCCAGTGGTCTTTGGGCCCTTGCTACTTGAACACGGCCCAGGAACCAAGAATATCATATTATGTGGAGCTGGTGAGACATGGAGAATCTCTGGACCCTTCCCAGGCCCAGTGGATCGGAATCTGCATCTTAAGATCTTCAGTTGATTCACAAGCATGTGGAAGTCTGAGAAGCACTGATTTAAGACCCACTGGGTCTGGTGGTCATGGAGGGAGACCAAGGAGCCAGTCAGTATGAAACTTAAAATTTCCTCCTTGCCATGTTTCCTCCTCTCAGAGAGCAGGTTGGAGGGAAAATGTTTGTCCCACTTCTTAGCAATCGTAAATACACACAGGAAAGACTCCCTTCTTGCAGACAACCCCCTCCCCACACCATTCAGAGCAGAAAACAAGGATTCAAATGCACATGCCCCCCTCTTCCCCTACTTGCTAATCCTTGGCTAAGAGATCTAGGGAATGAGCAAAGACCAACAGGATTAATGGGTTAATTTTGGGAATTCCAGACCTCCACACTGCAATCTGCCATACATCCATGTTATAAAAATGGAGAGCTGAACTCAACAGTAAAAAAAACAAACCAAACAGTCTGGGGCGCCTGGCTGGTTCAGTTGGAAGAGCATGTGACCCTTGATCTTAGGGTCCTGAGTTTGAGCCCCATGTTGGGTGTAGAAATTACTAAAAAAAAATACACTTTCTTTCTGTCTCTGCCTCTTTTTCTTTTTTAACTGGGCTTCACACCCAGCGTGTGTGTGTACCCCCCAAAAATAAACTTTAAAACAAAAGCAAAAAACCCCCAAACAATCCAATTAGAAAATGGGCAACAGACATTTTGCCAAAGAGGATATGTAGATAGCAAATAGGCACATGAAAATATGTCCAATGTCCTATCATAAGGGAAATAGAACTGTGATTTCACTCCCGGGCATTTATCCCAGAGAAATGAAAACTTATATTTACACAAAAGCCTGTGTAAGAATGTTCATAGAGGCTTTATTCACAATAGCACTAAACTGAAAACGACCCAGATGTCCTCCAATGAGGGAAACAAATTCTGGCACATCCATACCATGGAATACTACTCAGCAATAAAACAGAGTGAACCACAGATGTGCAGACAACCGGGATGAATCTACAGAGAATTATGCTGGGTGAAGAAAGTTGTCTCAAAGGTCACCTACTGCTCGAGTCCATTTGTATAACATTCTCGAAGGAACAAAATTATAAAAATGGAGAACAGATGGTGGAGGGGGTAAGGGAGGAGGGAGGTGGGGTAACTGTAACAGGACCACCTGAAGGATCCTTGTGGTGATGGAAATGTTCTGTATCCTGATGTATCATATCAATGTCCTGATTTTGATATTATCTTGCAAGACATTACTCCTGGGGGAAACTGGGCAATGTGAACACAGGATCTCTCTTGTCATTTCTTACAACTGCACATAAATTTATAATTCTCTCAAAAAAGAAAGCGAGAGAAAGAAAAAGAAAGAAATGATCTCTGTCAGGGGGAAAAAAAGAGAGAGAGAGCTGTGTCCTGGTCCCCATTAGAGAATTGTGCTTTGATTCTTCAACAGTTGAGGAGTTCTGGGTGCTTCTGCTGGGTGTGGCGTGGGAAGGGAGAAAGGAAGGCCGTCTTAATTATTCCCTAGAAGCCCTATATTTCTATGGAATTAGAGACCATCACTTAGACCATTCTTCCTAGGGAAGTAACTGGTCACCATAGCCCAGCCAGCACATCCCTCAGAACCTGCCAGAAAACCTAGGAAATTACAAGATAGATTCCCTGTCCCCTCATGGGGAACCACATGTCAGCACCATGTCCTTTACATGAGCCATGCAGGACACTGATCTGTGGCTTCCATATGCGGGGGAAGTCTCTCTGGGATGCGCTTCAGCCACACTCCACCAGGTGGCTTGGCCTGGCTCAGGCCTTCCTTGCACTCAGGCCCTGAGCAGCTTCTAAAACTTGCTTTTTTGACTGAGGAACTCATCAAATTCCATTTGAAGACAGGAGAGAGTTAATGCAACAGTTCATTTTCCTGAGGACTGCTGTGTGCCTACAGACTGAGAGTTCTGGGACTTCCCTCCATGTCATCTCTTGGCGTCCCACCCATTGGATCTTGTTCCTTCAGTGCTTATGGGGTGTTCACAGGTTACTGCAGCTTTGTCTTCGGCCCTGCCCAGCGCAGACATGGAAACAAAAAGCACAAACCAAGGGCAACATCCTGAACTCCAATTCAGCCAAGAGGCCACTTGCCTTATTCAGAGAGCAACTGGCATGGTAGCAGGGACTCAGGGTCACTGTCCTCCCTTAACCTCTCCACCTTCTATCTCAATGACAGTTACCATCCAACTGCTATATCCTCTATTTGATTTGCATTTTCTGTTCACTAGAAAACCAGTAAATCTGGGCTCTTCAACTAGCAGGTCCCAGTCAATGAACATTGCTTGGTCAACCTCCAACTGATTTTTACTACTGTCCCTTGCCTTGACTGGCGGGGACTTGGGCTTGCCTCCTACCACCCAAGCAATGACTCTAAACCTCAGAATGAACCACACCAGTTCCTTCTTGCTATCCTCTAACAACTCTTTTTTCCACAGTGGTCATGTTAAGACTTTACAAATATAAGGAGTAAACTAGAACAAATAATCCTAAAATTTGTATGGAACCACAAAAGACCCCAAATAACCAAAGCAATCTTGAAAAAGAACAGAACTGGAGGTATCACAATCCCAGATTTCAAGATATACTACAAAGACATAGTAATCAAAATAGTATGGTACTGTCACAAAAACAGACACATAGATCAATGGATGTGCCAGAAATAAACTCACATTTCTATGGTCAATTAATCTAAAACAAAGGAGGCAAGAATATGCAATGAAGAAAAGACAGTCTCTTTAAAAAATTGGTGCTGGGAAAACTGGACAGCTACATGCAAAAGAATGAAACTGGACCACTTTCTTACACCATACACAAATATAAATTCAAAATGGATTAAAGACCTAAGTGTGAGACCTGAAACCATAAAAATCCTCGAAAAGAGCACACACAGTAATTTCTCTGACATCAGCTATAGCAACGTTTTCCCAGATATGTCTCCTGAGGCAAGGAAAACAAAAGCAAGAATGAGCCACTGGGACTACATCAAAAGGAAAAGCTTCTGCACAGCAAAGGAAACAATCAACAAAACAAAAACACAACCTACTTGAATGGGGAAGATATTTGCAAATGACATGCCTGATAAGAGGTTAATACCATAATATATAAAGAACTTATGCAACTCAACACCAAAAAACCCCCCAAATAATCCAATTAAAAACGGGCAGAAGACATGAACAGACATTTCTCCAAAGCAGATATACAGATGGCCAACAGACACATGAAAAGATGCTCAACATCACTCATCATCAGGGAAAAGCACATCAAAACCATAATGAGATATCACCTCACACCTATCAGAATGGCTAAAATAAAAAACACAAGAGGGGCCCCTGGGTGGCTCAGTCAGTTAAGCATCTGCCTTCAGCTCAGGTCATAATCTCAGGATCCTGGGATTGAGTCCCGTGTCGGGCTCCCTACTCAGCGGGGAGTCTGGTCTTCCCCCCTGTTCATGCGCGCTCTCTCTCTCTCTCAAATAAACAAATAAATCTTTTTAAAAAAAAACAACAAAAACCCACAAGAATTTCCAAGTACGTGGAAAAAAAGGAACCCTTGTGTACTGTTGGTGGGAATGCACACTGGTGTAGCCACTGTGGAAAACAGTATGGAGGCTCCTCAAAAAGTTAAAAATAGAGGGTGCCTGGGTGGCTCAGTTGGTTAGGCGACTGCCTTCGGCTCAGGTCGTGATCCTGGAGTCCCGGGATCGAGTCCCACATCGGGCTCCCTGCTCGGTGGGGAGTCTGCTTCTCCCTCCGACCCTCTCCCCTCTCATGTGCTCTCTCTCTATCTCATTTCTCTCTCAAATAAATAAATAAAATCTTAAAAAAAAAGAAACAGAATATCCTGAAATTAAAAAAAAAACAGTTAAAAATAGAGCTACCATATGACCCAGCAATTCCACTATTGGGTATTTACCCAAAGAATATGAAAACACTAATTCGAAATGATATATCCACCCCTAGGTTTATTGCAGCATTATTTACAATAGCCAAAATATGGAAGCAATCCAGTGTCCATCAATTGATGAATAAAGAAGATGTGGTATACATAAACAATGGAATATTACTCAGCCACAAAAAAGAATGAAATCTTGCCATTTGCAACAACATGGGTGGATCTAGAAGGTATAATGCTAAGGGAAATAAGTCAGTCAAAGACATATGATTTCACTAAGATGTGGAATTTAAGAAACGAACAAAGAAAAAAGATAAACCAAAAACCACTCTTTTTAAAAAGATTTTATTTTTAAGTAATCTCTACACCCAATGTGGGGCTCAAACTCACAACCCTGAGATCAGGAGTCACATATTCTTCCAACTGAGCCAGCCAGGTGCCCCCCCAAAACCAGACTCTTAACTACTGAGAACACACTGGTGGTTACCAGAGGGGAGGTGGGTGGGGGAATGGGTGAAACAGGTGATGGGGATTAAGAGCACACTTATCGTGATGAGCACTGAGTAATGTATGGAATTGGTGAATCACTATGTTGTACATCTGAAACAAATATAACATGGTATGTTAACTATACTGGAATTAAAACTTTAAAAAAATTTCTTGAAAAAGTAATATGTTACTCCTTATAATGTGTGTACAGAACACTTTCACGTTATAGAGAATCTGGCAAAATCAGGATAAATATTGCAAATGCCAAACCACTGCTTATGGGACAAGACATTGGGAGAATCAGAGGTAATTGTCACTTAATATAAAATGACCTAACTCCTTTCTAGCCCTCTGCCACTTGCTGACAGAATTTCACATATATTTACTCATACATAACTATCGCAACCTAGAGATTCAATATTTGAGTGTAAAGGTAAGTCAGGAAGGATAAAAGTAGATTTTACAGGGGCGCCTGGGTGGCTCAGTTGTCAAGTGTCTGCCTTCTGCTCAGGTCATGGTATCAGGGTCCTGGGATCGAGCCCCTGCTTGGTGGGAAGCCTGCTTCTCCCTGCCCCACTCCCCCTGCTTGTGTTCCCTCTCTCGTGTTCTCTCTCTTGTCAAATAAATAAAATAAAATCTTAAAAAAAAGTAGATTTTACAGATTTTTCACAGCTTTGAAAATAGGCTTCCTCTTCTGGTGGAAAAGAGCAACTCATAGGTGCTCGGGGAGGCTCTGCCCAACACCCCTTGGGGTTAGTTTGGTGCGGAGTGCTTCGCTCTCCTGGGACTAATAGCCAGGGTGTGGTAGGATGTGTTGGGGGAGTTGCTGGAACCTGGAGCCCGAGTTGGGAGGTGGCACCCCCGTCCCGAAGTTAGCCACGGCCACAGCATGAGGCATGAGTGAGTGAAGGAAGCCGCTGCCTCAGTGGAGCAATGTCAGAGGGAGCCGAAGGAACCGCACTCCACACCTGTTCATGCTGACCTTTGGGTTTTCTTTTCCAGAAAACAAAGTTCATTCCACTGGTATTCATATGGTTAAAAATGCAGCCATTCTGACAGAGATTAAAAAAAAAAAAACAAAAATCACACCTGAAGTAGAAATAAATCACTTCTGTGACTTCTCCTGAAACTGCACTTTGGTGGGAGGGGCGAGGGGGGAGGTGGAGGGAAAGCAGAGGGAGCCCACTGGGCTTCTGAGGCAAATAGGGAGGCACAAACATCAAGGCAGACAAGTGCGGCCATCAGGTTGTTTTTAAGTTTTTTTTCAAATATCGATAATAAGGGGCCACATTTCTGTGTAGCAACCCATGGAATTAGATGGTGCATCCATTAGTTGGCATCTGGCGATGTTCTCACTGCCATCATGTACTGACGGTGGGTAGCTGAGTTAGGGAGCAAAAGAAGTTTCTTTCTTCAAATTTGTTTCACCAAACAGTTCTTAAGAGGTAGCTGACATCACTTTACATATTTATTAAATATCACTGAGGTGTCATTTAATAACAGCGATGCTTTGTATTACATGCCGAACACACTGCACAATAAAACACAATCTCCACAGCTGCTTTCTTAAAATCCTCACAACGTTGAAACCAAATACTATTAAAATTGTCGTCTAAATGAGGATCCAAGTAAGAGGTTTCAAGTAGGTAAATTAAAAATGAAGTCTCAATTTCTGGAAAGATACATAGGAAAGTGTTAACAGTGATTGTCTTCTGGGTAGAGAACTCGGTGAGTAGAGGATGAAGACAGATTTTCTCTATATTCTTTAGTACAGTTTGAATTGTGTACCATGTACATGACTTACCTATTCCTAAGGAAAAACTGAATTAAAATGGTGACAATTAAAATAAATATTCAGAATCTAAGTTGAAACTGTGAATAGTAGCTATCCTGATAGTGCTTTTTCTTGAACCTCCAACGTAAAGGGAAACAAGCTCTACTATTAAAAAAAAAGCTCTCTCTCCTCCACCCTCTGCATAGCTGTGTGTTAATTCCTTTGAGGAGCCTAGTAAGCATGTGTGGGAGTTAAAAATGCATTTAATCATTTCCCCCAAAGTTTGACAGAAGTGTGGCAAGGAGGGCCATCTGTTTTGTTTGAATGAGAAATGACCCAGCATTCTGATTTCAATTAGCCTCTTTGTAGCTTTATGTTTGAGTTGGTTCCATGGGTAACAGTTCAAACTAAGTGTAGAGAGGAGCTGGCCAAGTTCTGCCAGTGCTGATTTGTTTTAACAACTGTCAATGATCATGGAACAAGTGTACAAGACAATGTTGCTGGATACACATTAAAATGCATGATTTTATGGAATCAAAACAGCACATTCTAGAACCTGAGAGCTAAACAAAATATGGAGATGGTGTCTTTACGTCATTATATCAATTTAAATATTTAAAATCAATATCATTAACCTAAATTCTTAGTTTCACTCAATAAATACACACCTACTATGTGCCAAGTATTGTTATGCACTGGGCATGAACCAAAGATGATAGAAGCAGTGGTTCCTGCCCTTCAGAAAGAAACCTGTGATCGATTTGGGAGGATAAGCCTGCAAAGTTAAACAATAAGCTGGGTAATATTTAAGACAATAATAGAGCTGTCAAATATCATTATGTAACTTAACAGATTACTAGGAGTTCAGGGGATGGGAAGGATTACTTGGGCCAAAACCTTTACCCTGGAGGGGTCTGATCAGTAGTGGTAGAGCAGGATTCCAATGCCTGTGGCCCTTTACATCACTTCCACTCAAATCTCTCACACATACACAGCCATGCGCGCGCGTTTACAAAGGTGGGTGCACAGCGTCTGGAATGGTTAAAGGTAACCCAAAGCTGCATCACTGTGTTGGTGAAGGTCCAAACACCCTGGTGGCTTTAGGGAAGCCAGCCTGAATCTTGGTCCTTGTCCTCACTGCCTCCCAGGGTGTATTCGTCAAAGACACGAGATTCCCGGGCCCCGATCCTGCACAGGTAGATTGCCCAGTTCTCTGATATGGGTCATGCAATGGGTCTCAAGGAAGTCATATGAATGAGGGGACGAGGGGTCATTTTTGATGGCAGCTAGTTCATGCAATTCCAGTCATGACTGTTTCCCGTGGGTAAAGCCAACGCCACTGCGCTCAGGTGCTCCCAGGTCTTACCATCTAGTTTCCTGATGTCCTAAAGGAAGATTCTCCCACCTCAGTTCTGCAGCTTCATGCTTCTTATCATGACTCCTTCTCCTCAGGGGGTTGGTGAAGTTCTTCAAAGTCACATAATCCAGAGCAGAGGAGTAAGAGTCTGGAGGGTGTCCTTTGACTGCTAGTGGTGGTGGCCACTGAGGACTCGGTGGTAGGGTGTGGTTCGGCAGCAGTACCGTGGGATGGGTTCTTCTGAGTCCACAGCTCCTTCCACCCTAGCGCTGCCAAAGCAGGACACAGGAAGCAACTCTCCTGTGGTCAACCCTCGCCCTACCACCTTAGTTTGTTTGCTACTGTACCTGAAAACAGTCCCAGTCAACACTTTGCAACACACCTCGTCTGGCTGCAGCCTTAGCCAGAAAAAGAGAGCCTGGTTCACTCTGACTCATTGGCCTATCATTTTCTTCAATAGTAATGTTAACAAAAACATTTAGCTTATATTGAGGAAGAAAATCAGATTTGAGTTCTACATAGAGATCACTGATTATAAAGTACCAGTAAAAACTAGCTTTTAAAAGTAAACACTAATCTTTCAATCTATCATTTTTGAGTTAAATGTCATATTTTTAATTCTTTTCAGAGAAATTAATGACCTATGACCTATTATAGTACTATTTATATAGCACAGTCAAGACCATTCATGTGGCCTAGACTGCTTTCTGCTAAAAATATCCAAAGGAAATAATAAATAGGACTTTTAGGAGCCAATGCTTTCTTCTTTATAAAATAATTCATTACTAATAAAAATGTAAACTCTATCAGTGGGCCAAAGAATAAGAGAGAACAAAAGATAATCAAATGTGAGAACGAAGATAGAAAGTTTAAATGGGCAGGACATAGAAATCCAGGAGAATTTCAAAAGCTAGAGAAATGTGCAGAAACAATGACTCTTAGTGTTTGGACTTCAAATTATAGTTAAGGAGAGAGCAAATCAGCAGAAGGAAACAGGTTTGACTCTGTCAAAGTAAAAATTTCTGAGAAAGCAAAAAGCATTATGTTCTACATACAGATTTCATTGCAGGCAGAGATGTTATGGCCACTGTCCAGGCTATAGGAGAAAAATACAAATATGGAAAAATACTTTGACACAAATTTACATATTAATGAAATACTAGAATGTCCTGCTATCAATAGGCAAAAAGCGAGGAATGCATTCTGTTAGAGGTCATTTATCCTGTTCATTAAACACCAAAAGCAGGCCTTTATAACCCCTTCTAAAGTTAATCATTTAAAAACATCCTTAAGGCCTGTAATGCTTTATAATTTTAAATGTGTTGTGTGACTTGTGGCATTACGTACCTTAGCTAGTATTTGTAAAAGTATGAGGGACTGATAGCAGAGATTTAAGATATTATTTTTCAAGTCAAACATCAACTAGAACAAAGGCACCGGATGCCCATTTATGACCATACAGCAACTTCTGGGCTGTGCACAAGCTTTGTACCTTCTATGGTGTGATGAACACAGAAAGGTCTATCCTCAGCTACTTCCCCCAAGTGCTCCATTACCTACACGGCACCCTTTAGACGCACTCCTTTCACTTAAAGCACTGATCGTATGCCATAAAACCCAAACTGCAAATGTTAACTAGCGTTACTAATTAAGACTTTAAATACTGGCATTGCTTAAGATAATCAAATCTGCCAAGAGTTGGGACATAGAGAAGGCGGCGTAACTAGGTAAATTCTGCAGCGATGAGAAAAGGAAAAACGACTCGGACATCTTGTGACTGCCCCCCTGTTCACGGCACAGGGGCAAGCGAGGCGAGCGGGCTGGAGCTGCGGCAGCGGACTCCTCAGGCAGGCAGGCAAAGCCACAGAGGAGAGGCCGCATCCCCCACAGCCCTTCCCACCGGTCTGGCCTTCCTCTTCGCTCTCTCCTTCCTTGTCTTTACTCCCTCCTAACTCTTTTCCTTTCATCTTTTTATTTTTCCAATTGCCTCATTTAAGTGTAAAATGTGCTTACTGCAAAGTATAAAGAAAAATAAAAGTTTTAGATTAAAAAATTCTATCAAAACAGTAAGTTGTCTGTTTTCGTCACTAAGCTAATTGTTCAGGGAAGGAAAAATAAAATTTAAGCTTAATCAACAAAACTAGCCTAGTTCTGAATAGTTGTTTTAATAAAACCTTTTATTTAGTCAACCAGCTTATCTCAACTGTAATTTAACAGTATTATATATAAAAAACTAAATATACTTCAAGAGATGTAGAAAATAAATTTGGAAAGAACTTCTCTATCCTAGGTCTCTATGTGAGAAGTTAAAAATAACTAGAGCTCCTTCACGCTTCAAAACCAACAGGTTAGGGGCGCCTGGGTGGCTCAGTCGTTAAGCGTCTGCCTTTGGCTCGTCATGATCCCAGAGTCCTGGGATGGAGCCCCGCATCGGGCTCCCTGCTCGGCGGGAGGCCTGCTTCTCCCTCTCCCACTCCCCCTGCTTGTGTTCTCTCTCTCGCTGTGTCTCTGTCAAATAAATAAAATCTTAAAAAAAACAAAAAAACAAGTTAGTTTTCTTAAAAATGAAAGCAAAATTATTGAGTAGGAGCCCAGCAACCTTACTATCTGATTTGTTCTCTCATAAGCAGCAAGCACCATCCCCCTAAAATACAAGACGAATATTCTTATAGGTGTAAGCAGATTGTTTCTGAAATCATACCAAACTTCTTTTTCCACATAAATGGATTTCAATTAGATGAATGTGAAAGAGAAATAGTTATTTCTTTTTTAAGATTTTATTTATTTGAGAGAGAGCACGAGTGGGAGGGAGCAGGGAGCAGGGAGCCTGACGCGGGGGCGGGGGGTGGCGGGGGGGGGGGCCTCGATCCCAGGACTGTGGCATCATGACCTGAGCTGAAGGCAGATGCTTGACCGACTGAGCCACCCAGGCACCCCAGAAAGTTATTTCTTAACTTTTAAGAAATAAAACTGTGAAATCCAAGTGAAGACAATGTAATCATAAAGAGGGAGATTTGCTAGTCATTGCTAATATATAAACAAATACTGACTTAAAAAAATTAAAAATGGGGCACCTGGATGACTCAGTCGGTTGGGCGTCTGACTCTTGATTTCAGCTCAGGTCATGATCTCAGGGTGTGCATCATGCTCCCCACTGGGCCTGAAGCCTTCTTAAAACTCTCTCTCTCCCTCTCCTTCTGCCTCTCTCCCCCTCAGTCCTCCCTCCCTGCTCATGCTCTCTAAAAAAAAATTAATAATAAAAATGGTTAAGATTTTTATTAAAAAATAAAAAGTACTGTGTTTTTGAAAAACAGGTCAAAAATATAAAATCCTTAATGGCAATGTAGTGAGGCCCATAGTAACTGTTAGACTTACATCATTTATCTGGCTAGATGTGCACAACTAAAATTTCTATTACTGCCTAATAGTGAAAATCTCAGATTTGTCACAAAGCCCAAGAGACTGGAATTTCATTTAGGTCAACCAAGAAAGTGTTACACGAACAAAAATCAGTAAAATCTGATAAAACAGTATACACCATTTTAAAATACCATTAGTAAACAGATTTCTGTTTATAGACTCTCCTTAATGATGCAATGAAGACGTTTTTACAATATTTATTAAGATAACAAATTTATAAATTGAAAGACTCAGAGGCACATAGTTTAAAAGGCCAATACCATGGGAATAATGAAGTCAACACAGAAAAGAAGATATGAACAGTTACAACCAATACAAGATTTTTTTTAAAAGCCACACCCCCCCCAAAAAACACATCATATGAATCATCCTTCAAAATTACCATGATAAAAAGTTATTTCCTTCAAAGAAAAATAATTCTTTCCACCTACCGAGCCTAGAAAATCCTATTTACAATGAACTGTCCTGCATTTCATCAGTACTGTTTCATATGGCCTCCTCTATTCTGCCATTAAAAGTATTGAAAATTTTATAGCTATTGTATTTACAAATGCACATAATATTTAAATTTGCTCTTCATTGAGAACAACTGAATATATACTTAATCAAATCACGATACAAATGTTTTAGTGTTGAAAACACATTTTGTGGAGACAGGTGTACGGGAAGAGGTGTATTTAGAATTATGCTGTTTCTGAAGGATTACTAGGCCAATAAGTCTGATAAAACTCAAGGTAGTCACAAAAACAGGTCTTTGTTGATGAAGAATTTAATTTATTTCTGTTTTAACTGGACACACTGGCTTCTTCAGTCAACCTTCACCACACTGTATATTTTGGTAACAAACCAAAAGCATGCAAAGAAGCCAATTGTTCCTATAAAAGAAAAAACAAAAATAAACACTTTCCAGAGGAAATTTCATAATTTACCAAAAACACAGGCTTAAAATGATTGGTTCCTTTAAAAAAAAGCCACAAAACTATAAACTATTACTTACCAAGAATATACCATAGATCCATAAGCTTTTTTGAAAAATATACAACTACCTCAAACCAAATTTTTTACAGAAATAGGACTTTTTATACTTTAAGATTACTTAAGCTTTCCATAATACATTCTTTTCCTTATTACATGCAAGAAACCTGAAATTAGAAGATGAATAGGATACCAATTTTCCTTTCCTATTTAAGAATGTTTTATCACAAAATGGAAAACTGCTATTAAAATTAATTCAAGGTATGATATGAATAGCTTAAACAGAATATCAGATTCATAAAAAAATCAAATGGGGATATTTTCTAAGTATAGTTATTGGGAATTATCAGTTTCCAAAGAACTACAATAAAACTAGACTCAGAAAGTTTTTCACAAAGTATTAAAAGTGATAAATTAGGAAAATAACAAAGATGCACCCCCACTGAATATGAGAGGTGGTGTGCTGTCCAAGGACAGTGCAGCTCTGTCAAGACTGTGTGTATTATCCTCGGACTAGTCAGCGGAAATCTCCAAGCCCATTTCTGATTAAAACAGAGATAATTTGGGGGCGCCTGGGTGGCTCAGTTAAGCATCTGTCTTTGGCTCGGGTCATGATCTCAGGGTCCTGGGATCCAGCCCCGCATCGGGCTCCCTGCTCAGCGGGGAGCCTGCTTCTCCCTCTCCCTCTGTCCCTCCCCCTGCTTGTGCTCTCTCTCAAATAAGTAAAATCTTTAAAATAAAATAAAATAAAATAAAATAGGGGCGCCTAGGTGACTCAGTTGGTTAAGCAGCTGCCTTCGGCTCAGGTCATGGTCCCAGGGTCCTGGGATCGAGCCCCGCATCTCCCTCTCCTCCCCGCTTGTGCTCTCTCTCGCTATCTCTGTCACTATCTCTCTCTCAAATAAATAAAATCTTTTAAAAAAATGAATAAAATATAATAAAACAGATAATTTTATCTGCCCTATATAGAGTAAATGAGATGATTCATGAAAAAAGATATGCTTTGGTTTTCAAGCACCTTCATCAGTCTAGATTCCAAAAAATCTGAATCCTAGACAGGTGACAAAAATGATGATCAGTTAAGTAAATGTCTAATGGCTACATGGCTGGCTGGTAAGCAGGATCAGAATGCAAATTCACTTTTTCTGACTTCAAGTATAGTGCTATTTTAAACCTTACCATGCTTAGATTTACTAAACATAAATTCAGAGACTCTGTTTTGCAAAGAATATTTACTAAATTGTGAACTGTTTACCATATTTTTAAAAACTGGAATTTTTCCAGAATTACCCCCTGAGAATATAAGTCTAAGTGCTGAAGAACACAGAAGGGGATATACATATCCTCGTGTAAGCTTTATATTTAAAGTTCCAATGTTTTCACCATTGTTTTAAATATAATACAAAGAAAAAGTTTTAAAGGAGATTTTCTAAGTCAAGAGACTATGGGCTGTTATTATGGGATGTTATCATACATGCCCCTAAAATGTGCCAGTCACTGTGTGTGTTTTAGAGGACATAAAAATACACCTTTTGGATATTCAAAAGTAAGGTTTGTGAAGAGGCTGGGGCTATTTTAGAAAAGTAATGGTGAAAACATAAATGTATTTAAACAACCTTATGCCTAGCAAGAACTTCAAGATAATAAGATATTTTAAGACGAGAAAATACATTTATCACCACATTTGGCAACCCCAGGTTTCGTTCTTAACAAAATACTTTTAGTATTTTATTTCATTCTTAATATGGGGTAAATATAATGTACATAATGAAAGTGGCATCTTTCCTTATGTGACAGAAGCATTGTTTCGTTTTGTAAAACAGACTGACTTCAATACCATGGTGGAGTACTGAAGTAAATACGGATACATTCCACTTTGGAAACATGCCAGATACTCAAAGAGCTCACCACTCCCCTCTAGAGAATCTTTCCCATAAAGTAAAATACACCAGAAGTTATTGGTTAAACTGGTTGATTAATTTGAGGTGGATCCCAAATTTGGATTATGAAGTTTTACTCCGAATAAATAAAATATAACACTAAAAATCAAGAACAATAAAGTTTTAGGTGATGGTTAAACTATCATTCTATCACATGCCTGGAAAAAACAAGAGACATTCACTAAGATCACTACTTTTTGTGCGTAGGCAAGGAATAAATTATTCTATATATGCACTTATGGACACACAGATACAGATGCACCAAAAAAGAATAATTCCTTGTTTCATAGGCTACCTCTGTTTTACAGACTACTAATTAAGATTTATGGCTATGGACCTATTTTATCCAACACGTGGTGCCAAGATAACCGCCCCCCCCCCCATACACCTATCCCACTCTGTCTGACCAAGGACCTGGAATATAGAATCAGAGTAAGAGCCTGAAGTTCATTCTATGCTGATATAGCAGCAGGGAATTTCAAACCCTACCTAATACTCTCAAATGTTAACAGATGACTAAAAAATAGAACAGTTCTAATTTATTTTTAATTCACTTTTCCTTTTCAGATCCTATACTTCCTCACAGAGCATGAAACACAATCTAAGATAAAATTTTAGATGCCCTTTTTTTGTGAAAAAGAAAGGTCCACAATTTTCTTTTTTTTTAGTCTGGTTATTCTATAAATGTTTACCAAGCAACTACTCTAAGGGCTCTAAGATGCAGAAAACTTTTATCTAGTGAAGAGATAAGACACACATATGTAACAAATACCAATACAATTTCCCACCTAGGTACCTGGATTTTAAAGTGGAGATATAAACTTAAAACTTCTGGAATAAGGAGTGTTCTATCAGTGTGTTTTCTTGATGACATTTTTCTCAAGCTCATCTTGACTTCACCCCGTCAATTTCTACTTATCCCTAAAATGAGGTAGCTAAAGCTTTTTACCCTACCTCTGAAATGAGCTTGAGAAAGACTGTACCATTAAGAGGTTACCAGGGGAAAACTTTGGCAGGTGTGGGTCCAGGTACCCCTGGGCTGGTAGCACAACAATGGAGCCTGTCTAGCCTTCTTCCTTTAGGTTCAGTCCCCTCACTTTTGGTTTACTGACATCCACCTCACACCGCAGCAGACCAAACAATCTTAGCTGCAAAGACGGCTAAATACAGGAGTGCTGAGTAGTAGAAACCTTCATGGATTTTATAAAAGGAAAATATTTATAAATAATTTGCCTTTTGCCTATAAACTTATTAACTAAAACCAATCATTTTAATTCTTACCTGTAAAAAGAAAGAAGATCAAAACCATTATCATGGTATAGCCAAAGTACAGAATTGTACTTGCTGTTCCTGTGATCTGCAGTTTTGAAAAGAAGTAGTGTATTGCATATATTAAGAAATAAACTGCAGTAAAGCCACTGGTAAGGAATGAACGCCACTGCCAATGATAATCCTAGGTAGACAAGAAGAAAAGAACAAGAATTACTTTCCAGTTAACAGAGAGCGTGTAGCTGAACAGAGTTACAAAGCAAACACAGCTAAGTGAAATAGCCCCCAAACCTAATTACTGCTATCATTCCCAGTCTCTTTCCCCTACTGAACTTTGCCCATTTCCCTCCTCACTAAAGATGCTAAGAACCATCCCCTATTTTTGGGGGAGCTACTTAAAGACTGGCTAAAAACGTGTCGGAAAATCTTTTTTTTTTTTTTTAAGATTTTATTTACTTATTTGACAGAGAGAGAGAAAGCACGTGAGCACAAGCAGGGGGAGCGGCAGGCAGAGGGAGAGGGAGAAGCAGGCTCCCCGCCAAGCAGGGAGCCCAACGCACGGCTCGATCCCAGGGCCCTGGGATCATGACTGGAGCTGAAGGCAGAGGCTTAACTGACTGAGCCACCCAGGCGCCCCTGAAAAATCTTAAATGGTTTATGTACTTTAAAATGTACTCTTCCCAAAGAAAAGCAATGTACAAGAGCTTACTTATATAGTTCAAAATTAATATTACTTATCTTATAGTCTGGTCAACTCTATATCAGGAAGACAATTATCCTATCAAGGCCTGGATGAGTCTATTTTCAGTTACTATTAACAAAATTTAAACAAGGTCGATTTATTTTAAAACAGCTCTGCTTACTTTTACATAAAGTAGCTTATAGCTTAGCAGGAGATCTTAAAAAAAAAATACTTCACTCTTTCCTACCCCTTGGAATATGTGAAAAATAAATATACTTAAAAAGCATACCAGCACAAATGAGAAAATCTTAGGGAATCCACACACAGAAACTACTATAGCAAATGAAATCAGCAAATTGCAGGGTACAAGACTGAAATGAAAATCAGCTATGTTTTTATATACTAACAAGGAACAATCTGAAAAGGAAATTTAAAAAATAATTCTATTTACAACAGCATCCAAAAAAATAAAATACCTAAGAACAAATTCAACCAAGGACACGAAAGACTTACATATTGAAAACTACAAAACATTGGTAAAAAAAAATTGAAGTCGACTGAAATAAATGGAAAGACTTCCCGTGTTCATGGCCTGGAGGACTTAATACTGTTAAGACGGCAATACTCTCCTAAAAATCTCACAGATTCAGTGCATTTCCTATCAGAATTTAACAACCTTTTTTTGTAAGAAAGGAAAAGCTGACCCCAAATTCATATGAAATTTCAAAGGGTCCTGAGTAGCCAAAATAATCTTCACAAAAGAACAAAACTGGAGGGTCTACCCTTCCCAATTCCAGAATTTACTACAAAGCTATGGTAATCAAAACAGTGTGGTACTGTTTTGGCATAAGGCATAAGGACAGCATATACAGCACTGGAATAGAATTGATTGAGAATCCAGATATAAATCCATACATCTATGGCCAATGCATTTTCCACAAGGTTACAAGACCATTCAATGAAGAAAGAATAGTCTCTTTAACAAATGGTACTGGAAAAACTAAATATCCAACATGCAAAGGAATGAGGTGGATTCCTAACTAATTACCATAACCAAAAATTAACTCAAAATGAATCAATGACCCAAATATATAAGCTAAACACTCAGAAAAAAATACAGAGGTAAATTTTCATTGCCTTGGACTTAGCAATGAGTTCTTGGATATGGCAACCAAAAAAATAGATAAATCAGACTTTATCAAAATAAAAACTTTTGCATAAAGGCCATTATCAAGTAAAAAATACAACCTACAATATAAAAATATTTGCAAATATATTCTCTAATTTATCTGATAAGGGTCTCGTATTCAGTATTCGGAAAATATACAGGACTCTTACAACTCAACAAAAAGATAAACTACCCAGTTCATAAATGGGCAAAAGATCTGAATAGACATTTCTCCAAACAAGATACACAGATGGTCAACAAGCACAAAAAAAGATGCTCAACATCATTAGTCACTGGGAAATGAAAATCAAAACCACAATATGTAGATACCACTTCACACCTACTAGGATGGCTAGAGTTAAAAAAAAAAAAAAAAAAAAGGAAAACAGCAAGTGTAGGAAAGGATGTGGAGAATTAGAACCCTTGTGCATTGCTGGTAGGAATACATAACGGTATAGCCACTGTGAAAAAAACAGTTTAGTGGTGGGCGCCTGGGTGGCTCAGTTGGTTAAGTGACTGCCTTGGGCTCAGGTCATGATCCTGGAGTCCCGGGATCGAGTCCCACATTGGGCTCCCTGCTCAGCGGGGAGTCTGCTTCTCCCTCTGACCCTCTTCCCTCTTATGTGCTCTCTCTCTCTCATTCTTGCTCTCTCAAATGAATAAATAAAATCTTAAAAAAAAAAAAAGTTTAGTGGTTCTGCAAAAAGTTAAAAGAATTATCATATGACTCAGCGATTCCACTCCTATGTATATACCCAAAAGAACTGAAAACTGGTACTCAAACAAGTATTTGTACATGAATGCTCATAGCACCACTATTCTCAATAGCCAAAAGGTAGAAACAAACCTAATTTCCATCAACAGATGAATGGATAAAGAAATTGGGATATATCTGTACAACAGAATATTATTCAGCTATAAAAAGGAACAAAGTACTGAATCTTGAAAACATTCTGCTAAAGTAAAAGCAGCCAGACACAAAAGGCCACATATCGTAGGATTCCAGTTTTATGAAATGTCCAGAATAGGTAAATCTGTAGACAGAAAGCAGACTGGTGATTGCCACAGGGTCTTGTAGGGAGAGGAGAATGGGAAGTAAGTGCTTAATAGGTATGAGATTTTATTTAAGGGTGATGAAAATATTTCAGAACTAGAAAGAGGTAGTAATTACACAACACTGTAAATGAATGTAGTAAGTGCCCTGAACTGTTCACTTTGAAATGGTTAATTTTAAGTTATGTGAATTTAACCTTAATTTAAAAAAAAAAAAGCACCTCAATTAATAGTTAGACTTAACCTCCTGTATAGAAAATAACTATAAAAGAATGATTTAATACAACCTAGACCTCTAAAAATTAATTCTACATAAGAATGCCATCATTTTGCCATGAATATAATTCATTATAATGTAATTGCTGAAATGTTTCAATGAATTTTTCCACTTGAAAATGTTTACTAAATTTTCCATCTAGAAATATCTGTATTTCATAAAGAATGTTAATTTTTAATTTAGACATTTAAAAACTCAAAAATGAAAATTCAGCATAATGTGCTATTCTCAGAAAATTAACATTTATAAATTTAAGCTCTAAATAAATATAAATATACTGAACTGAGATACTATCTTAATCCATTTCTAAAGAGGGCTACATTTGATTTAGGAATACAGGTCAATTTCTATCTTAATAAACACATATTTACAGAAATTATTTCAATTAATAGTATTCAAAGTTGCTTTATGCCAAAATTACAAATACTTTCTACAAATTAAGTGAACACTGCTAATACGTACCTCTGCACATAGGTGGAAATAGCAAAGAAGTATAGTTGCTTCTGAACATGTAATCACCAAAATGATAAACACCAGAAATAAGAAGCCAAACATGTAATACATCTGGTGTGACCTATAACAAATACGTCAAGATTAAACTATAAACATTTTCTCTTTGACACAGTAAATGACACAATCTTTTCACAGTCCCTGAACTGGGAAGTGTTTGCTTTTTGTCCCAATTAATCAAAGACAACAAACGCTCATAGGTGTAGACAGTGATGGAGTAGGGGTGGGACAGGGAGAGGAAAGGATACGGCAGTGTCATTGGATTCTGCCTTCTCACTCAAGTAGAACCTGAAACTCTTATTCAAATATGCTTAGTCTAATTGTCTACCGGTGAGTCAGATAAATTCAATAAAAAATTAACGGACAGGCAGAGCCAAAGTAAAAAAGGGTTCCTTTTGGTATTGTTTCTTATTGCGACAGAAACAGATGAATTGTGAAAATGCTCTAACAATCGGGAAGGAAAGATACGTTCTAATCGCTAAAAAGTTCAAATTCAGTTCTGACTTTATGCTACTGCAAACCTTGGTACCTGCTGTAACATGTCAATGTGATCAAATAATGATGCCATACTGCAGTGTATACACCCTAATAATAGACTGTCTCAAAATTAGCACTATGAGTTTCTCCATGCAAATAAGAAATCAGAGAATGAAGGAATCCTGGGATTAGTAAGAACTCTGAAGGTCACCACCCTTCTCCCAGCGCTTGCTCGAATCCCCTTTATACACGGGCTCAGAGTATCTTCTCTCTGAAGCAGTAGGGATCACTTACTGAAGAACACAGGTTTGGAGAGACAGGTTAATTTCCTGTTACACAGTAGCTGTGTGCTACAAATCAAGGACTGAACATCCAAGGCCTCACACCTCTGTCTCTCTAAAACGGGGGTAATACACACCTCATAGAGGTCTGGGAATTAAGAGAATTAATAAGCACTCAATTAATAATAGCTGTTACCACTATTATTCCTTTCCTCACATGGAAAAGATAAAATAACCTTTTGGCTCTTAAGATTTTTGATTACTGGAGAACAGTTTACCTTTATAAGATACAAAGAGTCATCAAGAGAAACAAAAAGAGAAAGCTAATACTACATAATAAGGGTAAAGGGAATAAGACTTCACACTTAGCTTACCAGATACTATTCAGAATGAAGAAAAGCTGTATAAAGATGCAGCCAAAGGGTAAAATCCCTCCCATGATAATACCAGGCAATGGCTTTGTGTAGAAGGACTGCTCAGGAATCTGACGTGGAATCTGATTGGTTCGAACTGGGTGTTCAATGGCCTTCAGCAAAATAAAGAAAGCATTCATAATTATAATCTATTTTAAAAATTCTTTTCTATTATTAGACTATTTGCCTGCTTTTTCCTCAGCTTCCATGCCGACACTATCGGTAATACAAGTCTACTTAAATCATCAAACCGAAATCTGTATTTAGAAGCAATGACCCAAACACTATGAGTACAATATTCAGTCTGTCTACTGGAGCAAGCCACCACTGTTTCCAGCAGCTATCCGCTAATGGCTTTAGATAAAGTAAGAAATACACAGAAGGAGATAACATCGTACTTAAAAATAATAGTTAAGACAAAAGAAAGGTTTTCCCTTTTAATTATATACTTGTAAGAAATCAGCTGGTTCTGAAATTACTGTCAATGTATTTTTATTTGGAGACGGGCAATGTCATCTTTTTAAAAATAGCTCAATTCTACTAAGACTTAAGAACACAAAGGCAAAAATGAATGGCTATATGAAGCTTTATGATCATAAGCTATTGATAATGTTTTCCCTTTTATAACACATGACATGGTAGTATAAAAATAAGTGAAACCTAAAGTACCTAAAACATAGCTGAGGGGAAAAACGGGTACATATGTAGAAATTCATTTTCTTGCAAAAATTGCAAAAACATATTTCTACAGTTTCTGTGATAATACATCAAAAACTTAAAACCTGGTATTCTCATTGAGATGATACTTCTGTGGACTAAATTATTTTACAGATATACATATATATGTGTACAGGTAGAGAACCATCATGTCCTTCTTCAGTGTCTGTATTTTTAATAGGCATATTTTCAGAATTTCAAGTACTTACTTATCTATGTAATCAAAAAAATTTTAGGGGCACCTGGGTGGCTCAGTCTGTTAAGCGTCTGCCTTCAGCTCAGGTCACGATCCCAGGGTCCTGGGATCGAGCCCCACATCAGGCTCCTTGCTCCGCGGGGAGCCCGCTTCTCCGTCTCCTCCCCGCTTGTGCGCTCTCACCATCTCTCCTTCTCTCTCTCTCTCAAATAAATAAATAAAATCTTAAAAAAGATATATATCCTTTTTTTAAAGACACTTTTCTATCTTGTAAGGTAGCATATGCTAATTTCCTTAGCTGAAATTTATTTGAATAAACACCCATAAACTTACATTCTTCTTAAAACCGAAGTATGCACCAATAAATGTTAGAGGCACAGAGATGCAGAACCAAAGAGCCAATATGGCAACCAATGTTCCAAAAGGAATAGCTGCTGAAGATCCTTCTCCCCAGAGAATCAGATTCATTATGAAGAAGTCAGCAAATACAATCCTGAAAGACACAACAGGCTTTTGGGTAAAACTTGAGTCAGAAGCAAATGATAGAGTACCAATCATATGTAATTAATATTATAATTTCTGTGTTATGTATAAAGGAAATGAAATTGCTGAGTAATGGGGTACACGGATTTAAAACTTCACCAGAAACTGCCAAATTGCTTTCCAGATTTTTCTGCCTGACTTAAACTCCCACCAGCAGTTTATGAAAGTTACCTCTTTACATATTTCATCATGCTTCGGACTGTCAAGTTTGTTGTTTTAATCTGCATTTCCTGTTGACAACTGCCGCTGAGCATCTTGTGCTTGTTGGCTTTATAGGTATTATTTCTGTGACCTGCTGGTTACATCTACCGCTCATTTTTCATTTCGGTTGTACATCTTTTCCAAATCATAGATGTGAGTTATTTATGTATTCCAGCTACTAATAATTCCTTGTTAAATATCTCGTTCTCCCAGTTTATAGCTTTCTGTGAACCCAAACAAGTGAACGTGTATTACTAAATTTCCCTTCAGTCCTTCTTCAATGAGTACGTTTTTAAAAACATGGCTGTAATCATACTGTAATTGTTTCTACATTCCCCACACAGTTTTTAATGTGATCAGCCATTAATTTTTCCCTTTGTCCTTTGTGTATTTTAAGAAAAGAAAGTCTTTCCTAACCTGGGATCATTAGGATACTCTTCTATATTTTCTTCTTCTTCTTTTTCTCTATTTTCTTCTAATCGTGACGCCCGTTACATTTAGAGTGCACCTGGAACTGATTGTGTGTGTGACTGGTAAGAAGAGAGTCTCTCCCTTCATTTAGACAATTTCACCAGCATCACCTAACACTTCCTCTCCCTCTGGTCTGGGATGCCACATCTAGTACGCTTCCGTGAGTATCTGGTCTCCTCCTAGGTTTTCTGTGCCAGCAGCCGTGGCACACTGCCCAACTCCTCGGACGCCTGGTACTCTCATCAAGTAACACGGTGAGTTTGGGTCTTACACTAGCTGATTAGCTTTGTAAACTTGTCACCTGGGTGGTGCGCGTTTTGACAAGTTATTTCAGATATTATGAAGGTTTTCTGTGGCTAATACTCCTGTGAATAGAGTCCTCTTCCCATACAACCACAACTACCACTAACACATTTCATTTGCTATCGGTAGTATTCAGGATCTTAGAATATTAGCGGATACCTAGCCATACTGCCAAACTCTTTTAATTCTCTGTTTTATAGTTGAAATTTGTTGATGTTCTCTGTATACAAATTATATCACAGAGATTTTTATTAATATAAGCAAGAATTTCTCCATTAAATTATTTTTAATATGGAAACGTTTAATAATATCAAATGCCATTTTGTTGTGTCTACTGTAATAATTATATGCAGGTGTTCACATAAATTACATGAATTAATTTCATGTCATTAAGTGGTACTTTTTTTATTAAAGATTTTATTTATTTTTATTTATTTATATTTTATTTATTTGGGGGGGAAGGAGGGAGGGAGAGGGAGAGCAGGAGTGGAAGGGGAGGGGCAGAGGGAGAAGCAGACTCCTGAGCAGGGAGGATGCGGGACTCGATCCCAGGACCCTGAGATCATGACCTGAGCCAAAGGCAGACGCTTAACTGACCGAGCCACCCAGGCACCCCATTAAGTGGTACTTTTTTCCTTAGGTGAACACCAATTCTCCCTGCCCCCTTGGGTTCTTGGTGCACTCTTGTGCGCTTTTCTTCTTTCTCCCTCTCTCATTACCTTACCATCCTTCTGGTGAACACTTACTTCTAAGGGGGATGAAGAAGATAAATCAAAGAAGGGCTGATCAGAGATATAAAAGAACTGGCTTAGGATAATTTCTATAAAGCCAAAAAAGAAAGGCGTTTCAAGGAGAAAGTATCCCGATCTTAGATGATAATGTAGAGAGAGAGAGTGAAGACAGAGAAAATGATTTCTAGATTTAGAAATGGGAATATTGTTGGTAACCTTTGAGAAAAGTTTTCACTAAAGTGATGGGGAAGACAGATGACGTGGATTTACACTGTAAATGTATGCTGAGAAAAAAGGAATGTAGAATGTTTTTTCAAGGCAGTTTGCTGGGAACGTAAAAGAAATAAGATAGAGGGAAAAATGCTTATGAAAAGAAGCGCTTTTTAGGGTTTGGGAGGCCTAAGTATATTTGAAGGAAAGGAGATGAAACACATGAACAGAACATACAGAAAGGGAGAAAGAGAAGATGCCAGAGACTGGGAGGAATGTCTGAAAGGCAAGATTCTGAAGGAAATCACAGCTGACTTGTCCTGGGAAGAAGAGACACTTCTTTAGTTGACAAAGGATACAGTTTGAGAGAAGCATCTAAAAATCTGAATACAACACGAATGGCTGAGAAGCATGCCGTTCTTCACTGGAGGTAATTATCTGAGAGAATCTTTATCCCAAACATGTATAAACAATGCAACTATTGTCACTCTTTCATTTCTGGCCTGCAAATGGAATTCCTGGTTTCTAAATTTAACCTTTGGCTTTCATTACTGCTGCTGATTACTCAGAGGCTGGTTCTTGTCCACTCGAAATTGGGAGTTGGGAAGAAAGTGGGTTCTATTTCTAGGACCAGATATCAATCAGATACTTGATATCAAAAGCTATCCTCCAAAGGGTCACAGTTATTTGTTTTTATGTGACTGTTGTTGTTTTTTAAACACTTGCTACATATTACTCTACTTAATGGAATGAACTCTAAATAAAGGGGTAACACTTTAAAATAATTTTTTACCTTTGAATTATAGTTGACATACAATGTTATATTAGTTTCAGGTGTGCAACAGTGATTTGACAATGCTTATCGGTTGCTCAGTGCTCACCAGGATAAACAAAGTCACCATCTGTTACCATTTAATGTTAGTACAATATTATCAATCATGTTCCTTATGCTGTACTCTTCACCTGTTGCTTATTTTACACCTGGACGTTTGTACCTCTTAACCCTCATCTATTTTGCCCATCCCCCTCCCCTCCAGCAACCACCAATTTGTCCTCGCTGTTTATGAGTCTACTTCTGTTTTGTTCATTTATTTCTAGATTTCACATGTAAGTGAAATCTTATGGTATCTGTCTTTCTCTGTCTCACTTCCTTCACTTAGCATAATACCCTCTAGGTTTATCCATGTTGTCACAAATGGCGAGATCGCGTTCTTTTTTTTTTTTTTATAGCTGAGTAATATTCCATTGCATGTGTATATATATTCACACACACCACATCTTCTTTACCCCATTCATCTATCCGCGGACACTTAGGTGGCTTAAAAGCGGCAATACTTTTGATAGAAATCTAAAAATGTTCGCTTGCCTAAACTATGTTCAGGTGAAAACCCCTTCTTGTGATTAGGTCAAAAGCTTTCAATACGGGGCGCCTGGGTGGCTCAGTCGTTAAGCGTCTGCCTTCCGCTTAGGTCACGATCCCGGGGTCCTGGGATCGAGCCCCGCATCGGGCTCCCTGCTCAGCGGGAAGCCTGCTTCTCCCTCTCTCACTCCCCCTGCTTGTGTTCCCTCTCTCGCTATCTGTCAAATAAATAAAAATCTTTAAAGAAAAAAAAAAGCTTTCAATGCAGGCTTACACAACAACATGCCAGACCAACTTACATGGGCTAAGAAACAGACTTTTAAGAAAAGGAATTTAACAGTTTCTCATGTGCAAAGATAGTTTTTCCAGGGACGCCTGGGTGGCTCAGCCGGTTAAGTGTCTGCCTTCAGCTCAGGGCATGATCCCAGGGTCCTGGGATTGAGTGCCGCATCAGGCTCCCTGCTTAGCGGGGAGCCTGCTTCTCCCTCTGCTTGCTGTCCCCCCTTCTTGTGCTCTCTCGCTCTCTGACAAATAAATAAAATCTTAAAAAAAAAGAGAGAGAGATACTTTTTCCAGATATGGCATGTGGTAGTCACTGTGCAAATGTTTATTAAATATTCACTTTTTATCCCTTTTTTAAAAATTAAATTCATTTTCTAGGGTACATGGTTTAGAGACAGAGAAGATTCAAGACTTAAGAGAATGAACATTTGGGCACTAGATTTTATGACTATGTAAGAAAGTTACTACTGAAAAGTTACTATTACTTACCCAGGACAAAGAAATGATGTCAATAAAACGTTTGTTTTCCACTTCTCACCTCCAAAGGCTGTAGAAGAAAACAAAAGTGGGATAACACACAGACTTTTCTTCAACGCAAACCAAATGGCCATATATGTCTAGCATTAAACAAATTTTCAGACAGCACTGGGTGCCCACTCCTAGAAAATCACACTAGCAAATGATGACAGTCCCCTCCACAAGTGATCCAGATCAGGGATGCACATCACAGCACTGCCCTGGATAAGCCCTGCTCTCAAGAGGTTTGCTTCAGCATAATAAATCTAGTATCAAAGGAAGGTCACCAAGACCACTTCTTTTCTAATTTTTTTTTTATTTCAAAATAAAACAAACCCTTAAGCTCTAGGCCAGTTTGAATCCATGGGCCTGGGTAGAGAAAGGGCATACTGGGGATTCTCCTTTATCTTGCAGCCAGTTTCAGAATTTGTTATAAAACTAGGAACCCTCAAGCCTAAAGTGCAGCACATTTAAATTTCCACAGCAGGGCTAATCTTTAGGACTCCTCTGGCACTGCAGTTTCTGGTAGGGGGTGTCAGTGGGGGTGGGGAGGTCAGTGTGTCAGATCAAGTGGCTAAGAAGAGTGAAAGGCTTTTGGACACTTCACAGAATTTGCTTAGGAACCTGTTAATCTCCTTTCACCCTAATTTCTTTTCCCCGCTTAAAAAAAATGTAAAAAGTATATAGAGTAAAAAATGAAAGTACTACCTGCTTCCAGTTTAAAAGTTGGAGATAAAACTGGCTGAGATGTGACAACAGCTTTGATTTTTTAAAAAAGTTTTAATCATTTATAAGCAAGTTTAAGTACCACTTGCCCAACAACAAAATGACAAATTATATGTATATGATTTGAATTCACAGCATTACTGATAAAGAGACTATTGTGAATGTATTAATTCTGGGTTTAATACAATCCCAATCAAAAGTCAAATAATATGTATTGAAACATAAATATTCCATAAAATGAAGTATTT
This sequence comes from Callorhinus ursinus, assembly GCF_003265705.2. Lineage (NCBI taxonomy): Eukaryota > Metazoa > Chordata > Mammalia > Carnivora > Otariidae > Callorhinus > Callorhinus ursinus. Next base: position 6,944,060 of record NW_027397069.1, read on the forward strand.
TGTGACTGGGGCCACATGACAGCACCTCTTGGAATGTTCTGCCTGATTCATGTGCAGCTGAGATCTGAAGGACGGAGAGGAGTTAAAGAGGGTCTGGGCTGGGAGGGAGAATGAGCTGGAACTTTCTAGCACAGGGAAGAGCATGGGGCGAAGTCCTCAGGCAGACGTGAAGGTACACAGCCTGACAGAGGAACTGAAAGAAAGCTAGCAGAGCTGAGAAAGCTAGAGTGCTGCATGGGAGGCAGGGGTCCAATCGTAACTCATATGCATTAAAACACACGACACCAATCCTCTGTCCTTTAGTAGAGGATGGAAGGAAAGAAAGAAAGAAAGAAAGAAAAAAAAACCCTGACAAAATCCACCAACAGTAAAACACAGACACACAGACAAATAGGACTTCATGTTTTCAGGAGCATTGTATATGGCAAAGTTGAACTAATACTTCTATTTGGGGTGGGTCTAGCCAACCTCACTGTAAGGATGTGTTTGTACCCCGACTGTGTCCTACCTCAAACCTTATTCACATCAACCTTAGCTCTGTCTCATCTTCCGTCTTTTTTTTTTCTTTGGTGGGCACTTTTTTCCCCCCTAATTTATTACTGAAGTATAACTAACACAATGTGACATTAGTTTCAGGCGTACAACATACTGGTCCCACAATTCCATACATTACTCAATGTTCACCACACAACAGTATTATTGGCTACACTTCCTATGCGGTACTTTTCACCTCCATGACTTACTTAATAACTGCAAGTCTGTACATCTTATTTCCCTTCATCTATTTCGCCCAAATCCCACCCACCTCCTCTCTAGCAATCACCAGTTTGTTCTCTGTATTTAAGAGTCTATTTTTTTGTTTTCTGTTTTTTAGATTCCACATATAAATGAAATCATAGAAAATATTTGTCTTTTACTATGCAAAAGGACAATGATATTTATTTTGGTGTAGTTCCTATTGTTTACTTTTGCTTTTGTTTCCCTTGCCTGAGGAAACCTATCCACAGACGTGTCACTAAGGCTGATGTAAAAGATCACGTACCTGTTGCTCTCTCCTAGGGGCTTATGGTTTCAGGTCTCACATTTAGGTCTTTAATCCATTTTACATTTGTATTTGTATATGGTTTAAGAAAGTGGTCCTGTTTTCCCAGCACCATTTTTTAAAGACACTGTCTTTTCCCCACTATATCTTCTTGCCTCCTTTGTCACAGATTCATTGACCATGTAAGTGTGAGTTTATTTCTGGGCTTTTTATTCTGTTCCATTGATCTATGTGTCTATTTTTGTGACAGTATCACACTGTTTTAATTACTACAGTTTTGTAGTGTTATCTTGAAATCTTGGATTGTGATACCTCCAGTTTTGTTCTTTCTCCAGACTGCTTTGGCTACTCAGGGTCTTTTTTGATTCCATACAAATTTTAGGTTTATTTGTTCTAGTTCTGTGAAAAATACTATTAGTATTTTGATAAGGATTGCACTGAATCAGCAGATTGCTTTGGGTAGCATGGACATTTTAATGGTATTAATTCTTCTAATCCATGAGCATGGTATATCTTTCCATTTGTTTGTGTCTTCAATTTCTTTCATCAATGTCTTACAGTTTTCAGAGCATGAGTTTTTTACCTCCTCCCTGTCCCTGTCACTTTAAATTACAGATTACCTATGAGGTCATCTCAATAGACTTCAGAATTCCACAGCAACCCGGGCATTCACTGACCCTGGCAAAACTGCTTTCCAAGTCATCTAGTCATAGCCCATCCTTACCCTGGGGCCCGGATGCTGTTTTTCACTGAACTTTATTTTACTTTTAGAAAGCAAGAATACAAGAGATTGCAACTAATTAAATTATAAAAGCAAATTAAATTATATCAGGGCTCTTTAGCATGACCTCTTATTTAAGAAAAGGTATTACTATATATATTACTTATTTTAGTTAATAAATCAATGATACTCATAATTATATTATCTTCCTTGATTAGTCTATACACATTTCTATGAATGTAGCAATCTAAGTTGTTCAGCCAAACCTCTTATGTCAAAACTTAAAAGAACAGAGGGAATGATGGATAAGCAGCACCTAAATTTGCTTACCTCACTGTACAAACCTTTTTTAACGAATAAAATCTAGGGATGGTCATCCACATCACAAGCTTCTTTTATATAAAGATATGTACCTATGATACATACTGGTTCGAGAAAAATCACCTACTGGCTCAGGTGCAGTGATGGAACAGATGAGATTCCCGACGTGACAGTCAGGGTGGCTCTTACTTACACTTATAAAATCTGGCAGCGACATAGCCTGCGGGTGTGCCCAGCAGCACCCATAGGACCACAGCACAAGTCATCAGTGCTCCTCTGTTGGCAGGTGACAAAAATCCCAGGCAAGCAAAAACTAAAAAATAAGTGATTTTAAGTTACAAATTTTATTACTGTTTCCTCTCTAAAGTGACAGAAGACAGCTTTCATTTTTTAAACAAGAAACCAAATACAATTTCATGAATATACTGTCTTACCATATGGCCACACTAAATGTTAGTAATATTTTAAGGTACTATATCAACAGGATAATAAAGCAAACTCTACTTTGAATATTTCTTGCCGGGGTCCATAAGACCCCCACCTTTCCTATTATCAGGGAAGGCTGAATGGGTGCTCACGAGTGTTTTCAGCTCTTCTGATTCAAGTACAGCTTCTTCTTTTTTTTTTTAAGATTTATTTTTTTGAGAGAGAGAGGAGGAGGGAGGGGGAGTGGGAGGGAGGGAGAGCATGAGTTGGGGCACAGAAGGAGCCAGGGAAAGAGACGGGTGTGTGTGTGTGTGTGTGTGTGTGTGTGTGTGTGTGTCTCTCTCTCTCTCTCTCTCAAGTAGACCCCGTGCTGAGCACAGAGCTGATGCAGGGCTCTATCCCATGACCCTGAGATCATGATCTGAGTTGAAACCAAGCACTGGATGCTTAACCCGACTGAGCTACCCAAGTGCTCTGTCAAGTACAGCTTTTTAAAATTAATATGAATAAAGATATTCCCACCAAGAAATAGTCCCACTTTTGTTCCCTTTTAAAATAATAATGGGGGGATGGGGGTGGTGCCTGGGTGGCTCAGTCGGTTAAGTGTCTGCCTCTGGCTCAGGTCATGATCCCAGAGTTCCAGGATCAAGCCCCGCATGGGGCTCCCTACTCAGCAGGGAGTCTGCTTCTCCCTCTCCCTCTGCTTGTGCTCGCTCGCTCTCTCTCAAATAAATAAAATCTAAAAATAATAATAATAATAATAATAATAATACTGGGTTACTGGGTCCTCTGGGGTAAAAAAATACCTTACAACATTCAAACACAAAAGATAAGACAGAATCTAATCAATGAATAAAACAAGAGAATAAAGATTTCATAGTACCATTAGCTTTCTGAAGTTACTGAAGTACTTGGTCAGTAACTTGGGGAAATTCTGGCTTCTACCTTTATTTATTTGGTTGGTTGGTTTTATTTGTTCTTCCTTATATAACCCACCTGACTAATAAGAATAAAAATGCTATCTTATATTTGTAGAGATTCCTGGCTTTAAGCTGGGATTCAGAAGTTATGACTTTGCTCAGTAAGAAATCCAAGTGGCTAATCCCAGGAACAAGAAAGTTCCCAGCACTTCCGTGGCGTACAAAATCAAGCACATGCTCACCCAGACCTGATCAGCACCGACTAGGGGCAGGAAACCAACCAGGGTAACTTTAGAAGACCTACCAGAATTTCAACCAAAATGCATCCCCCCCATTCTCCCCAGAACTGAGAAATGGACTGTTCTGAAAGAGAAAGTTCATATTTGAACATTTAAGGAAAATGATGCCTAGGCTCTCTGAAACTTTCCTTTCTCACGAATTCACTTTCTAGCAGACCCCCAACAAGAATGAGATAATGACAGAAGGCAACTCCTAATAAAATTTTCAAGCAGGGGACGCCAGGGTGGCTCAATTGGTTGAGCGCCTGCCTTTGGCTTGGGTCATGATCCCAGGGTCCTGGGATCAAGTCCTGCTTCGGGCTCCTTGCTCGGTGGGGAGCCTGCTTCTCCCTCTGACTGCTGCTCACCCTGCTTGTGCTCTCTCCCTCTGACCGATAAACAAAATCTTAAAAAAAAAATTTTTTCTTTTTTTCCAAGCAGAATTCTGTCCTGAAGCACCCACTCTGCTCTAGCTCTATCCTGGCTCAGTGGGGATCTAATGCCTTCATGCTATCCTCTGGCTGTGTCCAAACCTCTGTCATGATGCCTTCTCCCAACCTACCCTCTTCGGTATAATATACTTAAGAATTCTAGGCCTACTCATCACAGCTGCATCTCCTTACCCAAGTAGATAAAGATACATATTTCTAGTTAATCTTCAGATTAGTCTTCAAAGTAAGCCTAGAGGTGTAAATGAGTGGTTCTCAAGCTTATTCAGGTGCCAGACATTTGGAAGTGAGAATCCTCTTTGTAAAGCATTTATATAGTTCCATCATAAAAACATGGAATAACCTTACTAACATAAAATGACTTTAGTATTACATATTTAATATGCAATCAAACATAAGAACAAATGTTCATTAAAAATTATTAAAAGGTCAGGGATTTCTGAGTTCTTCCAGTAATAATTCATTACTGTTCATCAGTAGAAGGCACCAATAAAGGAAACATAAGGAAAATAAAAGCAAAATTTAGAGGGCACCTGGGTGGTTCAGTTGGTTAAGCGACTGCCTTCAGCTCAGGTCATGATCTTGGAGTCCCTGGATCGAGTCCCGCATCGGGCTCCCTGCTCAGAGGGGAGTCTGCTTCTCCCTCTCACCCTCTCCCCTCTCATGCTCTCTCTCTATCTCATTCTCTCTCTCAAATAAATAAAATCTTTAAAAAAAAAAAGCAAAATTTGGAAAACTCTATTCATAAACCTTTTTTTCTCTTACAATTAGGAAAACTGCAGAAATACTGTATTCCCATACAGCAGCCTCAGAACCACCCCTGTGGCTAATCAATAACTCTACGGGAGGAGGAGGGGCTATTTAAAAAAAAAAAAAAGATTGTCTTAATTGACAAAAATTTAATAACATTTTTCCCTTGCTTCCTAAATCCTTCCAAGATGAGGAAGGTCTACAAAAAGCGTCCAGGGACACCTGGGGGGCTCAGACGATTAAGCGTCTGCCTTCAGCTCAGGTCATGATCCCAGAGTCCTGGGATCGAGTCCCGCATCGGGCTCCCTGCTCAGTGGGGAGCCTGCTTCTCCCTCTGCCTGCTGCTCCCTGTGCTTGTGCTCACTCTTTCTCTCTCTCAAATAAATAAAATCTTAAAATAAAAAGAAAAAAAGCTTCCTGCCCCATTCCCTCTACTCCTTTTTTTTTCTCAGTGGAAGCCAAAAACGTCTTGGAATCCTAATCATACTGCTCCTGGTAGGGTGGCAGGGGCAATCTGCATGACCCGCATTCCGAGCCACTGAGACTCAGACCCAGATGGTGTTCAGGTACCTAGTCATCTTCAGCTCCAACTCCATGACAAAGGCTTGGTCTCTATGCAGCTGTAAGGGAGATAGGAAGTCAGTTTTCCAGCACAGCTAACCTGGCCTCCAAGTAATGTATAGCCAAAGCACACAGATTTAAAAGCCAAAAGGACTCTTAGAACAATCCAGCCTAGCTACACTTAGGAAAACTGGTTTCCGTGCTGTCTTTAAGATTTTATCTATTTATTTTAGAGAGAGAACGTGTGAGTGTGCAAGCAGGGGGAGGGACAGAGGGAAATCATGACCTGCGCTGAAATCAAGAGTTGGATGCTTAACCAACTGAGTCACCCAGGCACCCCGGAAAACTGATTCTCAAATAATTATTTAGAAAAAGTATTTTCTACTTTTTAATTTTCACTGAATACTTACATAGAGTCACAAAAGTCATAATTAAAATCTGTGTCCCCGATCCAAGAAAGACTGATAGCAGCATCCCTTTTCTTGGAGGACGGAATATATCACCATGAACGAGTTTCCAGCCAAATTCTTCCTGGGCATCCTCCTAAAAAGGGAATGAAGTTGTTTAACTGACAATGTGGTATCACCAGGACAGCTAGACAGTTTGTTCACTGGTGAATATGCTGATACAGAAAAATTTTTTTAAACTTACGAATGTTAGTATTTATTCCAATTCCAAAGTTTTATGAAGTTTGACTCCCAGAGCTTTACAGTTTTCTTGAATTGCTTTTAAAGGAATGTTGTATGTTAAGTATATTGAGAAACTTCAAAAAGATATATAAAATAATGTGATAGTCAAGCTTTATGATCCAACTTGATGACTTAATTTTACTCACATTCTATCCTTTTCAATCTACTTTTACCAATCTCCAAAATGAGTGAATGGTATTAGGTTTCACACCTACTTTGCTGGGTATGGTAGACTTAGCTATGAGCATATGAACAAGTTTGCCACCAGCCCTAACTGCTCCCCTGATCTCTAGACACACATGCACAATTTGCCTAATTACAACTCCACTTGGTTGTTTAACAAGCATCCTGAACAGAATTATCCACAACTGAATGGATTCTCTCTCCCCACCTGTACTGTTTCTGCAGCAACAACACTGCCCCAACCCAGTCACCCAGCAGTAACAGCTCCATCTGGCCAACAGTTCAGTCCCCCAAACCTTGGGATCCTCCTTGATTCCTTCCTTTTTTTCACATCTTGAATACAGTCCTTTAATAAATCTTCAGCTCTGCCTCCAAAATATTTCAGCAGAACCCAACACTAGCCCCCGGTTCAAGTCATCACCTCTTACCTGGCTACCGCAACATACACCACACTGACCTCTGTGTTCCTGCCCTTGCCTCTATTCAGTTACTTCTCAATACAGCATCCAGCAGGGTTCTTTAACCAACTGGGTGTTTTGGACCAGAAACATCGGGTCATTTACTGTCTTTCCCTCTTCCACCTTCTCCATAGTTAACCAAACAGTATTCCGTCCTGCCTTCTAAACCCCTTCTGTATCTGTCTGTCCAGCTCCTTTCCCCTTTCCTGCTACCATCCTATCTCTGGGAGTTCCATAAACACCCCTGGACCAGTTTCTGTACCTTCAATCTTGCCCTGCTCTGAATGATGCTCCACATAATATTCAAAGTGATTTTCCTACATCACAAACCTGGCTATGCAGTGCTGTTTAAAATTCTTTAAGAGCTTCCCTGTGACCTTCAAACTGTATTTAATTACAAGTCCTTCAGACTCTGGCCCCCGCTACTTTTTCAGCCTCATTTCTCGACATTTCCTTCAGGATGCATCTCATCTCTACCCCAAATTCCCAAACTTCCACCTTTGTGAGCAGCAGACAATGCTACTGATAATATGTTACATTTACACATATTTTTTAGTAAATATAAATCAACTGGAATTTGAAACATGGAAACTTTTATACAGGTACTAATCCTGCTCTTACAATGGCTAATATAAGGCAATAGTAAAAACCAAAATACTTCCATATACACCATGGAATTATACTCGGTCATTTTTGAAGAATGTACAAATTGAAGTTTTATTAAAAGTATCTGGGTTCTAAATGGATTAAATAAAATTACATTTGGGACTAACTTCAAAATAACTGAAAGGGAGGAACTGGTGGGATTCTATAAAAGACTAAACATGAGCTGAGAACTGTTGGACCAGGGTGACGGGTGTACTCATCTCCGTGCTTCTGTGAATGTTGACGTTAAAAGTATGAGGGAAAAAAGTCCATTAACCTCTTCTTTTAGGTGGGGTAGTATTACAGACGAGGGACCATTTCTGATTACTTTTTTACTGAATAAGCACCAAAAAATTCAGAGGTAAGTGAAAACTAAGTTTTCCATAAAGGGCCAGGTCCCCTTTCTTTGGAGAAGACAAATACGACGAGTTCCTTACTACCCTTGCAGAGATCCTCTGCTTATACATAAGGAAATGTGTGAATACCTTTTCTCATTTTGCATAAATCATAGCATATTATACACATTATTTCACATCTTGCTGTTTTAGTCTAATAATACGGAGATGCCTCCACAGTCGTATATACAGAATTGCCTCATTGTTTTTAATGACTGCATAGTATTCTACTGCAGGGACATTCTGTAATTTATAAAATCAGTCCCCTATTAATGAGTTTTTGAGTTTCTGAAAATCTTTAGTTATTATAAGCAATAATACATTGTTTTTAAAAAATAGCAGTAATAATAAAAACCTCTGCATCCAAGTTAGTTTCTAAGAACTGAATTGTTGGGTCAAACTATCTACATTATAAACTAATATTGCCAAAGTGCCTTTCATAAGTTACACCAATTTACATTCTCATAAACCACGTATCAAAGTGCTCATGTCCTCAATCCACCAACATATTATCAAACATTTTAATTTCTGCCAGTGTGCCAGAGGAGCAAACAATCCTGCACTGCAGTTTTATTTTGCATTTCTCTTATTATGAATGTTATATCTTTTTATATGTTTAAGAACCATTTGTGTTTGTTTTTTAAAGATTTTATTTATTTGTCAGAGAGAGCATGAGAGAGAGTGTACGCACGCACAAGTAGGCAGAGCTGCAGGCAGAGGGAGAAGCCGGCTCTCTGCTGAGCAAGGAGCCCGATGCAGGACTCGATCCTTGATCCCAGGACCCTGGGATCATGACCTAAGCTGAAGGCAGACACTTAACAGACTGAGCCACCCAGGCATCCCTTGTGTTTCTTTTTAATGGACTCTCTTTTCATGTACCATGCCTGATTTCTAACTGGGCTGATGATTGTTTTTGTAATGATTTTAGGATTTCTTTATTTATGAGGAATTAACTTTTTGTTGGTGACGTGTTAAATATTTTCCCATTTGACTTTTATCCTTTTACTTAATGGTATTTCTTCCTATTCAATTTTTTTTTAACATAGTAATCATAGAGCAATCATTTCTTTTATAACTTCTGGCTCTCTGTGATACTTGAAAAATTCTACCCTTCTCCAAGATTTAAAAATCAGTTTCTCATGTGTCGTAGTATTTTATAGTTTCACATTTTCATTTTAACATAAGGAATAAGGTTGGAATCTACCTTATTTTTTAACCAGATGGCCACCCACTTTATCCAATACTATACATCAAATTTGTTTTCCCTGCTGATACACTTTTGTTAATCTCCAAATTTTTAGAATCATTATTATTATAAACAGAAAATGTTTACTTGGAATCTTTTTGTTCACCTATTTTCCTAAATTATCTCTTTGGGATTGGTTTTTATTTATTTTCTGCTAAAGTACTTCTATAGAAATTTCTTCAGGTCTGATCAATCGATGGATTGATTGATTCACTGCTAAAGTTTACTTCTATAGATATTCCTTCAGTGACGGTCTGTGGTCCACTATTTCTGTTCATCTGAAAAAGATATTTCACCTTTATTCTTGAAAGATACCTTCTCTGGGTACATGATTCCATGTAAACAATTTTTCTCACTGATTTAGGATGTTTTGTCTGAGCTTCCATTTCCAATTTAATTGTTTTTCTTTTGCAGATGCTCGAATTTTTTTTCCCCCTCTGGCTGATTCTAAGATCTTTTTTCTCCGGTGTTCTATGGTTTTGTCACAGTTGATCTAGATGTGGATTTCTTTTTATTTCTTCCGCTTGGGACATACTGTGTTTCCTTTATCTAAATGTTCCTCTTATTTTTTCATATACTTTATACTCTGTAATTAAGAGCTGCAGTATCTGAAATCTTCAGGGGGGTTCTAAACATGTTGCTTATTGTAAATTTTTGTGAATTTCTAACAGATCATTTTTTTAGATTTATTTATTTATTTTAGAGAAGGGGAGGGGAGAGGAGCAGAGGGAGAGGAAGAGAGAAAATCCCAAGCAGACTCCCCGCCAAGCATGGAGCCCAGCATGAGGCTCAGTCTCATGACCCTGAGATCATGACCTGAGCTGAAATCAAGAGTCAGATGCTCAACTGATTGGGCCACCCAGGCACCCCCTAGATCATATTTTACTGATCTTAAATTGGGGGAATTCTACAAACCTAAATTTGGGAGAATTTACCCCAAAGGATTTCTACTTGATTCTGCTAAGAATCAGAAGGCACTTGCTAACTTAGAATCATTTTGCTCCCCTTCAAGAATCCATACTTAATACAGGAGGAGACTGAGGTTCAGCTCCCTTGTTAGTGACCCAAAGTTTAGTCTCCCAGTTGGTTAGAGACTTTATATAAGGACTGACTCAAAGGAGTCAGTTCTCAAAGGAGAACTCCATCCTCTTGTGCTTGCATTGTTTCCTGCTCTGGTCTCAGCTCACTTTTGTGGGGGGTAGGGTGGAGTTGGAAGATAGTCCTTGGATACCTTTTTACCTATCATGAGCCCAGCAACGCATCAACAAGGCTAGTACATCAAAGAATGACTCATTCATGCTGTGAATTGTGTAACACTGATGAATCACAGACCTGTACCTCTGGAACAAATAATACATTATATGTTTAAAAAAAAAAAAAAAAGAAGATAGTAGGAAGGGAAAAATGAAGGGGGGGAAATCTGAGGGGGAGATGAACCATGAGAGACTATGGACGCTGAGAAACAAACTGAGGGTTCTAGAGGAGAGCGGGGTGGGGGGATGGATTAGCCTGGAGACAGGTATTAAAGAGGGCACGTTCTGCATGGAGCACTGGGTGTTACACACAAACAATGAATCATGGAACACTACATCAAAAACTAATGATGTGATGTATGCTGATTAACATAATAAAATAAAATTTAAAAAAAGGAAAGAAAAAAAGAGAATGATTCATTCACTCAACAAACATTTACTGAGCACCAACTATAAAAGCACAGCACTGTTTAAAACACCAGAGATACTATAGTGAGTATAACAGAAAAATCCCTCTTGAATACGTGTTCTCATTGGGAAGGCAGACAATTAAAACAAGTGAGTACATTAGATGGTGATAAGTGCTCCAGAGAAAACTTAGAAAGTATGGATGTGTATGGGGCCAGAAAGGTGTAATTTTAATTTGATGGTCAGGAAGGTCTCACTGGGAAGATCCTATTTCAGTAATGACTAAGTAGGTAAGGAAGCTAGCCGTGTAAATATCTGAGGGAGTAAATAACATTTGAGGTAGAGAGAAAAGCAAGTGTAAAGGCCGGAGGTGTGAGAACACGCCTGACATGTCTGAGGAATAGTAAGGAAGCCAGTATGGCTGGAGAAGAGCTCCAAGGGGGCACTGTAAGGCCTACAAACCACTGTAAAGACTCTGGCTTTCACTCTGAGTGAAATGGGAAGCCACTGGACAGTTGTGAGCAGGAGTGAACGATCTGAGTTATGTTTGAACAGCCTTGCTCGGACCACTACAGTAAGGGAGGCAAAAGGAATGAGAGCAAGAGGGGAAGCAGGGGTGCCATGGCCTCCACCCCATGGCACCATGGTACAACTGAAGAAGAAAATACCATTTGAAATTGCCAATTATGAAGAGTATTTTGAAATTATTTTAACAAAATATTTAATAAAATAATCAGTAAAAATAATGGAAAAGAGACTGTAGCGTAGAAATGTTAAAAAGCTTATAAACATTAATATGTTCTTTTTCTAATTAGGACAGAAAAGTTATGGGGAAAAGGCTAAGAATTCAGAGAAAAGAAAGCAATAAAATCTGAGTTTTTTGTATTCATTACAAGTCACTATGATTCTAGTGGAAACTTTTTTTTTTTAAAGATTTTATTTATTTATTCACGAGAGACAGAGAGAGAGAGAGAGAGAGGCAGAGGGAGAAGCAGGCTTCCCGCTGAGCTGGGAGCCTGATGCGGGACCCGATCCCAGGACCCTGGGATCATGACCTGAGCTGAAGGCAGACGCTTAACCATCTGAGCCACCCAGGCGCCCTGATTCTTGTGGAAATTTTATCAAAGAGCTGCTATACAATGAAAAAGTATAAAATGTATAACATTATATAACTTTAAGTGTTTTGAGAATAAATGAGATTGGGACATTAAATTACTTTGAATATGCCAAAAGGCTGAAATGATAAAACTCAGTGAAAATTAATTTTAAAAAAGCTAAACACACACACAAATAAAAACTGCTTGGGAGTTATTCCACTCAACTTTGCTGTTTCACAAGGTGGGTGCAGGCTGGGAATGGAAAATCTGAGTTGACAGCACGTATGTGAGAACGGGGGACAGACCTGGAGCTGTGCACCTACGCTCACTCTGCACCAAACCACTAACACAGATGGGGCTATGAACAGTGCTGCTCTGAATGCTGGAGCGACTACAGTTCTAGAAAATACCAATTCTTAAGGATCACTTTATTTGAAAAGGTGAATTCAGGATAACTTTTAAGAAGAAAGATTCTGTCTAAAGCCATTATTTCAACTTTTTCCAAAGAACTAAATACAGACTATTCTTAGCAGGTCAAATGTTTCACTCACCGTAGAATCCATCTGATTATATCTGGCAATATCTTTATGCAGTGTCCGTAGCATAATCATAGCCACCATTCCAGACAAGAAGAGGACAATGACCAGGGAATTCATGATGCTGTAGAAATAAACACGTCAGGATTAATCTGCAGCTTAATTACCTTTTTAAAAAATTTATTCAATAATGTTAAAACAGTATTCATCAAAATCAAACTTTGACCTAAAATCCAACAGATTCAATGAGCTTTGTTCTATTACGTGTCCTTCTAGTGGATACATAACTTTATATACTTATCATAATAATCTCATCATAATCTGTTGAGAACTAGAATTTTTTTTATGTGTGGTCAACATTATTAAATAAGTACTATGCCCAAATAAATTCAATAAAAGCTGCAGGGATTAACAAAGGTCTGTATCCTCAAGAAATTTATGACAAACAAATTTACTCAGTAAGTTAATGAGTGTCAAAAGGTAGTCTGTTAACAAAGCATAAAAAGTAAAGTGACAACACCACGAACAACTCTCCAGATAAAAATTTTGAGTCATGCTCTGAAGAAAATAATAATAATAATAAATAGTCATAACATGAGCAGTAGCTTCTTCCACTTCAGGTAAGGTGCTCAAATGTTCTGTTTCATTCATTCTCCGTTAATCCTCAGGGACAGTCTCGTGAGGCAGGTATTTCCAGATAAAGAAATGGGACTCTGAATAACTGGGTGACCTCGCCTGACTCACAAACAGTGACCTGGCCAAGGCTGAACACAAGTCTATCCAATTCAAAAGCCCAGACTTCTGGAGAACTAGAGAGGATTAGAGAATGAAGGAGATGTTCAAAGGGACAAAACAAAGAGTAAGCCCAGAGCATAAAGTGGATTAACTCTGTACTCTTACCTAAACCACTGAATGTGGGTATGAGGCATAGATTCCAGAATATAGTCCCATCTGGATGCCCATCTGATGTTTTTATCTTCCTAGGGAGATAAAACAAAAGAAAACAAAACTCTTTAAATAAGCATTTGCTGACAAAATATATTAAGAATCCAAACATTTCCACTCATAGCCTGACCTCCCATTCAATTAACGAATGTAATTTCTCATTATCATAACTTGGATTAGTCATAAGTTTCAGCAGTAAATAACAAATAATAAAAGAGTTCCTAAAAGTACTTAGTTACCTGTATTTTTTTAAAGTCTTGCTTTAAATTTTAACAAAAGTTTATTTTAGATATCAAAATTTAGAGCTGACTTAATAATTTTTTTAGAAAATTGAGTGGTATAACTTATTTTTTATTCTCTTTGATGCCATCTATGCTCATGAGACACTACAGTCATAACTGAGCATCTGGCAGGTGTCACCCACAATGAGCTCTTAATACCTAGAAAGAAATACATAGTGTTCTTTGCCCTAGGTTTGCAAAATTACACACTATATGGGGGAGAGTAAACGTCACAACTATACTTGATCGCCAAGACAGTTTATTAAAAATAGAGGTGGAGGGGTGCCTACGTGGTGCAGTAGGTTAAGTGTTCAATTCCTGGTTTGGGCTCAGGTTGTGATCTCAGGGTGGTGAGATTGAGCACTGCATCGGGCTCCGCACTCAGTGTGAAGTCTGCTTCTCTCCCTCTACCCACCTCCCTCCGACACGCACATGCTCTCTATCTCTCTCTAAAATGAATAATCTTTAAAAAAAAAAAAATAGAGGTGGAATAGTGCCTCAGATTCTCATAAAGTGAACTTTTACTTTCTTCCTAAGAAACTTCTCCATTAATGAAAACACTCCCTTGAATTCCCTAAGAACCTATATAAATCATCTACTATCAGGGAACACTCCATTAAAGTTTATGCTAATTCAGACTTTAAAAGAATGTTGCTTTCCCAAATGCTTGTTACATAAATCTTTGACATTTTCATATCATTATCTAGGCCTATTTTCTACATTTTGTCTTTTATGTATCTCTTATGACTTAACATTTAATCAGGTTCAATTCTGCAATTTACTACCTTCTCATTTAAATGGAGACTTAGTTTTGAGTGTGATTATGTTGCCTGGTGCACTGACAAACTATTCCAAATCAGCTCATTAAAAGCTTATCTATGTGACAAGGTTAATCATTAATATTTTTAATTAGTTTAAGTAGTATGAATTTAAAATCAATTTCTGAGTTATACTAGAGATAAAAACAAACTCACGTGGAAGCTAACAGAGTAAGTATAGGCAATTTTGATCTCCCCGGAAGCCTTGTTACTTATATCCATGGGGGGTCCAGAGCAGTCCGGCTTATCTGTATGGGTATGCTTGAAGCTGTGGAGGAAACATTTTGCAAGATGCTGATAAAGTACAGTTTTTAAAAATGGGGTAAAGACTAGAGACTCTACATATTTTACAATGCTACTATAGTCAAAGGCAAAATTATTCCTGTCACATTTAATAGTACAAATATTTACTTCATATAAATAACGGACTAAGTTATAAGTATGTGTAAGAAATTATTATTCAAAATTAGAAACAAACTTTTGAAAGCACTATACTTGAAGAGCATTAAATATCTTTAAAAAAAGGGGGCACCTGGGTGGCTCAGTTGGTTAAGCGTCCAAGTCTTGATTTCGGCTCAAGTCATGATGTTAAGGTCCTGGGATCAAGCCCTACATCTGGCTCCCTGCTCAGCATGGAGTCTATTTGTCTCCCTCTCCCTCTGCCCCTCCCCCATCTCATGAGAGTGGGCTCTCTCTGAAACAAATCTTCCAAAGTAAGTATCTTAAAAAAAAAAAAAATAAATACTGAGGGAGTTTAAATTAACTGCCATCTTATAATGGCATGCATTTTTTTTTTTTGAGAGTGCACACGTGAGATGGGGGAGGGGCAGAGAGAGGCGGATTTTTTTTTTTAAGATTTTATTTATTTTATTTTGAGAGAGTGTGCACGTGAGAGCAGGATGAGGAGGAGGAGGAGAGAAAGAATCTCAAGCAGACTTAGCGCTGATCATGGAGCCCCACACAAAGCTGGATCCTATGACCCCGAGACCACGACTTGAGCCGAAATCAAGAGTCCCAGGCTCAACCAACTGAACCACGCGGGCACCCTGGCATGCATTTCTTTACCAGTAGTGGCATGGGAAAAAGGCTAATTCAATGGTGAGGTGGGGGGGGTGTGTGTGGGGAAACATGAAAAAAAAATGGAATACTCAATCAAAAAAAATCTCACAAATAACTGACAGGTACTTTCATACTAAAAATACTGACAACTTGAAAAGATGCTCTTTCAGTGACTTCTCACACAATGGCATCTAACAGTGCATGGAGATTTTAGAAATGATAGCACTCATCAGCGCATTTGAGGGGGCACCTGGCTGGCTCAGTCAGAAGAGTGTGGGACTCTTGATCTCAGGGTTCTAAGTTCAAGCCCCACGCTGGGTATAGAGATTACTTAAAAAAAAAAAAAATCAGCTCATTTGGGCCGCTAATGAGAGGTCAAGTTGCAAAATATTAGAGGCAATGCTTTTCTACTATAACAGAAAACCCTGTCCCAACCACTCACATTCTCCACTCCAAGCTGACACAGCAAAAGTGTCAAAACTTTCTGGGACACCTGGGTGGCTCAGTTGGTTAAGTGACTGCCTTCGGCTCAGGTCATGATCCTGGAGTCCCAGGATCGAGTCCCGCATCAGGCTCCCTGCTCAGCAGGGAGTCTGCTTCTCCCTCTGCCCCTCCCCCCTCTCATGTGCTCTCTCTCTCTCTCATTCTCTCTCTCAAATAAATAAATAAAATCTTAAAAAAAAAAAAAAAAGTGTCAAAACTTCCGGATTAAAAAACAAAACAAAAAGGCACTTTGGCTTGACCACTTACCATAACAGAAAAAAAATATCTGTATGATTTCTCTGGACAACCCACAACTCAATAACCAATCACACTAAAGAGAGTTTTAGTAAAATCAATCCTGAAATGCCGGATTATATGTCAGAATACTGATTAAAGAAAAAGTTAACTAGGCCCCAAATATTTATTCTTTGGGAATAATTTCACTTACATTTACTTACTTTTTAATTTCTTTTTCTTTTATTTTTTCAAGTAAGCTGTATGCCCAAAATGGGTCTTGAACTCACAACCCTGAGATCAAGAGTTGCGTGCTCCACTGACAAAGCCAGCCATGCGCCCCCCTTTAAGTAACTTCTACACCCAACGTGGGACTCCAACTCCCAACCTCAAGATCAAGAGCCACATGCTCTTCCGGCTGAACCAGACAGGCACCCCCACATTTATTTACCTGTTTTGTATAGTTACCTTTTTGGTTCAAGTTTGGCAGCCACTAATCTTGCTCCCATGGACCCAGTTTCAACAACATGATAGTATATTTTGATGTCAACGTGGTTGAAGATGTAAAATGTATCTCTTTCATGGAATTCTGACTATGGAACAGAACTTAAAGGTAGAAAACTGGCTATACAAGAGTCAAAACAAAACTTTAAAATGAGGCACAACAAGCAGGAAAATTTGAGCTTAGACAGAGTTTTAATCCTTCCCCATAAAAAAAACCTTTACGTTTTAAGCTTAAACTCTCTATAAGCCACAACTAATTGGCAGAGTACAAATTAGGTTTCTTTAATGCTGTAATTCTTACATAAAAGTAGGTGCCTGTTAAAAAGAACACATCTAATATTTTCTATTTTTCCACTTAAGATAAAACTAACCAAATAAATTTTAAAATATTACATGTTATGAGCATGCTAAATCTTACACATTTCAACACTTTCCCTTCTTGGAAGTTTTATAACCAGACTAAACCAATAACTTAAATTATTTAAGTGTTTCTGGTCAACTCTCCCAAAAGCATTAGCTAATGTAACCAGTTTCAAGATCAAGCTTACGCTAACTTCTACCATCAAGTCATATTAATTAAGAGATTAAACCTGATTGACCTGATTACACAACATTTAATATATATTCCCAATAACTTTAATACTTTCTATTATTAACATCTTCACTTTACTATCATTTTTAAATATAAAAGAATGGCCATAAAGGCATTTACCTTTTTTTTTTTTTTTAAGATTTTTTATTTATTTGACAGGGAAAGACACAGCGAGAGAGGGAACACAAGAAGGGGGAGTGGGAGAGGGAGAAGCAGGCTTCTGCTGAGCAGGGAGCCCGATGCGGGGCTTGATCCCAGGACCCTGGGATCATGACCTGAGCCGAAGGCAGACACTTAACGACTGAGCCACCCAGGCACCCCAAGGCATTTACCTTTTAAAAAAATAGGTGTAATACCAAACTTCTGCAATATAATATTTTATGGACTTAAAATTTGTAATACAAACTTCATGAACTTATAATGAGGTCTTTCTGGTACTCCACTAATCTACTTTTAAAAATATATATGTAAGATTTATGAGTCTAACTTTTAATAGAGTCAGAACATACAAAGTCCCAGCCCTTAGCATAGTGCTTAACATATAACAGACACTTTCAGTGAATACTGAACTAAATCTAAATTATTTTAGTTCTAGAATTAAATTTATACGTTTTTAATCTGGCCTATGTTTAAGGTCTAAGTAGTTGTGCTTCAGAACATCTGAATTGTACTCATCCAATGACTATCTATAACAAATTTTGTCCAGGTAAAGACTGAATCCTTCCATACCAAAAACATTTTTAAAAAAAGTAGCACAGAGTTTTTCATGCACTTACATTAATAACACAGGCATCTTTTGCATGGCCTTTATCTGTAATATAACAGCCAATGGGAAATCCAGGATTACAGAACCTCTGACCATCTTCAACATCATAACACCATGTTACAGGCATATTATCCACAATCCTATGCACAGAAATAAGTCAAGTTAGAAATCGTCGAACATGACTAAGAAATAGTGCCCAAAGCTGTTACCACTTCATAAAATTTAAATGTCTACAAATGCCTTAAGATGTCAAAACTACAATAAAAGAATTTTGATAAGATGTGGTATATTTCATAGGCAACAGCATTATGTCAATATTTGATACACTATAGTGAAGAAAAAAACTTTATAGCTTCTTTGAAACTATAAATGTATATAGGAAAGGGAATTTTATAAATTTACTGCAGTTGCTAACTTAACAACATCATTATCTAGATATGTAACTATAGTTTACCTTTAGCAAAATACTCAAAGCTCTAAGTTAGGTGCAAAGCAATGTATCTAGTTCCTTGGAAAAAAATTTGATGGAACAGTATAGAAGCAAATGTCCTTTATTACTTGGTAATTCAATAAAAAGGAGAGGAACATAACTGCAAGATGGGAAAATATTTAACTTAAGGGCCAGGTGAAAAAAGTGAAAATATAGTATTATCTATTAAAGCTGTGTAAATCCAACTTATGTTTAAAAGAAATGCTGCAATAAAACTAGAGAAACAAAATTTAAAAGTTCTATAGTGAAAACGAACTTAAGGGATAAAAATAAAGAATAAGGTTCTGTGGCATTGTCTAACTACATTAAAGTCCGAGCATGTGGTCCCCTGTGCCAAGAGCACACTACAGGATACAAATTTAAAAAATTACTAAAAATACACTAGCTATATTACAGTCATAAGACAACACTCCAGGGCATGTTTTATTTGTTAATTAATGTATGCCTTAGGAAGTAAAATTATGATTCTATATGCACCCAAGGTATACATTAATGACCTAATAAAACATGTCTCGTCACATTTAAATGCTATTTAATAGTACCCAATATACCAAATTTTAGAATCACCTACACTATTAAGTTGCTTATTATTATAACCAGCAGGCCAGTAGTTCCCATGAAAAAGGCTATAAAATATTAGAAGCATAAAGCAATGCTATATAAAATAAATTAATTTGGATTTTTTGGAGGCTTAAACAATCAGTTAATAGCTTTAATTTTTTAAGAGAATGAAGTTCAATCAAGGAATATATTAATTATAGTATCTTTAAACTATCATAGTAGAGAAAGTAATACATAAAGATTATAGTGCTAGTTACAAAATGAGAAATTAAGAAGCAATTTAGACTTTTTAAAAGCAAGCATCCTAAGCTTATCATTTATATGATGCCTTGACACAATAACCTTTTCCTGGCAATAGGAAGCATTAAAAAACAAAACAAAACAAACAAACAAAAAAACCCCAAACACTTGGAAATAAATGTAAGAAAATTTAAAGAATATAATTTTCAATTACTGCCTTGCTAATAAGTTGAATAAAAATTACATTCTTTAAATTTTGCTAATAAGTTAGCGAGTTAGTTATCTGAATATACAACACCAAAAATACTAAAAATGTTATTTTCTGATACAGTGGGGAAAAAAAGGACTCAAAAGGATAAAGGTTGAATGACTGCCCCCCCCTTTTTTTTTTTACCATCAAGGACTCCTTTCCATTATTTTCCTCTACCTTTCATGGACTCCATCTGAAACACTTCTATTAATGAAACCTCATCTATTTATAACTCATTTCCCCAATAAATTAAATTCCCAGAGTTTCTGATCAGAATGGAATAACCTATGTTACCACAATGCATTCAGAAAATTGTAGCCAAAAGCAAAGAAACTTGGCATTTAAGTTACTCTCTGTAGTTTTAATAAGTGTACATTTACACTGCTAGGATTTTGAATTTTTGAAAACAGCATATCATTCCCCTCCCCTGCTAGCTTGCTGGGATCCAGGATTGGAACTCACTAGACTAAAATATCTTCAAAGACCCCTCTCTGTCCAATAAGCTATGAACCTAAAAAATTTAAATACTGTGATAACTAGCTCTATAATACTACTTTTAAAAATGAAATGTCGCGAACATCTAGAAACTTGGCAAGATGTACAATTACAAACCATGCAGAGTAGAGTTGAAGGGAATTCAAGTGTCTGGCGCTAAGATCAAAACATTAGTCATTCTCAAAAATCAAGAAGTAGCTTAGGTTATTGACAGGGTAAGCCAAGAAGATCCTTAAATTGTATTCTAACATCCCAAATAAGAATTTCAAGTATTCATTAATTTAGATGAGAAAATTAACTATTCTTAATTAACTGTCATTCTAATCATTTGAAAGGTAATACGGTTAAAAATGTCATGGGGAAAACCCCAGCAAGTTTCAAGTTTTTTAGGCAGAATAGTTTCACACCCATCACAAATTACTGAGTCAATTTCATTATCAAATGCTTTCTAACTTCATAAACTATTTTAAATGATTTATTCTTGTTATTATATGCATTTTGGCATCAAAACAGTACTTACATTAATTGTGTCATGAATAGGCTAAAAATATTTCTAAGTACTTTACCTTGAGGAAACTATTGAAGGGGAGGTGTTTCTAGTACCTTTAGGAGCAAGCCTCTAAACAGTATTCTAAGAACAGAGGGTAGAAGCAACAGCTAAAAATAACCTGTAGGCCTGAAGAGCCATTCTTTCATTCCACCAACAAATGAGTAGCTGTTAAGAGTAAATGGGGGTGGATGGGGCTAACATGAAACTATAAGAACTGAGCCTTAGGTATCATTTTGAAGACCGTTAAAGAACAATTGGAAGCAAAGAGAAAGCACCAATTATTTATGAATAAGCAAATGTACCCCAAGTTATACTGATTCAGCAATTACATAGTATTCTCATAGTAGCCTAGAAGAAAAAAGCTCTTGGTTTACTAGAAACCAAAGAAATGAGGAGATTTCAAGTTCCTATTTACACTGAGGGTCACAAGAGGAAGAAGATGACACAAGTGTAATCAGGCAAGTTTCCTTCCTTATTCTAACAGTGCCCTGCTATGAGAAACTTGTTCCTATATGGTTCAGCCGACTGAATCAGATTCTACCCATCTGGCCAATCAGAGTGAATCCCTCTAATCACAGACTAGTTCATGGATGGGTAAGTGACCCAAGGCTGCCCCTCCCTAGGACTTTTTTGTTCTGTGTATATGGAAGGGAGAAGGGACAGAATGATAGGCTCCAAGCACAGTTTCGAACCATAGGATCTGGGCATGTCAAACTGAGATCAATAGTTCCTAACCTCCTTCAGTGTGGGCAAATGAGTCAATCTGAGATACTGATAGGACAAACATTCAAGAGGAAGTACATGAAGACAGTCTTTCTGTTCACTACCTCCAACACCTTACACTTTTTAGAAGAGGCAAAACATTTGTAAGTTAGGACTCCACATAGAATAAAGGCATTTGTCAGCAAAATTATCTGGAAGAATAATAATGATTACACTTGAAAAGTTGGCCCTTTAGACCCTTTTCTAAATATTCCACATTTGAATTCTGTATAGTGACTCAATACTACTTTTATTTTTTTGAGTCACTACTACTTTAGAATCAAAAATAAAATAGGTTTACATGCTTTTTTGATTACAACACAAACTGGCAGAGACCTAGTTAGTGTAACACCATGTGTATAAAATAAAGAACAGGTTACTCAAAATCCAAGTGTTTTATTTGCAATAGATGCTATTTATCAAACATCAAATATAGTTTAAATTTGTTTTCCCATGGTCTTTTTCATGGCCTACAAGTATAAAATAACAGTATTTTTCTAGATGACCAATCCAGGTCCTTCTCTCGAAGCATAAATATGCTCTTGTTAACTACATATGAAAAAGAAGGGTGCCCTAGGTACCAGTCTATGTACCAAAAGAAGTACCAAATATTACAGTAATCTAAGCAGTTAAGAGATGATATTGTAAGCCATCAACCTTAGTAATCCTTGTCAAGTGGAAGTCATACTTCATGCTATTACTAGCAACAAAAAAGGAAAATCAATTGATTTGCTATATTTTATAGAGTTAATGAAGTAATTTATATATTCAATGAAACAGGTGGCATCTAAGAATGGAAAATAACAAAAGTCTAAAATCTCCATGTCTTACCAGTGATGTTGATAATTCAGTAACATGCTTTTTTTCAAGAATTCTAACTTTTGTTTGTCTTCAGCTTTCTCTGTATGGTATGTTTTCGTACAGACAAGCTTGCAGGTCTCCTCCTTATTAAATGTAAACTGTATTAAAATAAAGTGAAAAGCAAATTACAAAATATCTAGGTCCTTCACACCTATGCCATGAGTAAAAATACTAGTCTTGTGAAATTACTTCAATGCACTAATACTGATAATATTTTTTAAATTTCTCATTGCTCAATCACATTTAAATTTTAATCTTACCGTTTCTCTAAAAATTTAAATCAATTTTTCTTTTGATAAGTAATAGTTTTTATTTTTATTTTTGGTTATTTCAATCCACCCACCTTTTAAATGTAACTGAATCCTAGAAGGGGAAAAAAACTACATGCAGAACAAAATGGAACATCAGTCTTTCTAGTAATAAGCAGACAAGTTTCTATGTCCATATAGTCATTTGATGGATATTTGTTAAGTGCCCCCTTGTGCCAGGTAAGAGAGATTCAGCAGTAACAGACCATGATGATACAAGAAAAAGTCAGACTTGGATGTCTAAAAATCAGGGTAAACATGATTCTTTTTACTCACATTTGAAAAGGCTGTGAATTTTCAGGATCTTATTTAATAATAAAATTGAAACAAATAGTAACTGATAATTTAAAAGTTAAAAAACTAAGGATTCCTCCAATTTTGGAGTCTAGGACTTATTTCATGTGTGTAAAAATAATGGTATTCATAATATAAGTTTACTTTATCAGGATCCATTTATGGCTTCATTTTAAAAATGTATTTCCTAGTTTTCTAAAGGCTATAATTTACTTTATAAACTAACTATAGTCCATAATTGTATACCATTCAATACACTCAAACTTTATTACAGGTGGTTAAAAAAAACTTGCATATGTTTCACTTTTAAGTAGTCCATTGTTTTGTACATTATTAAAACACCTAAGCAGGTTTCTGTGCATCAGCTGAGAAACAAATGCTTCAAGTGTAGCCCACTGCTGCCACCTGTCAGCCAAGAGTTTAGTTTTGGTGCATTGCTACTTCTGTAAATGTAGCAATGTCTGTACAATTATTTAATATTCTTAACCTTATATGCATCTTGTAGGTACCTTTTTAAAGAGAGGAAAATGAAAAAAAAGTACACATACTAAGGAATCAGAGGGATAGGTGTCAAATTTAAATTAAGCAGAGATAGACATTACTAGTTATATGGAAAGTGGCAAATCAATCCAATGCTTACTGGGTTTAGGCAAGTCAACTGTGTGTTCAATTGTGAAGGAAAATAGCAAAACTAGAGAGGATGTTTAACATAATAATAAACATTTATTAACTCATGTAATCCTCCCAACTTTGAGGTAGTCTCCTTCGCTGAATCTTCATCTTGTGACCTAGTAACACCAAGTGCCCCAAGGCTCAATCCTTGGAATCCTTCTCTTCATTATCTATACCCACTCCCCCTTGAGGATTTCATCAATTCCTGGCTTTAAATACCATTTACACACTAATGATGATTCTCAAAGGTATAGATCTAGCCTGAACCCCTCCTCCAAATTCCAGACACATATATTCAAGTGTTTATTTCACATCCTTAATTAGATGCCTAATTTCCCATTCCCCCCAAACCTGCTCTTCCCAGGGACTGTCCCATTCTAGAAAACAGAAAGTTCACACCCCACATCCCACATCCTATCCCTCAGCAAATCCTGTTGCGCTTACCCCACCTTCAAAATGTAACCAGTTTCTGAGATTCTGACCACTTCACAACACCTACCTGTCTACCCCATGGTCTGAGCTACTCTCAGGTCATACATATCTCAATGATTTTGAGATCCTCCTAACTGGTCTCCCCTCTTCTCTCCTTGCTCTCTCTCCCATGGTCCAGCCCTAGTTAGTGATCCTATCAAAATCTAAGCCTACTCAAAACCCTTCAGTTCTAACCATCTTGCTCAGATATACAGGCCAAAGTCTTTACAGTGGCCTATGAGTTACTATGTGATTTGGTCCCACTGCTTCTTTGCCCTCATTTCCTGCTATTCTCTATCTTGCTCATTTGCTCAAGTCACACCAACTTTTTTCTGTACCTTGAGCACACCAGGCAAGCTGACACCTTAAGACCATTGCATTTGCTGCTTTCTTCACAGAGAACATTTTCCCAGATATTCACATGGCTCACTCCCTTACTTGCTTCAGGTCTTTTGCTCAAATATCACCTCACAAGACTTTCACTGGCCCATTTAAAATTGCCAATTCTCCATCCACCTTCCCTGATTTATTTTTTGATAGTTTTTCCATCAGCAACTGATACACTATATATTTTAGTAATTCATTCTGTTTCCTTCTCCTCATCAGAATATAAGACCCATGAAGGCAGAGATTTTTGTCTCTGGTCTCTGCTGTATGCCACACCTACCACAATGCCTGGCACAAACATGTTAACTGAGTAAATGAATGAATATGATTGGTTAGATTTGGGACTGAATGTGGCTCCAGCTTCACATAACACACACAACCTGGCACTGCTGTTTTTCTGACCTCAACAGAATTCATAAATAAAAGATAGCAAAGCAGCTTTGGGGTTTTGTTTTGTTTCTGGTTGTTACTGCAGATCTAAAATAAGGAAAAATTCAGTGAAAATAAAGGACAAAGAATCAATACTGAAAAATATGGGTCTGGGCACCTGGGTGGCTCAGTTGGTTAAACGACTGCCTTCGGCTCAGGTCATGATCCTGGAGTCCTGGGATCGAGTCCCACATTGAGCAGGGAGCCTGCTTCTCCCTCTGACCCTCTCCCCTCTCATGCTGTTTCTCACTCTCTCTAATAAATAAAATCTTTAAAAAAAAATGGGTCAATACATTTATGGTTGGCTTGGACAAATCTAATCTCTCAGCCCCATATTTTTCTTTTTTTTTTTAAATTTTTTTAAAGATTTTATTTATTTATTTGAGAGAGAGAGAGACACAGTGAGAGAGGGAACACAAGCAAGGGGAGTGTGAGAGGGAGAAACAGGCTTCCCGTGGAGCAGGGAGCCTGATGTGGGGCTCAATCCCAGGACCTGGGATCATGACCTGAGCCGAAGGCAGACGCTTAACGACTGAGCCACCCAGGTGCCCCTCAGCCCCATATTTCTGTTTACCTATGCCTTGGTCTTAAGAAATGCCTGCTCTGTCACTTTAAGATTGGGACTTAAAGATTTAATCTTGATCCTAAAAAATTCTAGGAAACTCATAGAAAATGTGAGAGGCACATCTTTCTTCATTTTGAAGCATTCCTGTTCTCCTATTTTACCCCAACTCCTGATTCACAATTAAATCTGCAAAGCAGTAGGCCTAAAAGAAGGGTCCTTTGTATAAGCAAGGCTGTCTTTCCCTGTAAATAAATATACCCTGGATGGAAGCCTACCATGGAATAATTTGCCTTTAAATTCTACCCCAAAGGGACAAAACTTCTCCAGGGTTTTGAATATTTTATTGGCCTTCCCTCTGTTTATCTGCTATGGGCTGTCTACTGCAAGAAACTCCTGCTGTCCCTTCAAGTTCACTGAAGATGTTATTGATACTCTTCTCTTCCATCATTTCTCAAGGCGAAGGCATCACTGAACAGAATGATGGGGCTGAGACACCACAGGAATATCTTAAGTTGATTGTATAATTTAATAAATCTGCTTGAAAATCACCCTCTCCAATAAAAGCAATGTAATAACTTCCAAAGTAATCTTTCAAAATATCACATCAGGGAGTGATACACAATTAAGATGAGAGGTAATTAATATGTTTGCCCTGTTTAGTAACACCCATGTCTATACACTGAGTGCATTTTCTCCCCAATAACTTCATCCCATATGCCTTCAAATCGGTCTTTGAAAATTAAAAAAAAAATTAAAGTTTTTATTTATTTGAGTGAGAGCGCGAGAGAGAAAGTGAGCGAGAGAGAGTGAGAGAGCACAAGCAGGGTGAGGGGCAGAGAGAGAAGCAGACTCCCTGCAGGGAGCCCAATGTGGGATCATGACCTAAGCCCAAGGCAAATGCTTAACCGAATGAGCCACCCAGGCACCCCTGTCTTTGAAAAAAATTTTAAATTACTGGTATCATTAGGGTAGAAAATTTTAAATTGCAGTATTTTAAGAGGACTTATGGTTGAAAACTGTAAACTTGTACAATTATGTGGATTAAACTAGCAAACTCTGTGTCTTTTCCCCAGTGCTTCACAGTGCAGTACAGTGCTAAAGGGACTAAGATGGGTAGTGGGACCACTTTAGGTGTGCGGATTTGCTGGACAGATGCTCAGTGCAATGAAGTGCCAAGAAAAATAGATGGCAGTGTTTAGTGAGAAAGCAGAGAAGGCAGCTAACCATAGGGTCTAAGTCATAGAAGACAAGGATGAGACTCTGCAGGAAGAATTAGGCTGGGTAATAAAATTTGGGAGTCAAGTTACAGCGATTGAAACAAATGTGTTCGTGCAGACAGATGCCCAAAGTAGAGAGTTAAGGGAAAAATGCACAGTGCAGAATAATATGTTAAACCATAAACAAGTAAATCTAATTTTATTTACATGTGCTTGTAAGTGCATGGAAAATTTCAGGAAAGATTAACAAAAAACTGTGATGTGAAACTGGGGGAAAGATAGTCCTGCTTTTCACTTTATATTATTCCTTACCATTTAAGTTTTTATATGGCAGTACACTATTATTATAAACAAGTTTAATTTTTGTAAAAGAGAGTGAGTATTATTCTTTGTGTAGCAGGAGAGCAGATATAAAATGAACAGGGGTAGACCTGTAACCCTGAAACAAATAATACATTATATGTTAATAAAAAAAAAAATGAACAGGAGACCGTGCAACGTGGAAGGAAAACAGGCTTAAGTGTTAAGAGATTTAAAAGGTAGAATAATTCTGGGTGATGATGAAGTACATGTATTGAAGAGAATCATATTGTGCTGAATTTGGTTTAACTGATGTCCTAAAAATGTACTGAGAACATTCCAAACATACTTTCAATGGTCAAAAGAGAAAGGTTAGCTTTCCCAAAACTCAATGGGGGAGCCCAAGTAGTGCTGTATTTGCTAAGAGGCAATATGTATAATATGTATGAATACTGTTCCCAAAGCGGGGGGAAGGAAATGAGGAGCTGCTGGGGCCACTTTTCATGACTGAAGGCTGGGTTTCTGGTCCCTCTGAAGGTGAGGTAGGGGGTTGGAGTATTATCCTTATCATTTATAATACTGGTATATGAATGTGTGTTAAGACAAACTTATCCATGACATAACATGAGGAGAGGGATCCTTCCAAACTATGAGTTTAAAAAATTATTTCCAGAGGTAAAAGAAAAAAGAAAGAAAGAAGAAAAAGGAATGAAAGAAAGAGAAAGAAGCAACTGAATAACTTCTATATAACACTGAATACAAACCTTATATGGTGAAGGTTCAATTCTTTCCCCGAATAATACCTGACCAAGATTTTCAGATGGGCGTTTTCCTTCTGATGCTTGGCAAAAATCAAACCTGGGGGGGGGAGGGGGAAGAGTATTTAAGCTTTTACACATAAAAGGAAACAATGAAATATCAAACTCCTAGCCAATCTAGAGGGCAGATTAAGTACTGATCATTCCAGTAGCTCTAGTCAAAGAATAAGAAAGTTACACTCCAAGTCCCATGTACATTTCCCCTGCCAAAAAACCAAAACATCAGAAAATTAGGCCTGAGAATACTTTGATGTCTTACTATCTTTTTGAAGATGTAAATTATAGAATTTAAAAAACTGACATTATTTTTGTTCATTCCAATGATAAAATTATTTACATCCTTATTTTTCAAGTGAATTTTGCTAACTTATCTCCTTTTGTTGTAACTTCCTAATCCAAAGTTTTACATAATAATGACATTTCAGGAAGATGTGTCAAAGTTCCCTGGGTTTCTGCCTCATCTTGATACACTGGCCAACACATCCCAACATTAGAAGCATGGCAAGACAGACCCTAGAGAACATGAACTTGTGGAGAAGCCATCAAGTCAGTTGCAAGCCTCTCTGTAATTCCCTTGTATTATTAACCAGATTTTAATAAAGTTTTCTTTAAACATCACAGCTAAATTTCAGCTTTGCTACAGAAGATTAAAGAACAGTTCCACGTTCATTCTGGGATGATATGAGAGTACGACGGCTACAGATGAGATGACTAAGAGAAAGATGAATCTCAGGTAATAAACTGGGGCTGCGAAATGATCAAATGAAGACTTTCCATGTACTGGATGTAAGAGATCACCGAGTTTTCCCAGGAATAACCACAAAGAATAAGGAGATACATTTATTTCACAAAACAAAAGAAACAAAAACTAGAGCATTTAAGTCTCTAATAGTTACAGAAATGATGGTCCATGAATTCATGAATGTTATACTCTCTTCTTATACATATTTAGGCATATGGATTCTTATAGGACAGTCTTACTTTTTGGTGTGTGCTTTTCTCTACAGAAAACACATTTTCTTTTAAAACTTATAGATACCACAGAAACTTACAAGCCAATTAAAATTTAAGAACTATGCTTTATACTTAATATGGTATATAGTGGTCAAATGAATAAAGCAAATTTATGCAGCATATTTCATATCAAAAAATGAAAACAAACAAACGTTCATAGACAAAGAATTAGTCATATACGACTCTATACAATCTCTACAAAGAAATAATACACAGGGGCACCTGGCTGGCTCAGTTGATAGAGCATGAGACTCTTGATCTCTCCTCAGGGTCATGAGTTCAAGCCCCACAATGGGTGATAGCTTACTTTAAAAAAAAAAAAAAAAAAGAGGGGCACCTGGGTGGCACAGTTGGTTAAGCGTCTGACTCTTGGTTTTGGCTTAGGTCATGGTCTCAGGGTTGTGGGATCAAGCCCCGTGTCAGGCTCCACACTCAGCACAAAGTCTGCTTGGGATTCTCTCTCCCTTTCCCTCTGCCCCTCCCGCTCATGCTCATGCTCTCTCTAAAAGAAATAAATAAATCTTAAAAAAAAAAGAGAAAGAAAAAAGAATAAACTGCTACAAAAAAGACTAAGGTAACTGTAGCTGTGTATTAACATGGAAAGATGCCCACAATAGACCTAGTGAGAAAAAGGTGCAAAACCACTTTTTGTTTAAAACAAAAATGTATAGATGTGGTTAGGTACATTAAAATATGTGGAGGATCAGAAAACAATTGTTTCTGGGGATTATGTGGGATATAAGAATTTTGTTTAAAACTCTTTTTTATTTGATGGGTTTTTTTTTATTTTTTTATTTTTTTTATTATGTGGGGTTTTTTATAATTAAAAAATTTAAAGAAAACACAATGCCTTTTTGTCCACTCAGATAAAAAAGGAAATCCATTGTTTCAGTTGGTGCTTCTACTGTATTGAAAAAAGATCATGTTTCATTTTAACTACCTTGGAAATAAAGGATACCCCTTAAAAAATGTTTCCAGGCCTTGCACATGTTTAAAATACATATGAGGGGCGCCTGGGTGGCTCAGTCGTTAAGCGTCTGCTTTCGGCTCAGGTCATGATCTCAGGGTCCTGGGATCGAGCCCCACATCGGGATCCCTGCTCAGCAGGGAGCCTGCTTCTCCATCTCCCACTCCCCCTGCTTGTGTTCCCTCTCTTGCTGTATCTCTCTCTGTCAAATAAATAAATAAAATCTTTAAAAAATAAATAAATAAATAAAATAAAATACATATGAATTCATCCAAAACTGTGAAGAAAGTATTTAAAAGTATAAAATTCTGATGAGTCAATACAATTTTATAAAAACCAAGTTGAAAAACTTACGCCGTATATTCATAAGGAAGAACAGATTCCACTGAATCAAGCCTGTTCACGAATAGTTCTATTTCAGCCTGAAAATGAAGAAACACAGAATTAGAATATAAACAAATAGAGATCAAAACTTAAGTCATGCTTAGAACTGAAAAAGAATTTGACATGTTTGAAATGTAGAATTTTATGATATTTAAACATTTCTCCTATACAAAATCCATTCACTGAGTAGACTTATATGCAATTAAATTACAACAAAATATTTTTAAGAGTTGCAAATACCCCCAATAATTTTTTTTAAGATTTACTTATTTGAGAGAGAAAGAGAGAGAGAGGAGGTGAGTGTGTGTGAGTGGGGGAGGGGCAGAAGGAGAGAATCTTCAAGCAGACTCTTCACTGAGTGCGGAGCCCCATGCAGGGATCAATCTCACAACCCATGAGATCATTATCTGAGCTGAAACCAAGATTCAGAAGCTTAACTGACTGAGCCACCCAGGGGCCACTCCTTTCCCCTCCAATATTTATTTATTCATTTATTTACTCATTTATTGAGAGAGCAAAAGAGAAAGAAGTGTATGAGGATTAAATGAGTTAACATTTATAAAGAACTTCAGTGACTAAAACAAAAAGTGCTATATATTTGTTAAATGAATAAAAACAAATGAATTTAATGATATTCAGAATAGGGAATGCCTAAACTACACTGCTCATCTGCTAAAATAAATGCTCACCCAATATTCCTGATATACAGTGTAAGATAAGAACCAGCCTCTATATACAGTAATGAGAACAGTATCATGTGCAATCCCTAAAATTGTAAGCAAATGAAATTGCTCAACGGCAACACTGCCTCAAACACATACAAAAAATTAAACTGTCTCCGCGCATAAGCTATTCTTTGTCATTAGTCATTTTAGCTAAAAAGATAACGAGACATGACATTTACGCATTACAGAATGCCTGAATAATTAACACAAATATAAGTAACTGCTGTGAAGGCAAAATTCCCAGTTGATGGCTTACTCTGCCAAAATAATTTTCACTAATTATAAGGGGTCAGCACTGCTATGAGGACACTTCAGAATCTAAACACCCTATTTAATATATCTTCATGAAGACTGAAAGGTTTCTAAAAAGCTAATCCAGTTCACATCTCTAGATTTCTTTCTAGGAAGGAATACAGCTATTATATTCTATGGAACTTTCTAGGTTTTAAGTTTCAAAAATCTGTAAGAGCCACATTTCCACCACAGAAGTTAAATCCCCTGTGCCACAATTAAGCCCATTCCTTACTCTCTCAACCTTGTTCAGTATAAAGTGATCAAGAACAAAGACTTTGAAGCTAGGTTGCCTGAGTTTAAATCCTGACTATGACATTTACTAGCTGTGTGATCTTGGGTAAGTTTCTTCACTCAGTTTTTTTCCTTTGTAGGATGGAATAATAACCCTTGCTTTGAATGGTTTTGAGAAGATTCAAGAGCAGTGCTTGGTACAAAGTACTAAGTATTTACCATTATGCGACAATGTCCAATAGAACTTTAAGCAATGATGGACATATTTTTTTTTTTAAAGATTTTATTTATTTACGTGACAGAGAGAGACACAGCTAGAGTGGGAACACAGCAGGGGGAGTGGGAGAGGGAGAAGCAGGTTTCCCTCTGAGCAGGGAGCCCAATGCGGGGCTCGATCCTGACCTGAGCCGAAGGCAGACGCTTAATGACTGAGCCACCCAGGCGCCCCAATGATGAACATATTCTCATGTGCACTGTCAAATACACATGTGGCCATCTGTCACTTAAAATGTGGTTAGAGCTAGGGGCGCCTGGGTGACTTAGTCAGTTGAGCGACGGCCTCTTGATTTCGGCTCAAGTCATGATCTCAGGGTCCTGGGGATGGAGCCCTGAGCTGGGCTCTGCACTCAGCGGGGAGTCTGCTTCTCCCTCTCTCTCTGCCTATTCCCCCACACATTTTGCCTCTCTCTCTCCTTTAATATCTAATTCCCATTAAATTTACCATATCTGTCAATTATTCCTAATCTGGTGAAGTAGCTTCACATTCTACTCATAATAAAGGTGTGAGTAAACATATGTTTTAGCCTTGCTTTGTGATTTATAAGGATGTCTATATTAGGGGCTGCCCACAAATTTTTCCAAAATAACAAACTCCAAAGAACAATTCTTCTTATAAATCTTTCACCTAAAAACAAAATTAATTTTTACACACAACACATAAACAAGTAGGGAACACAAATTCAGTCTAGAGGCAGCATAGTACCAGATTGCTCAGTTCATTTCAAATCCTAAATTTACTCTTAATAAATATGTGCTTTTGGTCAAGTAGTAATTTTGAATGTGACAAATGTATGAGGTGATAATAAAACAGATAAGAATATAGAAGCTGGTCCATAGTTGGTACACAATAACTATAAGGTAAATGATTAAATAAACATTGCTACTATTACTATTTCAGAGAAAACAGACATTCCTGAATCTGAATATTTATCAGCATAAGGATAACCTTGAGCCCCCCCCCCCCGCCCCGTCCCATAAAAGGACACTAAGGCAACAGCCTTCTGATCTACTGTTTATGCCAATTCATTACTCTTTTCTTAGCTATTAGTCTAGGGAAGGGGGAAGATGATAATTATCAAGTACAATTCTCATAATAACCTTATGAGCTAGGGATTACTTGCTCTACTTTAAGACAAGGAAGTAAGTTCAAAAGCTGGACTGCTAACTCAAAAAAAAGTGAGGAAACTCAAGTGCCACGACCATCACTTCTAATTTCTGCTGCTCTCAGTCCTCTACTTCTCTTCCTTCTTGTCTCTTCTGACGCTTTTCCACACTCACTTTTACAAGAAAGTTAGTCTATCACAAATGTGATCACTAAGTTATGGATTTTTTTCTATTATTCAGTGGACTAATCAAAACACGCCTTGGATATCCCATGCATCCTGGCTATTTCTGTAGCACTTTCATTCTTCCTTTCAATTGTGAGAATCTGAAAATTTAAGAATTATTGTCTCACAAAATGCTAAGAAATGCAAATTACATTTAATGAAATCTTTAACAGAGAATAGAGCAATTTACAACATATTTGTAAAGATGCTACATTTATAATACTCTATATTTTAAATATCAAATCTTATACTGAAACAAGGAAATTTCAATAATATTTTAAGAATGAGATCCTTGTAGGAACACCTGAGTGGCTCAATCGGTTAAGCTTCTGACTCTTGGTTTCAGCTCACTCAGGTCATGATCTCAGGGTTGTGAGATCGAGCCCAGCATCGGGCTCCATGCTGGGCACAGAGCCTGCTTGAGATTTTCTCTCCCTCTCCCTCTGCACCCCCCACCTGCTTGCGCACATGCTCTTTCTCAAAAATAATAAATACATAAATAAATAAAACTGCTTTAATGAACAAAATCCTTGTAATATGGCAGTAGAGAAAAATGTTAAAAATTGGAAGGAGATGAGACTGCTAGTGAGTTCATGTGGTTTCACGAACGGCAAAAGTATGCTACACACATCATGACATTCACCCCTAAAAATATAAACACACACACGTGTAAAACAAATAGGAAAAATATAATCAACTGTTGGCTCTAGAGGTCTAGATGGATATACAGGTGATCATTATACTATTCTGTCAACTTTTTTGAATTTTGAAGACTGTCACAATTAAAAGTTGGAAAAAGAAAAGGCTTTAAAGTTGAGAGTAGACTTTATTCTTCCTATGAAGCAACAAAAGCCAAATCAGAGCAGTAAGAAATAAAGACAAAAGAGTAAAATTTAGCATGGAAAGCTGTTCTAGACTAGGAAAGATGACTTCAAAATAAGTATTAAATAAGAGGAAACAGAATAGGCAATGTACATGAAAACTGAAGAATATTCCCAAGAACAAAAGATCCTGAACAACCATGAGAAAGTCATTCACTTGACACATTTATTTAGTGGCCACAATACTAGACATCATGAGTGATATAATAATACAAAAGACATGAACACTTGCCTTTGAAGAATTTCTAATCCAGGTGAAGAGACAAAACAGACATTCAAGAAAGTAAAAGAAAAAAATGACAAAGCTATTTATAAGTTCTTGGGGTAGTTACTGAAACCCAAGGGATTGATTGACTGATATCATTAAAATAGCAATATGCTACGAAAGGACAGTATTTGGTTAATTTTATGGTCACTTTCCACTCTAAATATCTTTATTTCCCATCCAAAAGTTAATTAAGTGCATCTCCTTCTGGAAATTTGCCTTAAATAGAGTCAGCCAACTCTAAAATATCTCTGACATAACCAGAAAGAGCTTTAAAGGTTACTTACTTCACATTCCTGCTTTCAAAGTATCCCAAACTGAGTTATTACAAGCATGGAAAGTTGTGACAACATTAAACTTTTTAAGGAAGTTACAGATAAATCCTAAAGCAAGACTTAGACAAAGGAAGACTAATTAAATCCCACCCTAAGAAATTTTTTATGGAAATGGTTTATTTAATTTAGAGTGCTATGGCCTCCCTTCTAAATCCTTCTCCTCCCAAATGTACAATTTTTTTCTGGTCCTAACGAACCCGTTCTACATCTGATCCCAGCTTCGGTCACAACTACACTTTGTTTTATTGCTTTAAGCCATGTGTGCCATGCCACAGGGCTGCATTTTTTTTTCCTATTTCCTTGTTCCTTTGGTTTTGCTTTTATTCCACTTTACCTTCCATCACATCGGTCCCAACCCCATCTACAACTGGTTTTCAAGGTAGAAAGAAATATTCTGAGAAGAAATGTGATTCTGAACAAGAATCAAAGCAAGTGACTAGTCACAAAAAGCTCTGAGATACCAAGGCACAGCCACAGAAAAGGAAAACTATGGACAAATGCTTAATATTGGAGGAGTCCACTGCAGGAAAAATTTTGAAGAAAGGAAATCTTAACTCAGACCCAATAAAACAATCCCAATGGAAATGCTGGAACACATAAATGGATGCTCATGAACTTTGAGTTATCTGACCAGCAATGCCCAGAAGCTGATCTCCTAGATACTAAGGTTCTTCCTTCTATCCCCATCTCACTGAAAAATAGAATTTCAACTTTAGATTGTATCAAATAAAAGAATAAATACAAAATCTGACTACTTAAAAATTGGTCACACAGGTTAAAACTGCATCAATTGAGGAAGTCAAGGATAATTAGCAGCCAGGGATCTCCAGGGCGAGGCAGAAGAGGTAGAGAGTATTCAGCATGGAAGAAACAGCAGTACCCCAACGTGGTGTGAAGAGCTCAACCTTCAGAATCAGAAACTCTAGGAGCTGCATCTTTGCTTCACCACTTACTAGGTATATACATTTGAGAGAGTTAATCTTATTCAGCTTCAGTTTCCCCATTTACAAATCACAGGATTGTTCTGAGGATTAACTAAGGCATCCACAAAGTACACAAACTGCAGTCTTTATCGTTGTTATTATTAGCATAGGTGAGAAATAGGTTTGAAAATTGAGAATAAGAGCAAAGAAAATATATTTCACAAGTTTCCTCCAAAGCCTTTCATCAATACTTAGTTAATTTTAATGGCAACAGAGAAAGACCTTGTAACTTTGTAGAGCACATTTAAAGTAGCTACAATTAACTACAACACTTACTGAGAGGACACTGATGAAAAAAGTGCAAGGAAGAGTAAGTAAGAGCTTCAAGAACCGGGCTCTAAGGTCCACAGAGCACAGACCAGCTTCTAGAATTTATGTGTGTGGGGTGGGGGGTACAAAGCACATGTCTGTGGCTTTGTTTCAGATGTTCAAAAATACACCTTTCGAAGGGCTTCCCTTTGTGGAGAGCCAAAAGCAGCAGGACAGTATTTTATCCATATCGACCTTGCTTGCTTTCCCAATCATAGCTCTCAGATCCACTATAATGAACAATCTCAGTTTTACAATAATTTTATTCAAAAAATTTAATTTCTGAACGCAAACTTTCTAAGCTCCACGTACTTTTTCCACAGAAAAGAAAAACAGCTGTTGGAATGCGAATTTATCATAATCAAAGTCATTCCACGCCAAATTTCATATTTGAAACATTATCAAGTAACCCACATACACTGATTAGTTTCCAGAAGCTAAGAATCAATCTCTTATTCCAGAGAAAACTCTGATAATGTGAAACTAAATACCAATAAATAAATATTTATCAATTTTATCAATAAGTTCAAATGTAATTGTATTTTTTAAGATATTTTAAAATCTTCAAACTATATCTACGGTCAAATTAAAACAAGTAAAATACACAGTATGTCTGTTCAAAGCAACATTTAGAACGGCTTTTTTCAATTTTACTTATTCCATATTTAGAGGCAACTGCTCCCAAAATAACAGACACACAATTTATTAAACATTTCTAAACATAACTACCAAGAAAGAACATTTAAAAGTCTAATTCTGGTAAAACTGTCACTATAACAGATGACGTGATACTATACCTAAAACCTTAGGGACTCCACCAAAAAACTATCATAAGTAATAAATGAATTCAGTAAAGTTGCAGGACACAATA
Source organism: Callorhinus ursinus (assembly GCF_003265705.2). Lineage (NCBI taxonomy): Eukaryota > Metazoa > Chordata > Mammalia > Carnivora > Otariidae > Callorhinus > Callorhinus ursinus. Next base: position 6,980,656 of record NW_027397069.1, read on the forward strand.
TACAGAAATCTGTCACGGTTCTATTCACTAATGAAGTAGCAGAAAGGGAAATTAAGAAAACAATGCCATTTACAATTACCCCCAACAGAATAAAATACCTAGAAATAACCTTAACAAAGCACATGAAAGACCTGTACTCTGAAAACTATAGAGCACTGATAAAAGAAACTGAAGATGACACAAATGGAAAGATATATCATGCTCATGGACTAGAAAAATATTGTTAACATGTTGTATGTAAGTGTTGAATCACTAATTTGTACACCTGAAACTAATAGTACACTGTATGTTAACTAGCTGGAATTTGAATAAAAATTTAAAAGAAAATTAAAAAAAAAAGAAAAATATTGTTAAAATGTCCATACTACCTAAAGCAATCTATAGATTCAATGTAATCCCTGTCAAAATACCAGTAGTATTTTTCACAGAACTAGAACAAATAAACCTAAAATTCATATGGAACCACAAAAGACCCTGAATAGCCAAAGTAATCTGGAGAAGAACAAAGCTAAAGGATTCAGCAATCTCAGATTTCAAGACATACTACGAAGCTACAGTAATCAAAACAGTATGATCCTGGCACAAAAACACACAGATCAATGCAACAGGATAAAGACCCCAGAAATAAACCCACACTTACATGGTCAATTAATCTATGACAAAGGAGGCAGGAATTTACAACAGGGAAAAGACAGTCTCTTCAATAAGTGGTGCTTGGAAGACTGGACCACTTTCTTATACCATACACAAAAAGAAACTCAAAATAGATTAAAGATCTAAATGTGAGACCTGAAATCACAAAACTAGAAGAAAACATAGGCAGTAATCTCTTTGACATCAGCCTTAGCAACATATTTACAGATATGTTTCCCTAGGCAAGGGAAACAAAAGCAAAAATAAACTGTTGGGACTACACCGAACTACAAAACTTTTGCACAGCAAAGGAAACCATCAACAAAATGAAAAGAAAACCTACTGAGTGGGAGAAGATATATCCAATAAAAGATATATCTGTTAATATCCAAAATATTATATAAAGACCTTGTAGGGCACCCGTGTGGCTCAGTCAGTTAAGCGTCGCCTTCGGCTCAGGTCATGATCCCAGGGTCCTGGGATCGAGCCTCGCATCAAGCTCCCTGCTCAGCCGGGAGTGTACTTCTCCCTCTGTCCTCCCCTCTCCTCCTGGCTCGTGCTCACTCTCTCTTTCTCTCTCTCAAAAATAAATAAATAAAATCTTTTAAAAAGAAAAAAGGACCTTGTACAATGTAATACTAAAAAACAAAATAACCTAATTAAAAAATGGGCAAATGACCTGAATAGACATTTTTCCAAAGACATCCATATGGCCAACTGACACATGAAAAGATGCTCAACATCACTCACCATCAGGGAAATGCAATCAAAACCACAATGAGATATCACCTCACACCTGTCAGAATGGCTAAAATCAAGAAGACAAGAAACAAGGTTGGCAAGGATGTGGAGAAAAAGGAACCCTTGTGCACTGTTGGTGGGAATATAAACTGCTGCAGCCACCGTGGAACACAGGATGGAGGTTCCTCAAAATATTAAAAATAGAAACACCATACAATCCAGTAATTCCACTACTGGGCATTTACCCAAAGAAAACGAAAATGCTACTGTGAAAATATATATGCACGCTATGTTTATTGCAGCATTTTTTATAACAGCCAAGATATGGAAGCAACCTAAGCGTCCACTGATAAAGAAAATGTGGTATACACACAGAGAAATATTACTCAGCCATAAAAAAGAGTAAGATCTTGCCATTTGCAACATTATAGACAACTTACATGGTCTGATACTAAGTGAAATAAGTCAGACAAAGACAAATACTGTATGATTTCATTCATATGTGTAATCTAAAAAGCAAAACAAAGGAATAAACAACAACAAAAAAAGCAGAAACAGATCCATAAATACAAAGAACATACTGGTGGTAGCCAGAGGGGAAAAGGAGGTGGTGTTGGGCAAAATGGATGAAGGGGAGTGGAAGAGACAGGCTTCCAGTTATGGAATGAATAAGTTGCAGGGATGAAAGGTACAGCACAGGGAATATAATCAATGGTACTGTAATAGTGTTGTATGAGAGTGTAGAGCTGTCCAATTACTACGGTGCACACCTAAAACTTATGTAACTGTGTCAACAACAATTTTTAAAAAAGTATGATTCTGATTGTTTCCTTTTTATTAAAAAATTGTTAAACCTTCATTTAAACATTTTTTTTTTAAACACCAAGGGGTATATTTGGTCATTTTTCCTTACTGGACAGGAAAGAAATTCTTAATCTTTCATCTAAGAACACAATCTATACATCAAACAGTAAAAAAGTGGCAGATGTTCCGGAGAGTTTAATTGATGGTCTGAATTCATGTTGACAAGCCAACAATTAATTGAAAGTTAAATGCAGCAACAGTATGCGGCTCACTAATCAGCTATTCGCCATCAGAATGCCACTCAGCACACTGAAGACCAATCTAAAGCTAAACAGCATGCAGCAGCTAACTGAAATGATCAAAACTTTTACAAGGAAGACTAGAACTGCACATTTTACTCTGTGAAGCTCTATTAACTTCTGATCAGGGTTTTGTTCTATTTATTGCAGTCAACACGTTGTCCCTTGGTTTTAAGGAAGTAAAATGAATTCTAGAGGAAAAGAACACCACAGTTCAATCCTTTTATTACTATGGTTTCAAAAACTAACACAAGACCAATAAAAGAAAAAAATTAAAAGAGAAACCTTAATAGCAATGAAAGTAATACACCGTTAATGTTTTCCATACCATCACACTGCTACTAAGATAAATAAAAATTATAAAATATTCTGGAGACATAGGGAATCATTTAGCTAAAGGCATTATAAATCAAATCTATCTTTTTTGAAAGAAACCTGGCAGTATTAAATAGAACTACAAAATTGCTTCTTGCCTTTGACCTAGTAATTTTATATTTGGGAATATGTAATTCCTGCTAAATATATTCTAGCAAAGTTATTTATAACAGAAAAAAACTGGGACCCATCGCAATGCCCTATTGGCAAGAAATGGTTAAACAAACCACAGTACAGTAATAGGATAAAATACTATATGGCCAATAAAAACCAGTAAGAATGTGCACTATGTTGATATTCAAATGTATGTACATGTAGTGACAGTAAGTTAAAAAAAAAAAAAAGGAATCCACAGAACACAGTCACAGTATTTATGAAGGCTAATAAAGATCATAAATCAGAAGTTATAGCAATATAAACAGAATTTTGTGTTCATTGGACTCCTATTTCTCTGCCAGTAATTTGAACATAAAATAATTTTGGGAGGAGAAAATGACCAAATCCTCAGGGTTCTTTTGATTGTCTCAATAATATACATAGTGAGCCAAATGCAAGACACTGTACATGCAATGACTACACTACAAAAATTACACATGCTGAAGATATTCTTGTTTCATCTCTATACTTATGTTTTATAATATCACAACTAATAATATTGTGCTTTTTCGCTAACAAATGCAAAACACTTTTCAAGGGGAAGAGATAATAAGCAAATATGATCATCCCTACCTTACAGATGGAAAAACTGATGTAAACAGTATCAGTGTCCTACCCAATTCATCCAACTCCTGATTTCCCATGCTAACAGCATCTTCTGGAAATAATTTTTCCCACTCACAATATTTTACTTTTCATTATTTATTTTAAAAATAATTCCCTTCAGCTTTTCTGAAGAGTATATACATGACTGTCCTCCTTAAGTATGAAATATGAGGAAAAAATCAATACCCTGATGGAAGTAACGAAAATTTGAACTATTTACTGTTTTTCTCCTCTGAGAGGCAACAAGAAGATATATTAAAGTTTACTTCAAATTTTCAATCCTAGTTAGTCAAATGTAGGAAAAAACTGCTAAAGGTCCATCTTTCTGCTCTTCTAACAACTGTTTCCACTGACTGTGACAGCAGCTGGTAACAAAGATGAAATCCAAACATTTCAGAAAAAAAAAGTTTTGCCTTGCCTGTTTTATCCCTATAGCTTTGAAAATTAAAAATCCCAAAGTCGTCCCCCAAATTAACAAAAGTTAACTTAAAAGTAGCTACTTAAAGGCCCTGTTGAGAAACCAAATATCATCTTAGAGGCAGACCACCTGTAAATTTCACTCTTAATTCATTTTCTAAAGTCCATCTCAAATGTCACTTTTTCTGCAGCTTTCCGCTAAAGACACCAATCCACAGATGTTTCCTCATTTGTGTTTTAAAGCACTTTGGACATACATCTTTTATAACATATCAGATTTCAATAATCGGTTCATAAGCTTATGTCCTTTACTTTGAAGTCCCTAGAAGACAGGGATACATTTTTTGTCTCTAAGGCGCGAGGATCACAATAGAGGACTGCCGTTAAATTTAAATTTAAAGACCAAACACTGGGTTTTAAAGGTTACTAAAATATTTAACAGTAAAACCAGTGTGCTTTCAAGACTAGCTCTCTCTTCCACTTGCAAGCACATACATTCTTTCAGTCATAACTCTCATAGAGTGAAAGCTTCTTGCACTGCAGGGTATGAAAGTTAAACTATTCAAGTAGTAACTGTTGACTTGAGTAAACCTTAAAGATCTTTAGACATTTTTAGAGATCCAAGATTTTAAAAACGAACTGTAAAATGCTATGGAAAATTTAATATCTTATTTAATGCCCTAAAATAAGCTTGAAATTCATTGCTACAGTAAAGCTAGCAGTAATAAAATAAACACCAGCTTTTAAAAATAAAATCAAACTTAGTAAATAAACCTATTTATAGACCGTAAAAGTTTGCCGAACGATTACTTGAATTGTTAAAATTATTAATGGTTTCAAAGAGATGCTCATGCCCCAATGGTAGGTGTTAGCAACTTAAAAATAATTGTTATGTGCACCGTGATGCTCTACACCGAATAACCTAAAGTCAAGTTACCTATGCCTCTTCACTAGCAGTTAGTTTACCTTGAATGTAAAGATCGTAAGAGATCAAAGTTTTCAAAATTTGCCCTAGGAAGAAAACGCGTTTCTCCTGTCATCTGCTCCTTTTAAGTGTTTAAAACACTCTCAGAGAAAACTAACTGGTGGGATCTTATAAATTTTTTGCATGTTAAAAAAATTTTTTTAACTTAAAAGGTAGAAATTAACGGTCTCAACCATTACAGCAACTTTTTATTAATGCAGTTTATTTGGTTCTGGGTGTTATAATTCACAAATAAGCAACAAACTGCTAAGCGTGAAGTTAATATACCAATGTCCTAGAAAGAAACAAGCTCTCAAAACCAACAACGAGTTCCAAGAAAGGAGAGTAAGACGGGAAGCAATGAAATAAAAAGTATTTGGAAGACCTGGCGTCCACTTCTTGGCGTGCGTGACACAGGGCTGTGAGCGAACACTCACCCGTGGAATGCTTGTTGACCTGCATGCACCCAACTCCAACAGAGCGCCATACATAGAGTCCCTCCCTGTTTCCTGGCAAAATGAATACAGCTGCTCGTGCTACCTGGACCTCTAGACGGGAGGCGAGCCTGAGGCCCACAGAGTCCCGCAGAATTTACCCCCAAAGGCCGTTCCAGAACCTCCGCTCTACGGCCGGGCCGAACCCAAACACTTCTTGGGACACTGGATCCATCCCGGCTACGCCCCCTTCCCCTTCCCTTCGGACCTCAGCTCCCTGAGTAAGGGGAGGCTCCCCGTCGGTCAGAGCACTCAAGGTTCGCCAGGCCTCACCCACCTTACACTCGTCACTCTTTTTTTCTTCTTCGCAGAAGTTGACGGGCGCCAGGCCGGGCAGGTAGAAGGCGGCGCCCGGGCGCGGGCCTGGGGCCGCCTCCAGCAGGAGCAGCACCAGCAGCAGCGGCCCCGGCCACCGAGGTTGAGACAACGCCGGCAGCCTCGCGCTCATGACGGCTGTTTCGGGGAAAGGACAGCCGAGCCGAGGGGGTGAAGAGGGAAGGAGGGACGGGAAGCCCTGGACACGACCACAAGACCGCGGGAGCTGAGCAAGGACCGCTCCACAACGGACAGTTCCGGTTGCGCTAGTAGACACCGCGGGTCCCGCAACAGAAACCGAACCGAAGCTCCACAGAGCATGCGCAACGCCGCCTGCACATGCTCAGTGAGAGGGGCCGCAAGCCCCGGGAGGAGTTTCCGGGAGGGAGCGTGGAGGAAATCCACTTTCCAGGTTTTCAGCAGGCCGACTAGGTGGTTGCCTGCTTCCGCGTTCACGGTCCCATTCCAAATTCTGTTTTAGAGTTCCCTTGGGGCGTCGGGGAGCGCCTCACTGTCGGGCTCGTGCCCCCAGCTTGCGGCTTTGGTTCAGTTTCCCATAACAATCACGAGCTTTCCTCCCCCACACTTCCCGCAGCACATCAACCCCTGTTACAGGCTTGGTGCTCCAGAAAGTACCTGCGGATGGAGGCGGTGTTGGCGGCGGGAAGAAGTACGGAAGAAACCTGGTTGGAAGCAGGATATGGAAACAAATGGGGAAGAACTAGCCAGAAAGTCTCAAATACTCACTCAGGTGTTTGCAAGGACAGGTTCCAAGTATTGGATGCCTTGGGGCATCCTTGCGTGAGACAGTGATTGCACAGAATAAACAAGATCTCCAAGGATGAGTGGAAATGAGGTGGGGAGAAAAACGAGTAGGCGAACAGAAGATAGTGTTGACATTTCTTCGCAAAGAAAGACAGGGAAGAGTTAAGTGACGAAAGTAGTTCTAGTGAAATAGCAATCTGTATCACCTTTGAGCAAATTTCTGTCATTTTCCTTATTGAAATGACGCGATGACCATGTTTGTATAGGCACTTAGCATTTGTGTTTGTGTGTGAATTTTCTTGAGTATTTTTCAAGGAGTAACTTGCTTTTGGTGACATAAAATCAATTCAGTTGAGCTTTAGAAAGAACACCTTGTAAGAATGCATCCACTTAGACTATATAGCAAGGAATCAAAACTCGGAGTACCTCCAGCTCAAGAATGGGCAAATTTGCTAAATGGGTAATTCAGGAAAGTGGATCCCCATGCGATTCTATCTAAATTCTTGTGGGTGTTTCCACGTTTCCTCCCCCTGGAAAGTTTACAACGTTCATTAAATTTTCAAAGGGATCTATGACTCTACAAAAAAGGTTAAGAACCACTGCTCTATACTGTGGAGTAATCAGAACAATGAAAGATAAAATGCTTGCAACTACTATCTAGTCAATGTGACCTCCAGCAACTTAATTAATCCAGTCCCGGGTAGTAGAACTGGAAAAAAGAGAGAAAAGAATGTCCATCTTCTTAAAGTTGTTGTGAAGATTAAATGAAAAAAAAAAAAAAGTGTATGCTAAACGCTGAGCACACTGCTTAGCATAGAGAAATCGCAGCCATTTTTATAACAAAAGCCAAGCTAGCAGGAGCCCGAGCGTGGCCATTCTTCCTCTCTGCACCCTCTTCCTCCAGCAATTTAATGAACATATCTGTTGAACATCCACTTTGACCTAGGGGAAAGGGTTTATTCTGTACTTGAAGTTAGAGAGATTTCCAACGTAAGAGGAAGCAGATGTTTTCCATTTAGAAAGGAGAGGGAAGGAAAAGTAACATTTTTGTTCACTCTTATTTTTCCTTGACCTTCACTGTCTCACTGCCCACCCCCAACCCTTCTTCGCCCAGTTTTCCCCATCTCAGGAAATGGCACCGCTGCCCCTTGCTCAAGAACCCAAACCTGGGAGATAACCTAAATGTCTCATTCCCTCACTCTCAACATACAGTCCAACAAGTTATGCTCGCTGGGCGCTAAACAAGACTTAAATCCTTTCCATGTCGGCAGCCACACCCTAGTCCAGGCCAAAATCTTAGATCCCCTGAACTACTTCCTGCCTTTCAATTTCCACTCTTGCCAAGAGCGATCTTATAAAATCTTTAAGTCCCTCAAAACCATTCGGCTTCTGCTTAAACCCGACACTTCACGCTGATTGTCACTATCTGGAATTGACGTGGTTATGTTTACAGTCTCACTCCCCGTTTTTATGTAAATCTGTGGGAATAAGGACTTTGTCTCTACTTCCCACATCTCTACATCCCCAGAGCCTAGAGCAGCGTGTGTCACATGAAGGAGACGAGGAGCAAGTAAACTGGAAAGCACTACAGGACTACAACTGGCCGGACCACAGAAATTCTAAATCTGAATTTACGATCGCAGACTTTCAGAGCTGAAATAAACCTCAGGTTTTCCAGATACATTTAACCTTTTATAGAACAAAGGGGAGTGACAGGCCGCAGCCAATCAGCTACTACTCATTGAGGCTGAGACCGCAGTAGTCTGGGGGTTCAAGGCGGTCCCCAACCTTCTTTCCTCCAAACCCCGAGGCCTCTTTAACCCCCGTAACTCAGCATCACCAAAAACCCGGAGAAGTGGAGTCCTCCTCAATAAACGGCCTCCGGACTCCAGTCTCAAACCTGGCTGACCAGAGCACGGACAGCGCATGCGCAGGGCCAGCATGCGGGCCCTCCCCTCCTACCCCAGCGACCTGCTCCCGGCTTCCGCCTCCAGAGTTCAGACACGTCATCCCTCGAGGCCCGGCCCGGTGGGAGGACAGGGGGCGGGGTCCGGCCGCGGGGCGGAGCGGACCCTCATTTCCGGCTCCGGCCTCTCCCGGAAACGCCTTCCCCGAGGTTCCCTTGGTTACCTGGCTCCAGTGTCTGCGCGGTGCCCAGGGCGTGGCTTAGGGAGATCGCCCCACCCCCTCGTCCGGGCTACAAAATGGAGTCCCTAGTTTGAGTGGGCTCCTTCCTTGAGCTCTGTCATGCAGAAGCCTGAGTGGCCCTTCCAATTACAAACTAGAAAGAAATTAAGTTTTCCTACCATCCTCCCTTTGTGATGCTCCCTTTCTCGAAGTACTAGTACTTCAGATTCGGCTGTAAAACTCGAAGAATATGATTTTCTCCTTTCCTCTGAGACAGCATTTGATGACTCCCGTTTTAGGCTCTTAATAATCTGGCATTTGGTTCTTCCACTCCTCCCTGCCAAAGTAATTTAGACAGCCTGTTTTTCTGCGTTCCCCACGGCTTCTATGTATACTCGCAAATAAAAGTACAGGATGCCTAGTTAAATTTTAACTTCAGATTAAGCAATGAACAGTTTTTTTAGTGCTTGTACATCCCAAATATTCCATGGAACATGCATGCATTTTATCTGGCAATCCCACGTCTGTGTCAAGTTACAGGAAGGGCAGTTGTAGTCTGCTAATTATATGCCTGTAAAAGAATGAGCTTTCAGGATTTTCTAGAAGATAAAAAATCACCTCATTGTTCTTTAATTTCTGGTGTAAAACTATGATAGTCCAAGGGACAAAAAGTGAATCATCCATGGTCCCCTTCCCCAGTCTAAATACTGCAACTAGGAAATAAAACTGGCCTTGAACAATAGGCTCTAAATGCAACCCACAGTAGTTCAGAGCCAAGGTATAAGAAATCTTAAAATTTAAGATGAAAGAATGGTTCCCAGAACAAGACTTGATTTATAAGCTAAAATGGGAGTTGCAATCAGAAGAGGGATTATTCAGCCAGAAGAACCTGGGAAAATGAAAGCCCCAGAGGCAAACACCACCAAAAGGTAACTCTGGGAAGACAGTAATGGCCTGGCCCAAAGCCTCCACATCTGCAACATGGGTGGTAGTGTGTCTGTGATACACAGGAACATATTCTAATCATGTAGCTAAATCTACTTTGTATGCCCAGCAACCAACTTTCTGCTTACAGTGTAGTTTGCCATGTAGTTTGCTTACAGAGAGAGAATGTTTGCTGGATTCAAGTAGCTGTTCTGTGGGATTACTGTTGTTTTAACAACTTTATTTAGGTATAATTTATATATCATGCAATTCACTCAGTTTAAGTGTACAATTCAATGATTTTTAGCAAATTTACTGAGTCATGCCATCATCACCATAATACAGATTTAGACCAGCTCTCAACAAGATGACCTTTAACATTTAATCTCCCTTTCCACACACAGCTTTAGGCAACCACAAGTCTACTTTGTATCTCCATAAATTTTTCTGTCTCCTCTGGGTTTTTTAAAAAATAAATTAATAATTTTATTTATCCATCCATTTCTGTGTCTGTGGCTAATGTAAATTTGCTCCATAGATAGGTGTATTTTTAGTGTCCTGACAAGTTACCTGTCTCAGGCTGCTAGGTTGTCCTGAAATCCCCAGTGTCAATGCCCTCCATCCAAAGGCCATCAGGAACACACCAGTGGTTGGGTTCATTACTAGTCAGATTTATTATTCAATACAGGGAGGGAGGATGCACATCATGGAGAACCATGGGACATCTCAGTAGGAGAGTATTAGAAAGGGACTCATTATAGGATCAGAGCTTTTGTTGGATGATTTGGGGGAGAGTTTACAGAAGTGAAGCTTTGCTCTGGATTGGATGTTGCCAAGAAGCAGGGGTAATTCTTAAGAATGGATATCTTAATGAGCTTATCTAGAAGGTTAGCAGGCTAGACTGAGGCTAACGCTGAAATTGGTAAAGAAACAGAAGTCACTATTCTTAGCCAGAGTAGGGGGAATGTTTGGTCATTTTGTGGTTTGGCCAATGTTCAGGTTTTGTCTGTTCTTTAGACATAATTACAGAGGGGTTGTGTTTTGTCTTGATCATAGTCAAGAGTGGCCTTGTCTGAAGTTCATGTTCTGTGAAACTGTTTATACTCAAGGCCTAGCTGTAAGTACCAGGCCAGATCCTCATGACAGGGACTGTTCTTCTCACCAAAATAATGCCATCCACTTGTCTGGGTAACTAGCCAGCTATTCACTCCTCTGTATCACTAGATACACTTGCCTTTTTCTTGAAATTTCTGCAAAAATATTAGACACTGGATAAGCTCCAACCCTCAAATTCGGATTGTGATCATTTTTTTGGATTTTAAAATGGTTCACCCTTCATCTTATAAGTGAGGCAGTGAACAACAATATTAGTACTTTATATTTATTCACTTTCTTTCAGGACCCTGCATCTTTCAAATGCAGTTTAGCCACATTTGCTGTGCATAAAACCCACAAAGGGTTCCTATCCACAATACAAGAATTCTTATAAATCAATTTTTTCAAAGACAAATAAGTAGAAAAGTGGGCAAGAGATAGAACATCACAAGAGTAGATAGTCAGTGGTCAACAAAAATGAAAACATGTTTGACCTCATTACTTATGAGGAAATTGCAAATTAAAACTTCAATGAGTTACAGCTACACAGCAGAAGAGCTAAAATTTAAAAGACTGACAACATCAAGTGTTGACAAGGATGTGGGACAACTGGAAGGCACATACACTGTCAGTGGGAGTATAAATTGGTGGGAAATTATTTGACACACATATTCTATAGCCCAAAAATTTCACTTCTAGACCTAACTGCCTACTTACATTCCACCAAAAGATATGTTCATCAAAACAGAGCTCTAATGTTTATCTACAGTAGTATGGATAAATATGATATAGTTCTACCATAGAGTACTATACAGCAATGAAAACAAATTACTATTAAAAACAATAATATGTATTAATCTCTCAAACATATTAAGGAAAACAAAGAGAATGAGAACACTTGCAGGATTCCCTTTATATAAAGTTCAAAATCAGGCAAAAGTAATCTATAATGTTAGAGATCAGGATAGTGGTTACCTTTTAAAAGCTATAAAGAGGTGGTGATTAGGGCATCTGGGTGGCTCAGTCGTTAAGCGTCTGACTTTGGCTCAGGTCATGGTCCCAGGGTCCTGGGATCGAGTCCCACATCGGGCTCCCTGCTCAGCAGGAAGCCTGCTTCTCCCTCTCCCACTCCCCCTGCTTGTGTTCCTGCTCTCACTGTCTCTCTCTGTCAAAAAGATAAATAAAATCTTTAAAAAAAAAGCTATAAAGAGGTGGTGATTAGGGCACCTGGGCGGCTCAGTCATTAAGCGTCTGCCTTTGGCTCAGGTCATGGTCCCAGGGTCCTGGGATGGAGTCCTGCATCGGGCTCCCTGCTCAGTGGAGAGCCTGCTTCTCCCTCTCTCTCTGCCTGCCGCTCTGCCTACATGTGCTATCTCTCTGCCAAATAAAAAAAAAAAAAAAAAAAAAAAAAAAAGAGGGGGTGATTAGGAGGCCATCTGGTGGGGGCTGTTGTAGTGCTGGTAATGTTCTGTATCTTAATCTGGGTGGTAGTTACCTGGGTGCAGGAACTTTGTAATAATTCATAGAGCTGTACACCTATGATCTGTGCACTTTTTTGTATGTATGTTGCACTTCCAAAAAAGCTAATTAAAATATATATCATTATTGTGAAAAAGCTGGTAATCATTGAAGTTGGGTATTGGGTACAGGAGGGTGATTATACCATTTTCTCCACTTTTATGCATTTGAAATTTTCCACAATAAAAAGTTCAAATATATATATACACACATATGTTTGCATGTATATATATTTATATGTGTACATATATATTTATGTATGTGTATTTTTGTATGTATATTTATTTATAAATGTTTGAGTTGCACCTGGACTGGCCAATCTATTCAGAAGTAAACATGATTTCCCAGCAACCACAGCAAATGACTAGAGCTATGTGATTCCTTTATAATATGTTGGATTGGAAATTAGCATATAAGGAGAAAATTCATGGGCTTAGATGGTATTAGCCAACAAAAGCAATGTACCTAATATGTAAAACAACAATCTGAGTGAGCCTTTGTATATATTTGAATATATAGAAATATATTGAATATGTATTATATGTATATTATAGAAATAGATATAAATATATGGAAGAGAATGCAGATAATATGACAGAACCTTTTATTACAGGCCAAATCCTATTAAAAATGAACTTAGGCTAGGATTACACATTTTTTATTTCATGAGAATGTTTCAGATATGCCAGAAATACATGAGATTTGAATGTCATTCATGAATTATTTGGGAAAAATGAATATATCTTTCTATACATTTTGCTTTGGACTCCTGGCTAATGATTGATTTGAAATTTTGAGTATCAGTAGGTATATTTCATTAAGATAAAATGTTGCACAAAGTTTTTAGAAAAACATCCATAAAAAGAAATAAAGACAAAGGGTGCCTAAAACAGCACACGATTGCATAACAGATGGTATAAGGCCCATCACCGTGCTTACCCTTAAGTAGCTGCTGAATGGGCCAAAATATACATGTTTCCCCAGAAGAAAAATATTTGAGTAATTTGGGATCAGAAAGTTTATTGAAAATACAGTTTGGACTGAGGGAGTTGGGGAGCATGGACTGAAGGGTAACTGTATAAAAATAATTTGATGGAGTCACAGCCTGGTCATGTTTTCCTTGAGAGCTAACTTTAGAACATAATTCTCATGTGAGATGAACTTCGCTACTATATCTGAAGTACAACTACCAATAAATACTTGTTTAAACATTTTAGAAACTGATATAAACCAGAAAAAGCTTGTAGGCAAACAGAAACACTTTAACTTCCTCACCTTTTTCCTCCCATACCTATTTACACGGAATGAAGTGGTATGAATGACCAGACATCTGCCCCGGAACTTTCCTTCTGTTCTGAGAAGATCTCAACTTCACTGAGCATAAGAATTACCGGGGGGGGGGGGGGGGGGGCGCCTGGGTGCCTTTAGTAAGTTAAGTCCGACTCTTGATTTAGGCTCAGGTCATGATCTCGGGGTCGTGAGATGGAGCCCAGTGTTGGGCTCCTGTGCTCAGCACTGAGATTCTCTCTCCCTCTCCCTCTGCCCCTCCCCCGACTCACACTCTAAATAAATAAATAAATGAATGAATTACCATATAAGGTAGCAGAACTCCAAACATACTGATCTTCAAAAGCTTCTTAAAAGACTTTTATTTTTTGTTTTATTTTTAGGATTTTATTTATTTATTCGAGAAAGAGCATGAGCAGGGGGAGGGGCGCAGGGAGAAGCGGACTCCCCTGCTGAGCAGGAAGTGGATGCAGGGCTCCTGGGATCATGACCTGAGCCAAAGGCAGATGCTTAACCTACTGAGCCACTCAGGTGTCCCTTTAAAGGACTTTTAAAGGCACTTTTGGCCTTACACAATTTTCACCAAATGTGCTGAGTTTAGAACCGAACTCCCAATTCAGCCATACCTCCCTGCAGCTGTGACTCTTGTCTGGGTTGCTAGATAAGATACAGGATTCCAGTTACATTTACATTTCAGATAAATAATAATTTGGGGGGCATAATTATTAAGAACTATTTGTTGTTTGTTTGTTTATTCATTTATTTACTTATTTATTCATTTATTAAGTAAGGTCCACACACAGCATAAAGCCCAATGTGGGACTTAAACTCACAACCCTGAAATCAAGACCGGAGGTCAAGAGTCAGATGTTTAGGGGATGCCTGGGTGGCTCAGTTGGTTTAGCATCGGCCTTCAGCTCAGGTCATGATCTCAGGGTCCTGGGATAGAGCCCCACATCAGGCTCTTCCTGCTCAGTGGGGAGTCTGCTTCTCCCTCTCCCTCTGTCCCTCCCCCCTGCTTGTGCAAGTTCTCTTAAATAAATAAAATCTTAAAAAAAAAAAAGAGTCAGATGCTTAACCGACTGAGCCACACAGGCACCCTTATTTGTTGTTTATTTTTATTTGCTAAATCTGGCAACCCTCACACTAATGGATCCTTCACTTACAAGGATTTGAACGAGGCCTCAAGAAGGGCCTGCACAATTAAGGAACATTGAAATGAAATGCTGGAGGAAAACATTTGCAATAAAAGAGTTATCATAGAATAATAAAAAGATGAAGCTTCCCTATATAAAAATGCACAAAGATCCTTGAAATAGAAACAAGGAAGGTGCTCAAAAATGCACAAGGGGGAGCCCAATCCGAGTCTTCAGAGGCGCGGTGGCCGCAATGGCGATTTTTAGTGTGTATGTGGTGAACAAAGCTGGCGGCCTCATCTACCAGTTGGACAGCTACGCGCCCCGGGCCGAGGCAGAGAAAACTTTCAGTTACCCCCTTGATCTCCTGCTCAAGCTGCACGACGAGCGTGTGCTGGTTGCCTTCGGCCAGCGCGACGGCATCCGGGTGGGACACGCCGTGCTGGCCATCAATGGCGTGGACGTGAACGGCAAGTACACGGCCGATGGGAAAGAGGTGCTGGAGTACTTGGGCAACCCTGCCAATTACCCGGTGTCCATTCGATTCGGCCGACCTCGCCTCACCTCCAATGAGAAGCTCATGTTGGCCTCCATGTTCCACTCGCTGTTCGCAATCGGTTCCCAGCTGTCTCCAGAACAGGGCAGCTCAGGCATTGAAATGCTGGAGACCGACACGTTCAAACTGCACTGCTTCCAGACACTGACAGGGATCAAGTTTGTGGTGCTGGCAGATCCTAGGCAAGCTGGAATAGATTCTCTTCTCCGAAAGATTTATGAGATCTACTCAGACTTTGCCCTCAAGAATCCATTCTATTCCCTGGAAATGCCCATCAGGTGTGAGCTGTTTGACCAGAATCTGAAGTTAGCCCTGGAGGTGGCAGAGAAGGCTGGAACTTTTGGACCTGGGTCATAGGCTGAGCCCGCAATGGATCCCCCAAGTTTTGAGAGATCCTACAGCAGGGATCCTGCTGTATCCACTCCAGTGGAGATCCCCGCAGCCTCGTTAGTGCACTTGAAAATGGGAGGGTGCCGAGCCTGATGACATGTACCGATCCCCGAGCCTTAAAGCCATGCTCTCTGCCCTCCTGTATCCACCGTGAGCCTACTTCCCAACTCTGTACAGGTTTATTTATGGAGGGAGTAGGCCCATAAATGCTTAATAAACATTCCTTTGATCTGAAAAAAAAAATGCACAAGGGACACAAAGAGATAATTCACACACACACACAAATATACAAATGGCAAAAAGCACTTAAATAAATATTCAGCCTTACTTGTAATGAAAGAATGGCATTTTTTTAAAAGATTTATTTATTTTTAGAGAGAGAGAGAGCAGGAGCAGGAAAGGTAGAGGGAGAGGGGGAGAGAATCTCAAGCCGACCCCACGCTGAGCACAGAGTCTGTTGTGGGGTTTGATCTCACCATCCCAAGATCAGGACCCAAGCACTTAACTGACTGCACCACCCAGGCACCCCAAGAATGGTTTATTTTTAAAAAATCAATGAGATACTTTTTTTAAGCTAACAAGGAAGCAAAGTTAAAAAGCAACAATAGTACCCAGTGTTATTTCATACCCTGACGATTTGACTTACATAGACTTTCTGGAGGACAGTTTGGCATTACGTATTTTTTTTTTAAAGCCTTGAAAATGTGTATAATCTGAAAGAACAATTCCACTTCTCAGTATCTGTCCTAGGAAAATATTTAGAATGTGTGAAAAGATTTAGCTCTAAGGATGTTTTTAACAGTAAAAAATAGAAAACAGGGGTGCCTGGGTGGCTCAGTCAGTTGGGTGTCTGCCTTCGGCTTGGGTCATGACCTCAGGGTCCTGGGATCGAGCCTGAAATCGGGCTCCCTGATCAGCAGAGAGTCTGCTTCTCCCTCTCTCTCTGGGCCTCCTCACCACTTGTTCTCTCTCTCTCTTTCTCTCTGAAAATAAAAAAAGAGAGAGAGAGAAGAAAGAATGGAAGGAAAGAAGGAAGGAAGGAAGGAAGGAAGGAAGGAAGGAAGGAAGGAAGGAA